>NC_137863.1:35197914-35517914 GCF_963924005.1 Protomyctophum bolini
GGGTTCCGCTGTGCTCCTGCAGGAGATGAGAACTCCCAACGTCCCCTAGGGGTTGTCTGGCTCGTTATGTATGGATCAATTATCCTAATGTGCCTCGCTGGCATACATGATCTGGTCCACATGCCCTTGTCTGCTCCATGGCTGTGATGAGGAAAAGAGAGGATGCATGTTTGAACTTTTACTTGCTTGTGATGCTTGTGATGTTTTATTTTTAGATTTTCTTAACTTTTAATGAGCCATACATGCTGACAGATGAAAGATATTTTGTAATATAGCCTACTATTCCTCTAGAGTTCCCTTTGTGCATGCTGCTTGTGTAGAATCATTGTCTCCACCAGGCCGAAGGCATGGGGAGAGAGTATGTTTTGCACTCCGTCCGTGTGTCCGTCTGTTACCAGCTAATCTCTGGCACCGTTAACCTGGTCGATGCCAAATTTTGCACACACACTCCCTGGATGCCAACGATGAACCTCTGCCCCAAATTCTCCAGAACGGCCTGTTATAGTGCCACCAGGAGGCTGACTTTTGAAAAACACATTTCTTTATATTACTCCTCCTGATTCTATCCAAGAATCCTGCACATCATTACACACTATCTCTATAGTCATGTGTTCAAGACGGATTTGTCTGATATTTCATATTCCATCCTAATTGGCTAACATTGGCTTTCAAAGTTTGCAGGATTGGCCCGTTTTGAACAAAAGGCCTCAAATCATGAACGCAGCATGCAATTTACGTGAAATCTTTCACAGACTTTCCTACTAGGCTGAAGAATATAACCCACCCTTTTCACATTGGCCGGTTATAGCGCCACCAGGAGGCCACAACCTGACGTGCCCTGGTGGAGACCTGTGCCTGGTCGCATTTTAAAACACGAAGAACAGAATAATACAGAAGTTGACTGTGATTTGTTTCAGCTGAATGGTTTGAAGCTGCACTGTTTTCTTTAATGGATAAAATAAAAATTTGTTTAATCTGCAATGGTAGTATGTTAATACAATATACGTAACTTAATATAGAATTGGGATGGTTGTATTTAGTCACTCTCTCTGCTCTTCTATTTAAATTATCTGAAAGGTGTCTCACCTACACGCAGGATTTGACACATTTCTTCTTTTTGAGTTCGCTATAGCCCCATACAGCTATAGAGATGTTGTCCTAACACAAACATTAAATGTCATTGACAATGATGAGAATTTACATCATATGTGTCTGAGCAAATCGACATGTTACGTCATGATGACGTACGATGATAAGAGCGAGCAAATTGGCTATATTTTCGTCCTACACAAATTCCAATTGACAATGAATGGAGAATTTACCTCATATGTGTTGTACGATGATAAGAGTGCCCCTCACTTCACACGGGTGTGATTCAATTGAGCAAGCAGGCCATCCTATTTGCTCAATGGTAAAAATGCCAGTAAATGTCAGCAGGGTAGACGAGGAAAGTTACAGAAATTAAGATTAGCCCCTCATATTGCCAGATATTTTGAGGCACATTTCTCTTATAGTCTGATCTAATTAGTTGATTTCTTAAGCATTAAGGGAGTACAAATGTACTGCATTTCCCTTTGTTCTTCCTCCATTTCTTTCCTGCCTAGGGCACAGGGCTTTGTGTAAACCTAATGGGTTAATTAGATTTTTGTTATGGTCTAACGGGCCCCTGTCAGGCCTACTCAGCCGTCTTGGAAAACTATTTCACTTAGCGAGATTTACCCCAGACAGCTCTATTAACTTTGCAGACAAAACCTCCTCCAAGCAACTGTTTACTTTCGCACAAAATAAACATACCTCGCTTTATTTTGGGGTGGATAAGGTTAAATGTTTCTTCATTGGTACATTCCGTGTACGGTTGTTATGGTTACTCATACACATACTGTACATACTGACATATCGTCTTCTAATGAGATTGAGTAAATTCCAACCTTGGAATCAGTGCAGGCACATCGTTGCTCTTCATAAAACCTTGTCCCGGACATACTGTACAACAATGTTCCAACAATGTCATCTAAATTACAGCGGAATTGTGGACCTGTGTATTACAAATGCCCACATCCACATATACGGGATTAGCAGATTAATATAGGAAATGGATCCCTGCGAGAATGATTTACAGTAATGAAATCACTACCATGACATTGTTTACTAAAGTACCGGCTGATCTTATAGCTTTTGGCCCTACTCACCATGCAGGGTCATTATGGCATGTAATTGGACAGCTGCTCTATTTCCAACCAGAATGTACAATATTATGTGATTACATTGTTGATGTTGTTTGTTTAGCTTTTCTTTTCTTTGTTTTAACATCCTATTCTAAATCGGACAGGCACCCCGATCTCATTTATCAGCAATATTGTTCCAGCATCTATATTGACTAATAGTTTATAACAAAATAGATAATTTGGTTATCCTCGGATAGCTCTTGCTGACATACTGTACGTGTAGTTGAGGAATTAACTGAAAGGACTAGTGAATCACTGGACAGAAATAGGTTATTTACATGACTGCGGTTCACACAATACATTGGATAAAGGAGACAATGTTGTTTTGTGACTTTTTTTCTTTTTTCCTAAGAAAAATAAATACAAATAAAGACCGCCAAACAGACTTTTCATTCCTGTTTCTGACAGTGACCTCTTTAGGAGACTGGAAGCAGGTCAGTTCATTTTAATGGGAGAGTGAATGTGAACACACAACAATTCTTTAGCGCGATGTTCACTGAACTAAATATTGGACACAATCGTCACAAGCCACACAATCTTCCCAATAACATTCTGATACTAAAATGGCTTTTTACAGAGAGACAAATCAGGAGAAAATCTAGCCTACTTTGTTATCGACCTTTCTATGTCCCAGCAACACACTCTTACGAGATCTAGCACCAGTAAACATAGGACGTCCGCAAGATTGGCTGTCAGATGGCACCCACTTAGGAGATGCATCTGCACCATTAAGCGATGGTCGGGCTATCTTCCTAAATACTCATTGACTGCCAAAAGTGTTACTGTCTGCAGTCCCTTAACTGCCAAGGGCTTTCAGTGAGCTGCCTTATTCAAGGGCCAAGAATGACCCCAGGTCGTGAATAGGATTTTAGCTAAGAATTGAGCAAGAGGTTAGCTAAAGGCGGACGACCTGAGGCCTCATTCACACGTACCAACCACCAATCAAGCAAATGTTTGGTCGTTTTTTTGGGCCACCACAATGCTTTTCCAATTGTTTGATCAAACATTTGTGTTTGATTGTTGATTGCTGGTGGTGTTCTGCCCTCATCTGCCCTCATCAAACAAAAATGTTTGGTCAAACCATGTGACTCCCATTGGAAAAGCATTGTGGTGGCCCACAAAAACAAAAAAAACTACCAAACATGTGCTTGATTGGTGTTTGGTACGTGTGAATGAGGCCTGGCAAACAAATTATAATAATAATCTGCAAAAGCAATCTGGGAAAAGCATCTGAGAATCTGAGCCCAGTCCCAGGGCGTACACTCTAACCACTATGCCACCTTCTGATCAGACCTATTTGTTTAGCTATACTGAGACATGTCCATTGTGACGGGCCCCAGGGAAAATGTCTTTCTGTATGGGACTCATTTGCATGCTTTTCTCACTTGATGTCTTCGGCTAATCCTCACCGGGCAGTGGAGCGTGCCTCATCCAATGCCCGATTAATTCAGTCCCCGCACTCACTAAACATTTAGTAAACACGCTGAATGTGACGAGGCAGTATGAATGTGAGGAGGCAAAATGATGCCTCCTCTGTGGGCTAGTGTGTTTACCTACAAATAGTGTTATGGTTTAAACCACGGAGTCGGTGGTGGGGGGGAGGGGCTAGCCCCATGGCTGTTTGTCTTCTTGTCAGCCTGGATTCAGATAACACACAGATGACTTCTCCACCAGACTCCAATGTTTGGCTCTCCGCCGTGTGTGTGTGTGTGTGTGTGTGTGTGTGTGTGTGTGTGTGTGTGTGTGTGTGTGTGTGTGTGTGTGTGTGTGTGTGTGTGTGTGTGTGTGTGTGTGTGTGCATGCGTGGAGAGCAGGAAGCAGACTCTGTTTGGACCTTACTGATGTATAGTTAATTGTTCAATATAATGATCCAATCATCATGAGATGATTTTGAGATATTAATTGAATGCACATTTATAGCATACAAATATGTTTCTATTTATGTTTTTATCCAACTGTGTTTGGCTGTCTGTCGACTCATGTGACTGTGAGTCGCTCAATTAATCATTACCTCACTTGTCTTGTTGAGGGAAGGACACATACTGTCTGATGTTGCAGTGTTACATTAGCTGGGGTGCATACTTAGTTTAGACTAGTCATTGGTTAGACATGGATTAAGGTTTGTGATCATATAATTAGCCTGGTTTCCAGCCTGATTCGCTGCGTTTTGTGAATGTGTTTTGTCACTCCGCTATATCAGTCTGACTCTTATTTCATAACGTCACCTGTTATACAGACGTTGTTGCTGACTGGATGTTGTTCCAACGAAACACAGCAGGGTTAGGGTATTTACTATTTATGTCATCAGCCATCGCCAAAAAATGGGCGCCAGTTAGAGACTTGAGAGTAAAACCTACGGTAAAAAGTAAACACTAGTTTGATTCGGTAGTCCACTATTACCACTACCAGTAAGGCTACCTGAGGGAGAGAAGTGACCTCGCCCTAAAGGGCACTAAAACAACAGGTCTGGGAATACCCATATGGACCTTTTTTTTAATTGACGTTTTCGGGCCGGTTAGGGCGTAAAATGCGTGCTAATTAGTAAGGCCAGGTGGGGCCTCAGGCCAGCCCAGGTAGGGCCAGGCCTTAATTTTCGGGCCTGTTGAGAACTACGCTAATAACTTTGAGGCAGGCCTGTCTAGAGTTTAAATGGACAGACGTAACGAATCAGCCTATAATATACTTGAGAAGTCGCTTATTTCGCACACGTGTACAACACAGCACTAACATACAATAGCACGGTGCGCCAGTGGCTCATGCTAAAAACCCACCAGCCACGCAAGCATAAGCGCACGCACACTGAGTTTCCCCTCTCATTCGCTTGTGGAGTTGCTCACCCAGTGCATACTCCCTTACGGGGTTGGGTCGACACTAAAATGAATTATAAATAAGCAATATCATTTCCCACACAGAAACTGCACAAAAAGAAAATATTTGGTTAATAGAAGTTGACTTGTTTTCTACTGCCTTGTTATATTTTGCAATGCATTTCCTTTCTATCCCTCTGTACGCCAATGGCCAGTGCAAGGAGCTTTGCATCGCGTTATGTCAGAGCATTTGTCACAAAAACACTGTCAGTGCATGGATATGGAAACAGTCGCCGCATAACAAGCTTGATCGGCTCGGTGCACCTCATCTTATTTCTCTCTCTTTGTTTCAGGGAGGGGAGGGCTCCCTTCTATTTGTTTCAGCGTAGTGTGACTGTGAGTGTCTGTCGGTCATATTCGTCTCCTTTTTTCTTCATACAAAAAAACTATCACGGATTGTATCGTCCCTCGGCGAGTGGTTATTTCTTTATCATGATGATCAACACCGGTCAGATGGAACAATGCAAATGCACTGTTACGGGAGGTGGGCAGGCGGGCAGCAACACTAACCGCGTCACAATAGTCTTTCCACCTCGGATGAAAAAACAGCAACACCACCGTCCCTCGGCGAACTGGGCTAGCCGAGTTGGATAGACACCATCTGACATAGATCCACTCCTAATTAGGCTTTCTGCTAATGTTAATGTTAATGTGTCAGGACAACTAGGCCTTTTCGTGGAGGGGTCAGAATAAACTGTTATTCGTCTATAGTACTGGTCATGTCACTGTACCATGCTCAGTGTGTGGGTTGTTTCCGATACAATTGATGAGTTTGGTGATTAATGTTTCTGCACTTTATAGACCAAACACACCTACGATGATGTGTTGATGTTATTAAGGTATGGTATTTACCATAGGCAATATGCCAATATTGGAGAAAAAAATGTTAAAATGACCAGTGAACACTTGCAACTGCACTGTTTAATATTTCATGAGGACTTGGTTTCAATACATGAGCCCAGCACATTTTACTGGGTTCTAACTGACCCAAAATGTGATTTATTCATAATGATCGGTTTGAAAAGTAGAAATATAGGCCACCTTCTTGTAGCTGCCTTCTTCCAATAAAAGCCTGGTATCGGAATTGGTTGAGACAAATAAAAGCCCAGGTTTCTAAAAGAGGATTTACGGTATATACAGCAGGTCCACCACATCTATTATTGCAAGAATCAAAGCCCCCAGAATTAAGATATACCCACAGGGTAGAACAAATGTTTTGTTTTTGTTTTTTACATATCTTTAAGATGTCCCTCTTCATTAAATGGATTGTCACAAGGTTTACTACTGGAAGGTCATACATGTAAAAGGTGGTTCATTGGCATGTGACCACAGGGGACCCACTTTTGTTGCCATATAGCACCATCTTAAAGGTGCTATATGTACAGTAGCACCTCTGTCATCTCTGTGCTTAACCTTTAGAGGTCCATAAACTAATCTCAAGAACCAGTAGAGAACCTAGGGCTAGGTTTGTTGTCGTTTCTGATAGGAGACTCAAAGTCTCTTTTGAATCTCCTATACCGGAAACACTGCCGGACATCAAATTATTGTCTCAGGAATGTTTAAAAAACAAAACAATTTTTTTTGTGTTCATGTGTTCATGGGATGTGTACTTGATAGAAGATATGTCTTTTTCTTTGGTGAACTAGTACTCCTTTAATGTAGACCGCAAACAGAAAATCCTCTAGTATGGTATAGAGTCCCCCTGTGGGACTCCACTCAACAACATAATAATAGGATAGGATTTAAGTGGTTAAACTTTTGTACATCCAAAACGTTAGATGGGCATACATAGCCCAGGCATTTTAAATGATTATTATCCTTGCTTGTGTCAGTCAAATCAGTTGTAGGTCTGGGTGAGGTACTGGGGTAAAACTGAGAATCTACTTGGTATTAGCTGCCACTTAACTGGAACAACAGAAATATAAAAGTTATTTCGTGAAAATTTTCAATTGTTCAGTTAAAACTTAGTCTTTCCATTCAGCTATGCAGAGGAAGTGGGTCACCCCAATTCTTTCAATGACTGATGCGTGAATGCTGCATGATGTACCAATTCAAGTCTCGCATGTCTCTCACTGTCTCTCATAACATCTAGCATTCCTTTTATCTATTTTTCTTGCACGGCATGGTTATTTACTTATTTTACTTCAATGTGTATTTGTGTGTTTGCCTGCTTGTTTTCATTGCCTTTGAAGCATTTTGTGAACTTAAAGAAGTGTCTATAGAATTCAAAGAGAGCACAGTATAAATCATTCCTTCACTACATGTAAGAGGGAATATATACAGTAAGAGTGCTCCGGTAAATGTTTAAGATCCAAGGAAAACGTACATATATCTAATGTGGTTCTGTCTGGGTAATAATAATAATAATTATTCTTTAGAATAAGTGCCACAATGAGCAAAAAAACTGAAGAAAAATAACACCATTAAAAACATCAAGAAACGGGAACACAACATTTCAAACATAAGGGCATAGCCATAAAAATGCTTTGTTAAAAGGAAAGTCTTAAGTCCTCTCTTAAATCAGTCAGTGGAGTGAGCAGAGGATGGCTGTGATGTGCTCGCATTTACACACTCTCATCAGGATCCTGTTCTGAATGTAAAAGTTAAGTAGCAGTTAAGAACCAAATACCAATTATTACAGGGTGTATAGCATTGAACTCAATCCCCTTGGGTTTACACCTAATGTCACCTGAATTCAAATAATCCTTAGTATTCTATGGTACTGTGCAAGGTTGTCAATTTTACAATGTTGGCTTGATGCTGTACCATCTGTCTCAAATTGGCTCCACAATGTCCTGCACCTGCACCCATGCACCCACTAGAACAGCTCACACATGTTCTCCAAGGAGACATGAATGGATCCCGTAATACAGGATAACAGAGTGAGAGGGCATGAAGGAATGGGTAAACAGACAGACGCAGACAAGGACAGCTTATGGGAACTATCTTTCTGTGCACCTTTGACAGCGCATGCATAAGTCTGTGTCTGCTAGCTAAGCTATGGGGTGCAAGAGAGGAGAACTGCAGAACTATGACAATAACACCCTAAAAGCGAGTGCAAGGGGGTACAAGAAGGTTAGAAAAAAGATGGCAGGAATGACCAAATTGCATCTCATCGCTCTCTGGCCTAAGGCTGTGCCTCTCCATGATCCATAATGGCTTTTCCCTTTCAGTGTACGAAAGGGACATACAGTATAAGACAGAGTCTGTAAATGCATTTCTCTGTAAAGTAGAGGGAAGCGAACGGAAGCTATTAAACACTGACTGAGATGTGGATGAAACAGAATCTAGCACACGGGAAGCAGGAGAGGGGAGGCATGTTGGCATCTCATCGTTCAGTGCACCTTCTAACTGCCTGCATTTACATGTCATGTAAGTGACTGATGAGAGGAAGAACATGGCACACCAGATGCGTTGTAACTTAAAAGAGCTTTGAGGGACCATAAAAGCTCGTGTAGGGGGGTGTGTAGGGAAGCAAGAAAGTGGATGTGACACCGAGAGATGGGTCTCATAGCAACTATACGACCAATAGACTGTGGTGGAAAGTAACATTTACCTAACTTGCACTCCAAATATTGTATGTTTACACTACATTTATTGTTTTATTAATTATTTTGGAAAACTTTAGCTACTAGTTACTCGATTTTGATTATTATGACAAAACATACATTAACCACTTCGACCTATATACGTTTTAACCATTTGAAAATAGCCGATCTACAAGCTCACAATGCGTTGCAATGTGACACATTGTGAGCTTGTACATTGGCTATTTTCTATAATGAAATGGCACATTCTGCATAGTGAGTACTTTTACTTTTGGTACTTTAAGTACATTTTGATGCCAATACTTTTGCAGTACATTTTGAAATCCGGACTTTTATTTGTAACTGAGTTCTTACTGTATTGGTACTTTTACTTAAGTAACACCTTTGAGTACATTTTCTGTGCTTCTTCATAATGTTGCCAGGAAAAAGGTCCAGGGATCAAGGTGCATGGCATCTCAAACACTGTCAAAGAGAGGGAGATCAGAGGATGGTGAAAGATGTCAAAGAAGAGCAAGGCAAGGGGTAGGAAAGAGGCGTATGTTGATCTCATCTTTCCATGAACAATATCGCCCACGCTGGGCAAGACCTAGCCGTTTGAGTGTCTAAGGAAAGTATTGGAACGAGGATGTTAGGTTGAGACTTTATAGATCTTTTTACATTCCCCATGCACACACATCTTGGACTCCACAGTCACCAGCAGGCTCACAGACGGAGGGCTCCATTTTCTAAATACACTGTTTTGGGATTTAGCAGTGGGGAAGGGGTGTTCCCCCCACTAAAGTTGGTATTTTGGTTACCTGTCTAAATCCTTAAAACACCTCCGTTACCCGTTATATTATGCATGTGTGGTTTGGGCGTTACAATAATTGAACCAGTCCACGTGCCATTGCCTTTAAGAGATCCCTTATCCGTTGCCCGTTATGCCCAGTTCTATATTGCTTCATAGCCTTACGGTCTATAGCCCATGGAAGAGTGATGTGCTGCTGCCTTGAAGTCTCACTTGTGATGTATCCTGCAGCTGCTACCCCCTGCTCCCACTCCCCCCCTCCGTGGAGAAGTACCTCTGTGCCATTTTTCTATTTTTTTCGAACCCGCACAGTTTCATTGAGTCACAACTCGCTCAAATCTCGCCCATTTTTTTAAATTGGGAACTATGTAAACTACGAAATTAGGGCTTTCGTTTGGTATATAGATTGTGCATGTAAATAAATAACCCCAGGCGTTCGGGGGGGTTAAATCGACGTTTTGGTCGTTAGTCCTACTTAATCCGCCAAATTAATAAAGAATAATTGGACATTCCTGGGACATGCACCTGTGACTAACCTTTAGCCGTGAAAAGGCTACGAATGAGGCAACATATGA
Source organism: Protomyctophum bolini (assembly GCF_963924005.1). Lineage (NCBI taxonomy): Eukaryota > Metazoa > Chordata > Actinopteri > Myctophiformes > Myctophidae > Protomyctophum > Protomyctophum bolini. Next base: position 35,207,917 of record NC_137863.1, read on the forward strand.
CACCAACAAGTAAGAGACTAGAGAACAGAATTAAAGCACTATGAAAAAGAAGAAAAAACATGACATCTCACTATCCTTTCCGGCTGTGTGTATCTGTGTGCTGTAATGCATTGGATAAGAGGGAGTCGTGCTATACGGGTGGCATGGATTTGCGGTGTAGACACGCAAGGGCTAACAGGAAACAAGTGCACGAGATTAAAGAGCTTGCAGGGAAGCCAGAAGTCACAACAAGAAAGATAGAAACATATCGGGATCTCTTTGTTCAATGACCTGTGTCTCTCCATAGTCGAGAGAAAGAACGATAAGGTCTCAGTCACACTGGATTTGGTAAGACTGCCAGGAAAGCATGAAATGGAATGAGACTGAGAGGAGAGGATAGCGAGAAACGGATGGGGAGGACATATTGGGTTCTCAATGTTCCGTGACCCTGAGCCGTGTACATCTCCATAAAGTAGCTTGCCGTGGATGGAAACCCACATCCCCTTGTTCTTAAAAAATACATGAAGCCATGCAGTATTCACACTGCGGTTATTACAACATCCGTTAACGACTGATGGAACTCGGGAGCCATGCAGAGTGCAGACAAGGGAAGGGTAGAGGAAGGTTTCAGCATGGAGATTAAGCACCCCCACACACTCATGCACGCACACACACACACACACACACACACACACACACACACACACACACACACACACACACACACACACACACACAGTCACACACACACACACACACACACACACACACACACACACACACGGAGGTAGCAGGTAGGTACACTGTTAACTGTTGTACATGAAAGTATATCACTATCCGGTTCAGACTGATTAACTGAAAATGGCTTGTATAAATCATATAAATTATTAAAAATATTATAACTTGTAACTAATCATACAAAATGGTGCTGCTCTAGCAGTATGCCACACGTTTGTTCTGTTTTTCAAAGCAAACATTGGCAGTTCTCAGACTGGATTTTACACATTCATTAGTTGTTGAAGTGCTTGGGTTCCAATTTGGAACACACAAACACACTCTTGTACCAGATCGAGCAGCAGGGTTCCAATGTTCACCAGTAGTTGTGACAGTTAAACTTTATTTGGACTGTTCAGTGCTGGAAGAAGTACAAATACAACAAGTAAAAGTATCAATACCCTATTGTTGAAACACATCCGGTATTCAAAGAATACTTGAGTAAAAGTACTAAAGTATTGGCATCAAAATATACTTATATATATAGTATTGGCCCGGGCGGCTAGTGTAGCGGTTCCAGGCACCTAGAGGCTGCTAAAGGCCTATTCATAGTCTGGATTTTCGGTGGTGAGGTGACCACCGCTCCGGTGGTGAGGTGACCACCGCTCCGGTGGTGAGCTGACCACCGCTCCGGTGGTGAGGTGACCACCGCTCCGGTGGTGAGCTGACCACCGGAGCTGAAATAACGTTGAGCGGTGGTGAGTAAAAACAGAGAGAAGGGCTGGAGCGCGGCTCGTGACATCATGTTGTAGTTCGGTGGTCACCTAACCACCGAAAATCCAGACACTATGAGCCCTAAGCCAGCCTAATGGCGTGTTGCGGGTTCGACTCCCGATCCCGACGATATTTGCCGCATGCCCCCATCTCTCTCCCCATTTCCTGTCACCATACTGTATGTTATCCAATAAAGGCTTATATATTAAAAAATACATACTTAAAGTACTCATTATGCAGTTTTAAAAGGTATTAAAAATCGTTGGAAATAGCAGATATACAAGCAATGTGTCGCTGTGTGGCATGTTGTGAGCTTGCAAATTGGCTATTTTCAAATAGTTTTATAGTGAAGTAAAAATACAATATTTGCCTTTGAGATCTAGTTGAGTATAAAACGTACCTCAATCGGGCAGGACATACAGAAGATTCTGTCAATAAATATTGTACCAGAACCAAAGTTCTTCCTCTGTCCAAAGGGACATAAGATACAGCGCATTGAACAAATGTTTATAGATATATTATGTCTTGTACAAGCTAAAAGAGTGATAGCATTGACCTGGAAGAGGCCAGGCAGACCAAGTATTACACAGTGGTTCAGGGAACTGCCTCTATGTTTACCTTTGGAAAAGATTACATACATTCTTAAGGACAAACAAGAAATGTTTCAGGAGGTGTGGGGTCGTTTTATACAATATATTAAGAAGCTGAAGAGGAGTAGTGCTGTTGTCTTTATTTCTTTCTGTTGCTTTCTTTGTATGAATGATTGTCTTGTAATGTTCATTGTTGTTTTTTGTATACCGCTATTTGTATCTGATTCTGTAAAAAAAGGGAAATCAATAAATACATTGTTGGAGAAAAAAAAATACCTCAAAATTGTAAATGTACTAAGGGCCGATTCATACTCCGCTGTTTCGGTGCTGTAGTGCCGAAATGATTTCGGCTCGTCAGAAATGTTCAGTAGCACCGAAGAGCCGTCTTTAGGACGGTACCCCCCCCCCCCCCCCCGAACCTCGTGACGTCAAATTGTAGGCTCTACAGCGCCGAACCGACTTTTATTCAGCTCTAAAATAGGAGTATGAATCGGCCCTTATAGTTGCTTTCCACCACTGACACAGAGGATGGCTTTGTAGACGGCATTGGACTACTATTGTACTACTCACAGTGGGAGTTTCTGTGTTCAAGGCTTGTGACGTATACTGCAAAGTTGTATATGCGGAGCTAAGCAGCCTTCAAATCTCGATTTTCTAGTCTAGTCTTTCTCCATATATTGGCATGTTATGCTTGATGCCCACCCACAGTCCACCGTACATCCACCCAAAAGGCAATATATCAGCTTAGGGTTAGCCATGCATGTATGCACATTTACAGCAACATGCTCAAATAATACCCATCCCTAACACACACGCACAAATATAGGCACGCATATCCACTGATGCACAAAAGCATGCATGCATACTCACGCATAAACAGTAAAAACACAACTGCACATCGGTACACATACATGCAAAATGATGCACATGAACACATTTAAAAAGATGAATGCATGAATGTGCACACACCGCGTGAAACTAAGGCTTTTCATGTATGAACTGAGTTGGAATCTGTATCGTTGCCTGCTGACATTAATAGTGTACATTTCATCTCCCTCCTCCAGAGTGGAAAACATTACATTATTCATGAAGTTACACAACCCTCATTTGCCTCAAATTACCATTCCCTTAAAATGCTTTTTGGAGCCTTTTTTTTAAACAAGTGATGTCCACCTGATGTTTTGTTAATGAAAACCTAACTCTTTACTGCCTTTTTGTTGTGTACAGCTATTTCCAGGTGTGTGGTCTTACAGCATTGTTACATTATTTTCAAGCTCCGAGCAGAACAGAAAAAAAGCAGAGACACATTTCAAAAAACAGAAATCCCTGTTGGGATGTAGTTTGACGGTTAAAGATGGTTCCAATTTCACAGTGAGGGGTGGAGATAACGTATTCTCTGTGCCAAGTTATCAGTAATGGCTCTGAAATCTCTCTGCCTCACTATGAAATCTGCTGCTAGTGGTCTTTCATGTTTGAGTGCTAGAGAGGCAGAGAGAGAGAGAGAGAGAGAGGTGGGCAGAGACAGTCTGATGAGCAATACGCCTCATTAGGAGTAATGAAATTTGACCTTGATCTTTGCGAGAGCAGCCCCTTACAGCCCCTCTAGCTGCGTTATGAGACAGATGGAGGGATTTCAAGAGGACAGAGATGGCCCTTGGGAACCATGAGTGCTTCCCAAGCACCTAACATTTCCTTCCTGAATGGGGCCACCGATAGCCAGGAGGTTGCAAAAATGTGTCTGTGAACAGGAGGTCGCCAATGTGAGTCTGTTGACCGACTCAGTGAGTAGGCAGAGGACAGGGAGAGGCCTTATTGCTTGCTCTACTCTCCCTCAAATCTTCATTATGGAATGAACAGTGTGGCGTGGTGACTGGTGTCAGTGGTGTGGTGTAGCCTAGATGAGCAGTTAACACTGCACGCAACGATGAAAGCGAGAGGGGGAGAGACAGAGGTAGAGAAATCTTCATGCTGTTGATTTCAGTAAGCAGTTTATTTCACCTGATAAATATTCTCGAATAGTCTACTACCTTATATCATGTAAGAATGTTGTGAATCATGGTCCGGGCGGCTGGCGCAGCCGTCTGGGCACCTAGGCTGGTAATCCAGCTTGACAGCCTGTTGCAGGTTTGAGTCCCGATCCTGACGACCTTTGCTGCGTGTCCCCCCCCCCCCCCCCCCATATCTCCCCCCATTTCCTGTCAGACTACTGTATAGACTCCATTCTTAAATATCCAAATGGAGCTTGGAGACCGCACGGAACACATGCCACTCTCATGCTCTAATAGGTAGTTTTAAAAACAACTAATAATGTGAATACTGTATATAAGTTGACATTGGAGACATTAGTCTATGATCATTCTGACCATACGGTAGCAACATTTCCACTGCATTTTGGTTATGCTTTGGTTTGGTTAGCACAAAGCAAGCTTTTGTTTCCCCTGTGTCTCTTGACATGATTATATTACATTATTAATGCATGTCCCACAATTCTTAAGCTTAGTCGCTAAAAAGCGTTCTGTGCATCTCTGCCACCCATGTGCCTTACGGCAGGTGCAGCTTGTTATTTAAGGTGATGGCAGTTGACAACCGTTTTGGGTTAATTCATGTGATGGCCAAAGCACATCCACCATTGAAATAGGGCCAATTTCCAGTGTCCAATTTACCCAAAATGTGAATCACACAGTCAAAAGTGATTTCACTTCCACCTGTAGGGGGTACCACAATTTAAATCCTACAAATGTTGCTGTTTGCTACAGAAACATGATAATTTTGTTTCCACCAATTTAGGCATAATGATTTCTTGAGTCACCAGTCAATGAATATCAAATGAGGTTGGGTTTGGATATGTCATACTGTGCTTGTAATTTGCCTTCACAAATTTGTGTGCAGGGCCTGTTTCTTAAAATAATAATAATAATAATAATAATAACTATAAAAAATAGTTATAATAAAGTGCCCATCGGCACAGGTCTTCACCAGGGCAGGTCAGGTTGTGGCCTCCTGGTGGTGCTATAATAGGCCAATGTGAAAAGGGTGCCATTTCTTCTTGCCTTGGAAGGCAATTGGATGATTTGAGGCTTTTTGTTCAAAACGAGCCAATCCTGCAAACGTTGAAAGCCAATGTTAGCCAAATAGGATGTAAAATGATTTATCGGACAGATCCGTCTTGAACACATGACTATAGAGATAGTGTGTAAGCCAATCAGTGTAGAATCTGAGAAATCCAACAGACTTGTCTTGATCACATGACTACAGAGATCATGTGGACCGATTTGCGTGAGATTTGGATGAAATCTGTGCGACTAACATAAGCAATGTATTTTACAGAAATTGGCCTCTTGGTGGCGCTATAACCGGCAGATGTGGAGGGATGCAGGGACAATGTTTTTCCAGGAGTGTGCATACATAAGTTGTATACAGATCGATGCAGTTATAGCTAAAAACAGGAATTGGCCTGTTATAGCACCACCGTGAGGCTGATTTGGGGGAATGTTTTGTGGCATGTCATCCTCAGCCTAGTGGAAATGTGCCTGTATAATTTCACGGAAATTGCACACTGTGTTTGTGATTTGTTTTTTCGAAACGGACCAATCGTGTGAGCTTTGGAAGCCAATCTTAGCCAATCAGGATGGAAGATGGGAAATGGTGCTTTGATCACATGACTATGGAGAGAGTGTATACCGAATTGTGTGATGTATGGATAAAATGTGTACGTGTAATCTACAGAAATGTGTTTTGCCTAAATTGGCGCTATAACAGGCCGCTGAGGAATATTTGGGGCAGAGGTTCCTCGTTGGCATCCAGGGAGTGTGTGTGCAAAGTTTGGCATGGACAACGGTGCCAGAGATTAGCTGATAACGGACGGACGGAAGGAGTATGCAAAACATACTCTCCCCCTATGCCTTCGGCCTGGTGGAGACAATGAATAATAATAATATATACATGGAGAACACAGTATCCAATCATAGGCTACCCGAATTGCACTTCAAGGGAGGCCCCTATTTTTATTTAACCTTTATTTAACCAGTAAAAACACATTGAGACTGCGTCTCTTTTTCAAGTGGAAACTGGCCAAGAGGCAGAAATAAAATTACACTTCAATACCACATCATCAATGTTACATTTTGGACCAGCAAATACAACATCCATAATACACCTCAAAGTACCTATGAATAAATACAACACCTCACCAAAGTCCTACTTTTTTAGTAGCAGGGCAAAATGAAAATACACAAGTGCTCTATAGAGTGCATAAATCACTTTTACTCCATAGGGAGTCTGTTGTGCAAACTCTTATTACCCCTGCAGGCATATTGAAAATGTATTTAAAGGATATAAGGCCCTTGAGATGCATCATCTCATTTTAGATGGGGTCATCGGGCACAGCACATAGACAAAACATTACATCAAACATGTCAACAAACAACAGTAAGCATAACAGCATCAACGAGAACATACACATAATTATGGCTCTCCCATGACCAAAATTGCAAAGTGTGGTTGCCACAGTCGCTTACATAGGCCCCTCCCTAATTTGCTTGAATAGTTTGGTCTTCTGCTCTTTGGGCAACCAGACTATAGTTATAAACGATTGTAAAACATAGATTGGTTACATAACCAACAACAGCCAATTAGCTGCTACAAACGTTATGCAAAGCGGCCAATCACAGCGAAAGTTCGATTTGATTATTCCGGAGGAAAACAAAGTGTCACAGTAACAATGGTGTGGTTGCCACACTAATAATAACAATAAAATAATTCAAATACCGGTATTCAAGCATTGTAGTATACATATCCCCACCAAAAAAATCATAATAAACCATAATAAAGTCTTATCCTATTTTAGTTTGAACATCTACAAGCCTGCATCACATTTGCATTGTGACATTGTGAACACCTCAGCTACACTGTTTCCAGTCCAGGAGTGCTATTTCACCAAGCCCTGGTCCAGTGCGTCAGCGAGTCTCTAACTGACTGAAGTGTCTCAGTTCGCCAGCTTCTCTCTAAAATGCACTATTTTTGTCATGAAATAAAATGCATCCAAGTGGATCGACGCAGTCACAACCCGGAAATGCCGTAGTAGAAGAAGTCACTCTGTCCGGTACATTGCTTTATTAAAATGGCACAAAGTGCATTTTAGAGAGAAGCTGGGGACCTGAGACGCTTCCCAGCTTTGAGAATAGACTTTTACCAAGGTCTAGCAGGCTTTGTGTCGGTGAGTAGTTTCGTTGTTTTGTTTATTTTCGGGGAATTCTAAAGCCTCACACAGCAGTGGGAAAATTGCTACAGAGCAGTGGATGGGTGTCCAGCAGGGCGTCAGTGAGAGACTCACTGAAGAAATGAAAAGGAAAAAAGAAAGGGGTATAACATCCACTGATGTTCAAATAATGCAACAATCCAACAATATACTGTATCATATTATTGTGTACAGTATACAGTTCAATTTCTTTACTTTTCAATGTTTTTGGCATGTCCGATCCCCAATTAGCATCACATAAGCAGTCATTATTTATGCCTACTTTACACAGCTCAGTGGAGAATGGGGCAGAGACAGGTGATGAGCGGTGGATGTGCTCAATGCAACGGGTGCAGCCAGGATGCCACACAACATGTTTAATGACCATGCAATGCATATTTGCATTTTTTTTAAATGTGACATTCACATAGAATTGCTCAACCTCAATCATTTTTGATGTTGTTCAAATGTTTTAATGTTTATGTTTATTCAGATTTCAGCATGATCACAGACGTTTAAAAAGACTGTATGGGATGGGTACATTGATGATTTCTCTCAGTTCGGCATTCTGGAATGTCCAGGTCGTCTCCATTCCCTGTTTGGCGACCAGAGCCAGTTTCTGAAGTTGGACAGCTTCCTAGCAAAGTCATTAAGGCACAGTGTACATGCTTCTCTGCTGTAACCCATTGGTCATTCAAACCAATGGGTCACAACTTGTTTATACTTGGGTCACAACTTAAAATTTTAACAACTTAAAGGTTTATAACTGTGTGCTTTGTTGTAGGGTGGATTGTGAAGTTTTATGTCCTTTTCCACCCAATTAATCAATGTCATCATTCACAGTCACACGGTTACTGATTACTGTGCACATTAACAGGAAGGAGGAAGGAAGCAAATCATGTGTATGTCGTTGCATGTCTGCGTTTGAGTAGTATTAGTAGTGTGTGTGTCTGTGTGTGTGACTGTGTGTGTGTGTGTGTGTGTGTGTGTGTGTGTGCGCGCCCATGAGCAGATAAGTTGCTCATGGGCGTGCATGTTTCTGCACATGAATAATGTCTGCCTACTGTATGCCTCGACTGACCACTGAATGATGCTTGAGCTGTGAAAAAAATTAATAATTAGCAGAAGCAGTTAGTCACAAGCGACAGGAGCTTATTACACACAGTCACCAACTTAATTACATTATTTGAGAAGTGATATGGGATCTAGAAGTCTCATTGACTTCCGCATTAGCATTAGCATAAGCATAAAAACCTGCCTCGGTAGTTCCATTGTGAGCGAATCAGCATTCCTGCAACGACAAAATGAGTCTCACTCTCTGGGACATGTGGACGGGGGAAGGGAGAAGCACCTTCTATCAGGCTCGAAAGCTTTTTAAATAATTATTATTACATGAATTAAAAACGATGCTTCGGTTTTGTGTGTGTGTGTGTGCGTGTGAGAGAGAGAGAGAGAGAGAAATATTTGACGAGTATAAAATTTCAAGGCCAAGAACGAGATGGATCTGGTAACGTATCCATAGCAACAGGGGCCTTTAATCCCATTACCATTTCCTGCGTGTTTAATTATGAGCTCAGGGACTGGGGCCCCCTAAAGGCAGCATAATGAACTGCGGTGTGCACCAGTGGCTCTGTTAAATTGCTGTGGGAAGGGTCGGGTGGAGGGAGCTAATGAGCACATGGATTAACAGCTCCCAGCCAGGCCGTCACAGCAATCACTGCACAATGGAGCGCACGCACGCACACACCTTTTTCTACACACATTTCTGTGCTCACAGATGGACACTGACACACAAGAGAACAATGCCAAACCTGAGGAAGGCAGAAAGGAACCTGCTGACACTACACAGTCAAATCCCCACACACAAACACACAAACACTACAAAAAGACTAAAATAGACCTGGATAATATCAGATGCTTGCACATGCACGCACGTCGCAACCTCACTCACAAACACATTCCATGTTTTCTGAACAAGGGCCTGTTGGATTTGGAAGTCATGCAGCTCTCCAACAAGTGCAAAAAATATTTTACCACCACTGCTTGATGAATCATAGAAACATTCCCAGTTCCATTGATATAAAAAGTGGATGGGCAGAGAGGGCAGGAGTGGGGGTGTCCATGTGTACTCAACATCAGCAGATAACACATAGACAGAGAGATTCTGAAATAATGAACAACTGAGAAAAAGGAGCAACAAACTGGAAGCAGCAGAGGGCAACATGGATCCTCCACGTTAGACAAAATGAGAGCGGGTAAAAGTGAAATGTTTAGACAGTGTATTTTCGTTGGGAAGTTAAAGCAATTGAAGCAGACAAACAAGATTTGACAAGGAGAGTGTTGCCCATGGAAAGAATGTCCTCTCCATTCTCCACCCTCCACTTCCGCACCACCGTGTTTGTTTTGAGCATTTGTTTGTTTGTGTTTCTGGAGTTGACGCTGTACTGTATATTTATTCAGGCTGATGCAAATGGCAGTCCATCTTAAGCGTTCTGCAGCGTACATCACAGGGGCGGGCAGAGACAATTTATTGGAAGCCTGGCAGAGGCGAGCAGGGGATCAAAGGGCTGCCTGGACTGATACGAACGACTCAACGAGAGAGGGACAGGGAGAGAGGATAGTGGGACAGGGAGGGAAAGGCACACGGATAAACGAAGAGACCAGGAAAGCCAACTCTCAGAGAGGTATACAGTATAGGAGAAGGAGAACATGATGACTAATTGATTATCTGTCATAATGATGCTGTCCCATTCTGAAAGTATACATTCTACAAGCTCATAATGTGTCGCATCGCAACTCAATCAGCCATTTTAAGAACACGACAGTATCGCACAAAGACTTATAAATCAGTCTTGGAAGTGATGAATGAGACTCAAAACGACAGAGGTGCATGGAGAGAAAGGCAGAGAGAGAGAAAGAGAGATCTCTCTTTTGTCTGCAGGATATTCTGTAAGCATAAAGAAGCTGTTTTGGCTCTCTCCCTTTTACTCATGTTTGCATTTTTTATCTTTCTCACCCATGCACACTTTCATTGCCTCTCTCTTCTATTCAATCTTCCCACAGTTATCTACTGCAGAATGATGACACACACCTCCCTCTCTCTATGCCCCTCTCTTTCTCTATTCACTAATTGAATGTTCAATGAAAAGGTTATTTCTCAGGAAAGGTATATACTTCATTCCAGAATCCAGTTTTTATTTGCACTGAAATTGCAATACAAATATAACTGTAAAGCCGCTATTGAGTTGAGTAGAAAGGCTCATATTATGCTCCATTTGTTTGTTTGTTTGTTTTGCATTGTTCTCAAAGATGAAAGCAGGTTAATTCAGACCTCATTCTTTTTTTCCCTGTCCTATTATTTTCTGCGGGATGCCGCAGGCACCCCTTGGGTCCCCTGTATCCTCTTCACATGGGAATCGTGTGTTCACCTTCTCTCTCTCACTTTGAACCTCAAAGATAGTGTGGTGTGGCGAATTGGTTTGCAGTATATTCCATTTCATGCCTCTCCACAAAGTATGTCAAGGTGTGAAGGTGTGAACTTGGTTCAGGACCTTGTGCCTGAATCGTTGGAAATAACAAAAAAGGCTACACTTCAATCGGAGGGTCCTGTGAAAAAAATGGGGGTCATCTTGGCAATTTCTATTCATGCACATAGTTGGGGATTAGACCTCTTGTCCAAGTCTCTTTCCACCATGCAGCTGTGATCCCTCTTCAAATACCTGACTGAATTATTGAATACACAGCAGGGCAGGGCCCCGATCGCTTCCAGCCACTATGACAGATGGTGTTTCTATTTAATGATTGACCTGCCGTCGCTCACAGCAATTTGAATCCCATTTCCCCCCTTCCATCCATTTCCCTGTTCTCCACCCCACTGCCACACGCTTTCCTTACACAAACCTGGATTTGTGAATCTGCAAGTCATTTAATATCCAGGTGTGAGTCCAGCACCACTTTCCGATTTTGACGGTAAAAGCCTGTCCCGTATGTAACAAGATGGATTTGAATACATTTCCTATGCTAAACAAGTTGGCATGTTCACCTATGCCTGAGTTATTACTGGGGAGGAGTAGCAAGTGTCAGACAGTTATACAATTTTGATGGGCCGTGTGCCTGTCACAATCCTCTGCTTACCCTGAAATCTGGATATGGACATGGTGTGAGTGGAAGGGAGGGATGGATGGACAGACAGACTGAAGAAAGGTTTGATGTGTGCGGAACAGAGGACAATCTGGACAATTCCAGAGAGATAACAACCAACTAGAGAGAGAGAGGCATGTAGTAACATATTTGTAGGAGGAGGAAGGAGAAGAGGAGCAGAAAACATAAAATGTCATGTACTTGCAGTGTACCTTCGAGAGGATGAGATGAGTTTGTAGTTGACTTTTTTGTTGTGGTTTTGGAAAGATTTACACTGGAGTGATTTGATGTGCAGCTTTGTTCCTGCAGTTCCCATCTCCAGTGTCTTGCCTTTTTCGGTGGTACACAGGGAGAGCCTGAATGTTGTATTGTATTTAATCACTTATAGTACATATACAGTATACCCCGTTCAACAGTAATTGACCGAGGTTCCCCTGAGCTCTACACTTGGTACACTCCTTTGTTAATTCCTTCTACACCAAATCTCAGCGTGTTGTGATGTGTTGTCTGCTTGAAAACATTAACTCAACATACCGTAAGATAGATAGTCTCTGTGTGTATGTATGTTCGCCCCACGACTTCAAATTCGACACACGCGTTCCACGCCACCACAGGGAGTGCTGTGCCCGGTGTCGAGTCGGTCGGATACAACAGCACAAAAGGCTCTGCCCGGTTCTGGACCTGATCACCCCTATATCTCCATATATGAAGCTAGCCTGTTCTGACATTACAACACTTGATATTTGGGCATGCCTGACAGAACTCCATACTGTAGGAATAAAGGGACACAGAGAGACAGATAAAGAAATCTCCATATATGGGCATAAAAGGGACACAGACAGATGGGTGGAACGGTTACTCTGACACGGGTACAACAGGTATTGCATAGCCGGGTGGGGCATGGATCTCCAACTTCCATTGTTTGCGAACGCAGTGAGCATTTACTATGAGACCTAGCAGATCATGTCTGTCTGTGTGTGTGTGTGTGTGTGTGTCTGTGTGTGTGTCCCACCTTTGTGCCCATTATGGAGCTGAGTGATTTGTTTGTGATTGATGCAACACACTCCATATTTGGACGTATAGCTGCTTTGGGGACTCCTTATATGGTTATGGCTAAGTTAAAAACTTAACTTAAAAATAACTTAACTTAAAAAAAGAATAACTTAAAAATAAATCTTAAAAAAACCCAAATATGTACGAGCTGCGTTCGCTTCCCGCGTTTGCGCGTCTTACTGGTAGTTGTTACTGACTCAGTGCTCTGCAGCCGGGCACCGCTCTAGTAATATTAAGTAGGCTAGTTGTCTTCTGAGACAAGTGATATGATACACTGATGGAATTTGTCCATATTGATGTTCTCCATAACAGTGTGTTCATTACTCATTAGCAGCAGTCATACTGCTGCTGTCAAATCAATGAGACCTTTTCACTTTGTTTAACATGCACCCACACCAGAGCCAAAGCCAATGAATGCTTTGTACTAAAAGGACTAGAAAAGGTGACTAGAGCACAGACCTCTGCCAGAGTGACAGTTCGTCAAGGTGTTGTGGTGCTTCTGGTGCTACATCATGTCCCATTTTGACCAATATAAGTTAATGATACTTGTGCATTTAATAAGTTCCTTTTTGCTGGACTGTGAGACAGCTACTGTATGAGGTGCTGTCTCCTACTTACATACTTACTTATTAAATGACTGACTGACTGACTGACTGACTGAACATTTGTCCTAATGCTAGAGTAAAGGCTACGCGTTCACCAAAAGTATGAAGATACACAACACATTCCATGATAATCCAGCCAGTAGGTTTCAAGATGACAGAATGTGATCTAATTATTTTCACAGATATTGATGACACAATTATAATGTGATCGCCAATGACTTCGTACTTGCAGAGCAGCCATGTCTGCTTGTCTCTGTGTCTTCAAGAGCGTCAGCTGTTAGTGGGGAGGGGGGCTTACCTTCTACTTTCACCAGCAAAACAAAAGTTAACATTAATCAAATTTCAGCAATGAATGAGTTCAATGTAAATGTATTATAATAATGTAATATATTGTTATCGGTATCAAGCGATAAGACCCTGAAAATAATCGGAGATCGGATATATATCGGTCATACATTGTGCAGTGAGTGCACACACCAGGAAGTGGGAACAATTACAAACAAACACAGGCCAACATGACAGGTCAAGTACCTGCAGTGATTATTAGCTGCTGCCAACTAGTGGTAAGTGGACCTACAGGATGAGGCTGAATAATTTACAAGGCTGATTGGAAGGCTGCGATGCAATGCAATATTACTACTAATACTAATAATAATACTACTACAAATAATAATAATAATTACAAAAACAAACAAAAAAACCTTTTTTTTTTAAATCGGAAGCCCCGGCTCGAGGCCCGTTTCAATTGAAACGATTGAAACATATATAAGGCCGCCACTGTCTATAGTGCCTTGCAGAATTTCAGTAGTAGCGGTGTATGACTGTGTATGACGGTGTATGATCTCACGAGTACAGAATATCCGAGAGGTAGTACTGTACTTGACAATCAGGTCTTCACAAAGGAATTCATCTCCACAAAGGAATATATCAGTGTGCTGCACTATTTGAAGCTGATTACTTTTCCGCTACCCATTTTCTTCCCATCTTATGTTATAAATGTGTAAAGCACACCTATCATTCTCCACGCAAGGCTGCAAAATTGCCTTCACTACAGTGTTACATTACAGTAAAGCATTACTTTGGCACTTTTACCGTATGCAGGTCAAAACTATTGTACATTTATTGTGCAAAGCTTGGACATGTTCTGACTCTGACTCTGATCTCTCTAGATTGAGGACATGCAGTGGCCCAGGGGGGAGCAGGAGATCCCCAGCTCCGTGTGTAGCCTGCCCTGCAAGACGGGCGAGAGGAAGAAGGTGGTGAAGGGCATGCCCTGCTGCTGGCACTGCGAGCCATGTGACGGCTACCAGTACCAGTACGACGAGTTCTCCTGCAAGCTGTGCTCGTACAGCATGAGACCCATCGCCAACCGCACCGCCTGCCAGCCCATACCCATCATCAAGCTGGAGTGGCACTCGCCCTGGGCAGTGATCCCGGTCTTCCTGGCCTTGATCGGGATCATCGCCACCATTTTTGTCATGGCCACCTTCGTACGGTACAACGACACACCCATTGTTCGGGCGTCCGGCAGGGAGCTGAGCTACGTGCTCCTGACGGGGATCTTCCTGTGCTACATAATTACATTCCTAATGATCGCCAAGCCGGACGTGGGCGTGTGCTCCTTCCGGAGGATCTTCCTGGGCCTGGGGATGTGCATCAGCTACGCTGCGCTGCTCACCAAGACCAATCGCATCTATCGCATCTTCGAGCAGGGCAAGACGTCGGTGACGGCTCCCAGGCTAATAAGCCCCACCTCCCAGCTGGCCATCACCTCCAGCCTCATCTCGGTACAGCTGCTGGGGGTGTTCATCTGGTTCGGGGTGGACCCGCCCAACACCATCATTGACTACGATGAGCAGAAAACCATCAACCCTCACCTGGCCCGGGGGGTGTTAAAATGTGACATCACGGATCTGCAGATCATCTGCTCGCTGGGTTACAGCATCTTGCTGATGGTCACATGTACTGTGTACGCCATAAAGACTCGCGGGGTCCCGGAGAGCTTTAACGAGGCCAAGCCCATTGGGTTTACCATGTACACCACCTGCATCGTGTGGTTGGCTTTCATACCAATCTTCTTTGGCACAGCACAGTCAGCGGAAAAGGTAAGAGGTTGAAAGGTGGATGGATGGATGGATGGATTAGAGATGTAGGCCTACTTTCTCACAGTAAAATGCACACTTTTTGGTGAATGTTGAAGTGAACATATCCATTTGGAAACACGAAAAAGCATTTTATTTACTGATCAAAATGATCAATACTGTTGCAAGTTGGTAACTATAGACAGCCACTTACCGTACTGTGTGTGGATGCATGTTTCTAAATATCAAGAAATGTGTTCTTGGGAAGAACACATACAGTAACTATAAATCAGGAGTGTGTGACAATACTATGGATAACAAATACAATCAGTGGTGGATTGGATTGTTATTTGTTTTAGATTATTTTCACCCTAAGGCTAAGCCCCATCTGGCACCAGAGAATAATAACATTCATGGCCTGCAAGGAACAGTAATGTAATGTTTTGATGTAAAACATAATGAGACCGTTTCCGTCAGTCAGTTCTTGAGTCAGTAAAGAAGAAACAACCTGTTTTAAAGAGCTGAGCAGCGATATCTATAATGTAGTTTTAGTTTTTATTTTATGCTGTAATATATTAGAAGTGTGGTGTTTTTCTTGTTATGTTATAATGACCCTGGTTGTTGGTTATTCTCATCCTGTCATTCCCTGGTCCTGGTGAAGCAGTTTACAAAAAAGAAGTGATAAGGAAACAGCAGCTGTTTTCTCCAGGTTTTAAACTGTAACCATACTGTAGGTGCAGCTCTTCAGAGACACAGCTTGGAACAAGTCTCTAAAAAGCCTGCAGTAATACTGAAGCTCTGCACTGACACTGTTGTGCTGCCAAGAAAGTTAGGAAGAAACTTGTGTTATTACATTTTTTTGGTCGTGTATAGCTGTTTTCATTTGAAAGTCGCCTTTATGTATTTCATACGGCTCTATATCCACTGTCACCCACTCTCCTCCTCACATGTGCTTATTAACAGGTTAACTGCGGACCATTTATGGCCGTCTTTTAGGCTAGACTGCCTAAAAGTTACCTTTGAACAGCCACTGCACCGACCTCTGAGTTGCTTGTCATGAAAATCCACTTTAAAACGGTGTAATCACTTGTTGTAGTGTTGAAAAGTATTCACAACAACAGACCGGGAAGCACACAGCTTCCTCCTCTGACAGCTTCTCCATTGTAAACAACTAGAATTTCGTGCGCGCTACGCGCGCACTCATCCCAGAGCGACTTTGCCACGCACTATGGGAAGAAATAAATGGCGGGAGTTGACTCCACATGTAGTAACGAATGGGTTATTGGAAATGTACCATTGTTTTGTCCTGAATATTTCCACAGCCTAAGTACTAAAGGATTGTGACTGTGGGACAGACATACAGTCTGACATACAATAGGCTACACGTGTGCACAGTGAATAAACAATGACCTATATGCCCAGAGTTCTTAAATTAACATAGTTGGATTTTAACAGAAAGACAATGCCATAAATCAGTCAAAGTAAGTGACAGACTCAACAGTAGCACACAGCATGCAAGGCAGCGATGCATGCATGCAAACATGTTTGTCCAGCTGAGATTTAGTGTCTCCATCTCTCTGTGGAAGAGGTTGCACATGACCTGTACGGCCACACTGAGGCGCTCCAACACAAACACAGACACAAAACAACACCACGCTGTTTGTCCAGTTGACCCAAATCAACACCAATACCTAGCCTGTTTGTCCAAAACACAGTATCTGCTGGCCACGTGTCTACTTCGCCACAACCTAATGTTAGTAACAAATGTAGGGGAGAGCCGCCAAGGTTGTAACGCTTCACGGTTGTAACATGGACGTTATATCTTGATTGGTCAACGCCACCATGACGCCATCGCGTCAGTATGTGTACAGCAACGTACTCTACGTGGCCAGGAGTTTGAAGTTTGAAGTGTTTACCTTCAAAATGCGTCTAATTTTACACCTGGAGTATATGTGTGGTACAATTTTTGTCTTTGGTGTTGGTGAATAAAAATCCACATGGATGTGTTCATGCTTATGTTCTTCATTAGTTTGCATCGTGTTTAGACGGAATTCACGTTCATTCTGGTCTGTAAGCAACTGCAAAGAAAACTTGCAAAAGCGGGTCATTTGTAACATGTGTTACAAATGGTCCGCTTCCATTCAATGCCATTATATGTAATATTTACATATTTGACATATTGGCCAATATTATATGTTCTGAAATGGTATTGTATCGTGTAGTGTATTCTGAAATTAGTTTAGGGTTGTATAACGTTGTACAACTCAATCAATCAAACGTTTGTTTAATCAATGTATTGCCCCATTGAAAAAAAAGAAATGGCCAAACTGGTACTGGTACACCCGATACTATTTAATATTTCCCTTATGTTTGATACATTTTCTTATCACATCCATGGTATAAAAACAATGCTAAGGAGTTGCTTCAATGAAATGTAATTGCTTTAAGCTGAGAACGATATGTTTAATGGTGTTTTTTAGCGTTGTTACATTTATCATGCATGCCGTTACAATTGATCCGATATGCGCAGCAAATGTAACACTGAAACAGCGTCCACGTTCGGTTGAATAACTCCCGACCTGTTTTATCAAAAAAATAACTTGAAGTGGTTTATGGTAGCTGACATGTGTAGGTCCGTTGCCTGAAAATATTACATGTGTAGCTAAACGGATCTCTGAGTAAAAGAATGAAACGTGCAAAATGTTACATCCTTGGCGGCTCTCCCCTATTAGTTTACTCACAGCACAGCACCGTCACTCCTGTCAGTTATTTCGTCCTAATAACTTGAAGTGGTTTATGGTAGCTGACATGTGTAGGTCCGTTGCCTGGAAATATTACATGTGTAGCTAAAGGGGCCTAAGTACTAAAGGATTGTGACTGTGGGACAGACATACAGTCTGACATACAATAGGCTACACGTGTGCACAGTGAATAAACAATGACCTATATGCCCAGAGTTCTTAAATTAACATAGTTGGATTTTAACAGAAAGACAATGCCATAAATCAGTCAAAGTAAGTGACAGACTCAACAGTAGCACACAGCATGCAAGGCAGCGATGCATGCATGCAAACATGTTTGTCCAGCTGAGATTTAGTGTCTCCATCTCTCTGTGGAAGAGGTTGCACATGACCTGTACGGCCACACTGAGGCGCTCCAACACAAACACAGACACAAAACAACACCACGCTGTTTGTCCAGTTGACCCAAATCAACACCAATACCTAGCCTGTTTGTCCAAAACACAGTATCTGCTGGCCACGTGTCTACTTCGCCACAACCTAATGTTAGTAACAAATGTAGGGGAGAGCCGCCAAGGTTGTAACGCTTCACGGTTGTAACATGGACGTTATATCTTGATTGGTCAACGCCACCATGACGCCATCGCGTCAGTATGTGTACAGCAACGTACTCTACGTGGCCAGGAGTTTGAAGTTTGAAGTGTTTACCTTCAAAATGCGTCTAATTTTACACCTGGAGTATATGTGTGGTACAATTTTTGTCTTTGGTGTTGGTGAATAAAAATCCACATGGATGTGTTCATGCTTATGTTCTTCATTAGTTTGCATCGTGTTTAGACGGAATTCACGTTCATTCTGGTCTGTAAGCAACTGCAAAGAAAACTTGCAAAAGCGGGTCATTTGTAACATGTGTTACAAATGGTCCGCTTCCATTCAATGCCATTATATGTAATATTTACATATTTGACATATTGGCCAATATTATATGTTCTGAAATGGTATTGTATCGTGTAGTGTATTCTGAAATTAGTTTAGGGTTGTATAACGTTGTACAACTCAATCAATCAAACGTTTGTTTAATCAATGTATTGCCCCATTGAAAAAAAAGAAATGGCCAAACTGGTACTGGTACACCCGATACTATTTAATATTTCCCTTATGTTTGATACATTTTCTTATCACATCCATGGTATAAAAACAATGCTAAGGAGTTGCTTCAATGAAATGTAATTGCTTTAAGCTGAGAACGATATGTTTAATGGTGTTTTTTAGCGTTGTTACATTTATCATGCATGCCGTTACAATTGATCCGATATGCGCAGCAAATGTAACACTGAAACAGCGTCCACGTTCGGTTGAATAACTCCCGACCTGTTTTATCAAAAAAATTACTTGAAGTGGTTTATGGTAGCTGACATGTGTAGGTCCGTTGCCTGAAAATATTACATGTGTAGCTAAACGGATCTCTGAGTAAAAGAATGAAACGTGCAAAATGTTACATCCTTGGCGGCTCTCCCCTATTAGTTTACTCACAGCACAGCACCGTCACTCCTGTCAGTTATTTCGTCCTAATAACTTGAAGTGGTTTATGGTAGCTGACATGTGTAGGTCCGTTGCCTGGAAATATTACATGTGTAGCTAAAGGGATCTCTGAGTAAAAAAATGGAACGTGCAAAATATGTTCTAAAATTGTATTGTATTGTGTAGTGTATTCTAAAATTAGTTTAGGGTTGTATAACGTTGTACAACTCAATCAATCAAACGTTTGTTTAATCAATGTATTGCCCCATTGAAAAAAAAGAAATGGCCAAACTGGTACACCCGATCCTATTTAATATTTCCCTTATGTTTGATACATTATCTTATCACATCCATGGTATGAAAACAATGCTAAGGAGTTGCTTCAATGAAATGTAATAGCTTTAAGGTGAAAACGATATGTTTAATGGTGTTTTTTAGCGTTGTTACATTTATCATGCATGCCGTTACAATTATTCCGATATGCGCAGCAAATGTAACACTGAAACAGCGTCCACGTTCGGTTTAATAACTCCCGAGCTGTTGTGTGTATTGCGTGGTGAAAAGGCTGTGTGTTTGTGTTGTAAACAACTCATGTTATGTCTGCGCACACTGTATGTTGCTATGGCTGCTGACGTTAGCATGTGTGCTATCAGGCAAAAGCTGAGATAGATATGCAACTACTACTGGGGAAAATGCCATACAAAACACAACACCTAATTTCGGAATGTTATTGTGACCTATTGAGCACAATCAGACCATCATGATTTGCTTGCTGGACCTATAATTAATTTATTAGCATTAAATGTCCACTCGCCCATCCAAAAGAAAAGCAAGATGGCTGCGACAGATTGTGAGCGCGACGGACTACGGAGGCCAGGAGGAGCAGAGCTGGTGACGTAAGAGGCAGGCAGTGTTGCCAGGTTTGCGAATTGTAAGCGAGTTGCAGTGTATGCAAGTAGCGTGGTTAAATTCCTTGTTTCTCGGCGTGTTGTGGCACCCGTTTATCTGCTGGCTCGATCGTGATTTTCATAAAAGTAATATTTGCAGAGTAAATAAGAAACTTGAACGGCTAAAAAATAGGCTATGTCAGTTCGGGGAGGGTGGCGAATTTATTTTGCATATAGAGATGTGTGGTAAAAGTGTGGTTCGGTCGGAGATAGAGCATGAAGAATGAGTATGGGTACACCTTTTCACTTGTATATAAGATAGGGACTCAAACTATTTCCCTTCAAACATTTTATTTTCAAATTTTAAGCTCCAAAGTAGAAATATTAATAACAGATTTTGTGACAAAGCAGAGTGAGTATCTAAAACCTCCACCGCCTGATTCCTGTAATCCGACAGATATACGATACCTCGGAAGGATATTAATTTTACCATGGCGGGAAAAGCACATGTTATTGATGAGGTCCCCTTGAGGAGTGTGTGTGTGTGTGTCAGGTATTTAAGGCTGTTAATTCACAGGTCGCATAAATTTAAGTCGAGGTTCATAGAAAAGGCTCTGAATCTGCAGTGAAATGCATCGTGAGAGACCTTGAAAGAGGGAAAAGTGTGTGTGTGTGTGTGTGTGTGTGTGTGTGTGTGTGTGTGTGTGTGTGTGTGTGTGTGTGTGTGTGTGTGTGTGTGTGTGTGTGTGTGTGTGTGTGTGTGTGTGTGTGTGCGTGTGCGTGCGTGTTGGGGGGGGGGGGGGGTTGGGAGTGAATTGTGGTGTCATCGAAAGAAAGGGAGCTGGGGAGGAGGAGGAGCGATGCATGCTGTGCTATTGAACAAAAGAGAGTATACTGTAGAAGAGGAGGAGTGACAGATGAAGAGGTAAATGTAGAGTTAGACACGGAGAGAGCATCGCAAGAGAACGACAAAAAATACGTTGAATTTAAGAACACGGTGAGCCGTGCAGCATTGCGGATAAGCGAGAGAGAGAGAGAGAGAGAGAGAGAGAAGTGGATGTGTCCAGGTAGCTTTATGGAGGGCTGTGGAGCCGTTAAACCTTGTAGAGCCGGAGAGAGACAGAATGACAAGGGGTAGAGAGAATTCTAAATTAGGAAGCGGGGCTAGAGAGGGAAACGGGGGGGGGGGGGGGGGGGGGGGGTAGAGAGGGAGAGCGGGACACAGAGGAAAATGGGGGGGGTGCGTGCGTGTGTACGCACCCATTAAAGACTGACGTCAGCAGGCATTCAGCAGTTGAGTGGAGTTGTGACACCATGGCCTTTTGCTGCTTGTCATTACCTACCTGCCCTGCAAACGGACGGAATACAGATGAGAACATGCACACAAACACGCACGCATGCACAGTCAATAAATACCATTTCTACATCCCAAGATATGCTTTGGCCCCAGAACCATATACAGCATTACTATTTGAGCAGTTCCCTACAGACCAGTGGTACGGGTGGTACCTTGAGGGGGTTCAAGGTGGTCCCCAGCTAAACGATGGAGAGTTGGTAACCAAATGGACCTTTGTAGGTCTTGTAGGCGTGAAATGAATGTAAATTATTGTTAAACATTGGCATTACTTAATTTACAGGAAGTCTACAGACGCTACACAATTTGAGTATGTAGAAGAAGAATATTTTTGATCAACGTTTGTCTGTTATTGCTCCTATCTATGGTATCACCTCAATACAGAATGCTATTCTGGGCAAAATCGTATATGCAACGACAACTAAACATTCAAAGCTTTGGGTCTGAGAGGATAAATGTCATCAAATGGTGGTCCGTGGCTCAAATGCCGAATAAATAATGGACCTTGATATGAAAAGGGTTAAAAAGCACTGCTATAGACAAACACTGTAATGACAATAGGGCTATGAGAGGTACGCGTGTTGCCAAAAAGATGAGCAAAATGAATGTTACACAGTGTGACTTAAATAATGGGTGAAGTGTGGGGTGGTGTAACAGAGTAAAGGGGCGCTGCCCCCCCTATGCCCAGCTTTGTGTGTCTGTCTGTTCATACCACGGAAATTATTTGATTGGCTTAGCACGGAATGTCATGTATGATAAATAAATTGGTGTGATCTGCGAACATCATACATGATATGTATCATGTTCGCAGATCACACCAATTTATTTTGTTCAGGAGATAACTTAAAAAGTGTAGCAGAAAGCATTACAAATGAAATAGTTTAACTAAAAAGGTGGTTTAATAAAAATAAGTTATCATTGAAATTGAAAATAAGTTTATGATTTTCTCTGATTTGAAAAAGGATGAAATTATTCTCTCTATAGATGGAGCGAATATTGAAAGAGTGAATTAATTCAGGTTTTTTGGGAGTTATACTAGATGAGAAATTATCATGGAAAATTCATATAGCATATATAAAATCCAAGGTGGCCAAAAGTATTTTTATTTTGAACAAAGTAAAATATGAGTTGGATAAGAATTTATTGAGGATGTTGGTTTTACCATATTTTATTTACTGTTTGGAAGTATGGGGCATTGGGGCAACTCATACAAGAGTAATATGATTCCTTTTGATTATGTTACAAAAAAGAGTGTTAAGAATCATGTATAGAAGATTTCAGAGCACACACCAATAGGCTTTTTATGTTATCAGGCATTTTGAAAATCATGGATTTGGTTGAATTACGAACATTATTAGTGGTGTTCAGAGCGAAAAACAGATCATTACCAAACCAATACAGTTACATAAGTCATTTGTGTTTGGCTCAGAGGATGAGGACCATAGAAGAAGACATGATTTTAAACATCTGTTCGCAAATTATGGAATTCACAAAACCCGGAGTTGAAGAGTTGTACAACAGTGTTTCAGTTTAAGAAAGTGTTTAAAAAGTAAAAAAAAAATGAATTAGAAGGTTAGATATACCGGTATAAGTGTTCTTTCGTTCCCTCAGCTTTGTTTTGTTTGTTCTCTTGTTGAGCTCTATGTTCTTTTGTCTTTGTTGTTTGAGAGAAATATAAGACACACACACACACGCACGCACGCACGCACGCACGCACGCACGCACGCACGCACGCACGCACGCACGCACGCACGCACGCACGCACACACACACACACACACACACACACACTCTGAATCAGCAGCAGCAACAAGTCCCAACAGCCATGAGAAGTGAATGTAATTATTGGAGTATGAGTCATATTGTTGTGCTTGTCAATGGTCATAAACATTCTGCTTTCGCCTGAACAGAATCTAATATAACCAGATTCTGTTAAGCCCCTGCGAGATGTTTATGGACTGCATGTAAAGTAAGTAAGTAGCCTTGCCGAGCCATGAGGCCCATAGGGCAGGAGCCTGCATGTGGTGGGAAAATAACATTGAAAATTATGATAGTCTCATTGATTGATTGATTGAGTTGATTGATTGAAAATGTTATTGAGTAAATGTTTACTCAACCCTAAAGCCTATCAAAATGGGCAGGGGTGAGGTGGGGCCCTAATTTTCAGGCTTTTTGAGAACTCTTGTTTTCACCGGCTGCCGGGCGCGGCTGCACTAATAACTTTGGGGCGGGCCTGTCTAGAGTTTGAAGGGACACGTATCAGTCAAAAGGGAGACATGGAAGAGGAAGGACGGGTGGGGAGGGATCAACATATGGGATATCAGAATAGGTCAGCTCCATAGGTCAGATGTAGAGATGCTGGCCGGCTCCATACTGCAGCAGATCTAGGTGACGATCCAGTTATCTATATGGCTATTCAGTTTTTGATGAGGTCAGTGTTGTGATCTTCATATATGGAAATGGCCATATATGGAGCGTGTCACGAGGCGTGAGGGACTGACGACCATATATGGTGGCGTGACGGAATGACTGACGGACTGACATGTTTTGCAGGTTTTCATTGTAATCATTGACTATAGTCACGATTAGGACTAATAAAGTCTTTAGTATGCTTCCTTGTGGAACGTAAACCTAACCTCAGTAAAACTATGCCTAAACCTAAAAGGTATAGGCCTAACCCTGCACCAGAACCCAACTTGGGTTCTGGTGTGTAAGTGAGGCAGTGAGCTACATTGTGTGAAGGTGGTTTGTGTATCGTTGAGTTTTTGTATTGTCTTGCTTGTTTTTAAGCGAGGATTATTAAAGTGATTAATAAAGTGTATCTCTTCTCATCTCATTAAAAGAAAATTACAGGATCCCTTAAACAGTCCACAACGGGACACACATCCTTCAAGAATATGAAAAGGATCAGTGATTAGTTAGGCCTATACTACATCTATTCATACTAGATCAGCAGCAATAACATCTCTGTATTGCTTGGCTGGCAATGCCAATAATGGTTATCTAGTAATAACGATATTCAGTCCCAGATACATTTTATCTATGTATAGGCCGGTTTGCTACAAAATATGTAATTTTCAGCAGAACAGTCGGCTATTCTGACAGGGAAAGTTTGTTCAAGTTTGTGTGTGTGCACACGCACGCACGCACACAAAACCTGCACATAGCAACAAAAGTCCCAGTAGTCATGAGAAGTGAATGTCAAGACTCATTAGGAGCATGAGTCATAGTGCTGTGCTCGTCAAAGTTCAGAAACATTGTTCAGGGAGGCAGGGACTAAACTGAATCTAACCAGAATCTGAAAAATAACATTGAATAAGATAAATAAAGTAAATAAATGTTTACCTTATTCAATGGTAGTCTGATTTATGAATAATTGGTCAAATCAAAATGGTTTCAAATCAAATCAAAATGTTTTTAAAAGCATGTCTCAAACGTTTGCTAAACCAGTGGCAGAAGAAGTACTTCGATGTTTTACTTGAGTAAAAGTATCAATACAACAATGTAGAAATATTCTATTACAAGCAAAAGTCTGGTGTTCAGAATTTACTTTAGTAAATGTACAAAAGTATTGGCATCAAAATATACGTATAGTACTTAATAAGTACGCATTATGTTCAAGTTTTCAAAATGTATACAAAAAAATCTACAAGCTCCAACGTGCGATCAAATTATTCAAATAGCCAAATATATACAGTATTTAGAGCTTAAGTGGTTAATGTACAAGGCCAGTGAGAGCTCTGGTTAGTAATTAGTACTCGAAAAGTAACGTTTTCACGATATGTGACCATTAATTAATCATTAGTTGTACTAAATTAGATCTAGTCATATTCAGCAGTGCACAGACTCACAGAGTAGGTATAGCATACATCATTTTTGTGTTACATTATATATGCGTTGTATATGTGTTTATGTAGTCTACACATGCATGCACACGCACACACACACACGCACACACACACACACACACACACACACACACACACACACACACACACACACACACACACATACATACATTGCGTGAAAAGAGGAGTTAATGGGCAATTATTGGGCACTGTATTTTGCCCGTAAACCTCAAGTTTAGCGGGCATATACAGTTAATAAATGGGAATATACAGGTGTGATAGTACAATTCGAGAGTTTACCGGAGTTTGTTGGAAAGTTTAATGGCAGTTTCCTGTAATATACACATCCGTATTCCAAGCTTTTTGCACAGTGATACACAGATGCACATAAGCCAACATGCACGCACTCATGCATGCATGCACAAACACCTCTGTCTCCACTTCAACCCGCAGGCAGTATGATATCGAATAAAGCTCAGGGATTAAGCCCTGTGTGCTTCACATTCCTATTGTCATATAGATAAAAGCTGTTTACCGTTCTCTGAAAGGGGATTTTCTGCTACTGTACATGGCAGCCTATCAGAGCCATCTGAATGTATGTTCCCTGAGTGCTGTGATATGAATGTGACGGCGCAGACTCACCTAGCTTCACCCAGCTTTCACCATTGTAAACAATCACCTTGTAGTGTTCTATTGGGGTGTGAGGGTTTGCATGAATTTGGATGCATGACTGTGCTTGTGTGCACACGCATGCATTGTGCATGTGTGCGAGTATGAGTGTACATGTGGAAGGTAGCGAAAGCATACATGCCTTTGTTTCTATATGCATGCTTTTTTATCTGCACAGGTACAATGCAGGCGACAGAGGATCTGATGGATACAGACAGGCTTTGTTACCTTGTGTATACCCATTATGGTTACGTAAAGATACATACGGGGAGAGATGGATTTCTCCCATGACATGTTAGCAGTTTGTGCATGAATAATGATGAGGGGAAAGTAATTTCTCCCCCTCCCTCTTGCCAGAATCCGCCATTCCCGGGAGTTCATGTGTCTTCTTATGCAAAATGGGGACATCAAGGTCAGACTGGCGAGCCATGTTCTTGTCATTAAACTGCCACTGTCCTACATGATTTAACTATGCATCATGAAGTCTATATATATATATACATACGTATACATATACTGTACACATGCCGCAATACGCACTGCAAGTACGGCAATATGCCGAGGGGAGAAACAAAATGTGCCAAAAAGTGCCAAGCTGACCTTCACAATAACAATTTTCTGTGCGGCTCCGCCGCGGAATAACGCACGCCAATGTGTGCGTCCTCGCAAACGCCGAGAGTAGCCGATCTGCATAAAGCATCACTCTCGTCGGGAGGGGGGGGGGGGGGGGGGGGGCAGCACAAATAATATGCCAGTAGGGCAACCAAATCGTCAGACACGTCCCTGCTCTACTACCCGGACCAATTGCGGACATGTGGATAATTGGACCGGTCCGATTGGACCCGAGAAAACTGGACTAAATTAACCAACCAAGGATAATTCAAATGTATTAGACCTGGTCCGACCGGGTCTCTAGACCCGTACTGGACCGAATGCTATTGAGATTATTAGAAGATGTGTGTCAGTCACCTCCGCCTGCTCCCCCCGCACCAACCTGCTGCGTCGTGTGTGTTCGGCTCTGTGCAGCAAACAGAGAACATTTTCCACAACTTTATACCGCCCGCCCGCCCCCCACAGATTGTGTACGATTGATTGATTGATTGATTGATTGATTGATTGATTGATTGAATACTTTTTTGGCTGAAATGTAAACGGTGCAGAGCACAGTCAAACACTTTGTCCAAAAGGATATCACCGAAAAACGTCCTTGCGGTTTCCAGTCAGGTCATGGACAATCCATTTTAAAACCAAAGGTTAAAGAGATTACTATACTACCACTACCACTACATCCGACCCGTGCCCGAAGGACAAGTCAATAATATTCTGTCCCCAACCTGGTTTGGTTCTCGTTTCCGGGCTATTACGACATCATGACCCTAGTAATATATGTGTGTGGCTGTCAAGGATCACAAACCAGTTCAGGCATTCAATTCAGGGCAAGCATGTATCTTATGTCAATAGGGTGGCCAAGGCTAAAATAACAAACAAATCCCCCCAAACCCTACCTAGAAAAGAAACAATCCTAAATTACACTAAAAAGAAAATTACAATCTAGGCTCCCTGACTAAACGGAAACAATGGGCCCAAACTGGGGCAACAAAAGAAAATAGCAGCACACCCTTACCATACAGCTTCCCTTTTATGGCAGTGCACGCAGGCAAATGGTTTGGGATACTATGACAGTGGTTTATATGAGTTGAGTTGCTTAAAGTAACTTTTGTCTGACTAGTAGCTTTGTCTGTATAGTATAGTTTCACTGGGAAAACAGGGTCTCAGCAGCATGTGGTGTTTTTACAATGGCAAAAGAGACTTGTGGGCTGTTCTCTCTCTCCTTTTATACTGGCTGGTGATGAGGCCCAGGTGTGTCACAATCTCCATGACACTCATCAGCATTGGCAAACACTAACAGTGTACACAGATCAAAACACCACTTGGGCTATAGGACCGTAACACGGGCTCAGGTCTTCGGTTCCGGGTGGACCAGTGCTGCTACTACTATTGTACTGTCTAGTAGTCTCCAGTTCACCCCCAGCCTTGGCCAGTCTATATGTGTCTCTGAGAGACAGACAGACAGAGACTTGGGGGTGGGGGGGTATAGTTAGTGCAAAGAAGAGGAGTGGGGTAGAGAGAGTTAAGAGGAGGGAGTTTAGACTGCGGTGAGAAGGAGAGGGGAACGAGGGCAGAGGGGAGGACAATATTTGCAAGTCTAATATAATTTCTTCATGGAGCATGCATTTTATGGCAACCATTAATGGTTGTGTTTTCTGCCTGTCTCCCACTGCCTCCCCTCATCTGGCTCATTCTCTCGTCTCCTCCTTTTCTCTCTTGTCACCTCATTTTCTCCACTCCTTTTATCACGCGTCACCTCAACCTCTCCCTTCCTCGTCTCCCCGCTCTCTCCTCTCCTCTAGTTCTCTGTGTTTTATTCTCTTCACATTTTGCATTTTGCTCTCCTCCCCTCACTTGTCTCCTCCTCTCCTCTCCTCTCCTCTCCTCTCCTCTCCTCTCCTCTCCTCTCCTCTCCTCTCCTCTCCTCTCCTCTCCTCTCCTCTCCTCTCCTCTCCTCTCCTCTCCTGTCTGTAACCCCCCGTTCTGCCTATCATTGCAGGCAGTGAAGCAAAGTCTCTTATTAGGTTTTACCTTGGTTCTGAATTGTCACTCACTACTGCCATGGGGTCGCTCTGCTGCACACACATAAATTTGTCATTGGTACTATACAGTGAAAGATATTACACTGTATAGGAACATTTATCCTAACTAACTGGCTTAACATTTGAGCTGACCGTTAATTTCTTAAAGGCAATAGACCTTAAGTGGAATCTCCTAACACAGAACCGGGTGTGTCCATGTTTAGCATTAGCATTCCTTTAGCATGCCTTGTCCCAGGTGCTATATGTACAGTACCAATTGAGATTACTGTTAAATGTTGAAGGATTACCCTACACCGTAAAGTCTAAAGAATGGGCACAGATGGACCCGTAAGGAATTTGTACATGTGTGGGTGAACAAGTACGAAATAGGGTGCTGTTGGAGAGAGTAAGCTCAACGTGCACTGTGCTCAGTCAGCCGGGTAGTTCTACGTAAATGCTAAAAAGGATGGATGGGGTTTCACCACTGTGGTGTGGGTTATCTGAACTCTCTCACTCCATTTCCAGTTTGTTCGCCCCGTTGCTTGCAGGCTTCTGGTGTGTGCATGCCGGGGGTGCCTCCGAATTCCCCATCTCATCCACCCCCACCCCCTACCTCCACCTGCCTCGGTGGAGCCCTGTGTTACACACACTGTAGCACATACAGCACATATTAATTTGCACCAAGCCATGCATATACGTGCATGTGCGCGCACACACGCATGCACACACACATGTGCGCACGCACACACACACACACACACACACACACACACACACACACACACACACACACACACACACACACACACACACACACACACACACCACACATGCACATATACAGACCCATGCACCTCCTAATGGTCCTGGCTATATTTGACCATGCCATTAATCACAGGACTGCTTATACCCCCTGTGATGCTGTGTCTGTTTCATTTGTGCTTTGTTTTTGCCTGTGTTTTTATGTACAGTATAGCCTATATCATGTGTATGTGAATTATGAACATTATCCCACTTTGCCTGTATATTAGTCTGTATACTGTATTGTGTGTCGGATACATGTGTGTCCGTGTGTATGTGGATCCCCAAAGACTAGTAAAACTAGGGTGTTCCTCATGAGAAAAGGGTAATTTTATGGTAAAATTCTATGGGCCTTCAGAGTTAAAGATAATAATTTGTATTATTATTATTAATAATAATAATAGCATTTTGAAGATTGCAGAAGAGAGAAGAATAAGGTTTGAGAGACTGCTTAAAAGGATCTGCTCATAGATGCTGTCATCCTCTTGAACAGAAGTGGACTCACAAACTACACGTTGGTGCGTTTTCTTTAAGTAAATTGCACACTATTAGTGAACTGGTGCATCACAGCAGGAGGGGGTTAATGGGGTGATGACACTACTCTTGTTAACAAGAAAGCTGTCTATAAGCATGAATGGGCTCCTCATAATATGGGTATACATTTATTTCATTGCATTGCATTGTAGTGACCTCGGTGGGGGTAGAGTCCTGAGTCCCTTGGTCCGAGACCGGGTCAAGACCAGAGTCCCGAGTCCCTTGGTCCTAGACCGGGTCAAGACCAGAGTCCTGAGTCCCTTGGTCCGAGACCGGGTCAAGACCAGAGTCCTGAGTCCCTTGGTCCTAGACCGGGTCAACACCAGAGTCCCGAGTCCCTTGGTCCTAGACCGGGTCAACACCAGAGTCCCGAGTCCCTTGGTCCTAGACCGGGTCAACACCAGAGTCCCGAGTCCCTTGGTCCTAGACCGGGTCAACACCAGAGTCCTGAGTCCCTTGGTCCGAGACCGGGTCAAGACCTAGTCAAATGGCGTGCAAGACTGAGACTAAATGAAAATGAAAATGTGTACTCGAGTACTACAACGTTGCAATATGCAGTTAAATACAGCATGATTCATTCTGCCTAAACAGAGTGATCTCCAGTGTCTTGTATCAGCAGGGACTTTAGGGGCACACTTTGTTCTCTGGTGTCAGCATCTCTTCCTGTTTACAGCAGCTGAAGATTGACAGGCTCAGAACGTGTTGCTGCCGCTTTGCATACTTATATCTCGCTTACCCGATAGAACGGGCCAAGCTGCCTTCTCTTTTCACGATTATTTCTCACTTTCTCGATATCCTTCTCTTTCATTCTCTCCGGCTCTCTGTGCTTGGCCTGTCCTCACATACCCTCGATCTCCCTCACCTTGTTTCTTCATTGCATAGAAAACACCTGGTATCACTGAAAACATGTATGTACTGTAGTCAAACTACATACATGTACGATCCCCCATCCCAGTCCCCATGCAGCCCTGCTTTCATCGCTGCATGTATTATAGATGTTCTCATGATGCCCCCCCCCACACACACACACAAACAAATGACAAATCCCCCGTCTACTGTCATACATGGCAGTTGTGGCTGCAGTTCCTGCCTCTCTTATCGTATGTTGTGTTTATCTAATCATGCAAAGCAGTTCCATATATACGGTACATGATGAAATGCAAAGCAGTGAAGGGTTCATCCAGTTTGCCAAGGACTCAGGAGGCCGTCAATCCAAAGAACTTGACAGACTTATCAGAGGTTTGGCATGCATGCCTTTAAGGAGATTCAAAGGGTGTATTATAGTAGAACTGGGTCAAGCAGCACTTGAAAGGCAGCTTAAATATTATTCAGTGGAAAAGAAAATAAAATGTTGATGTGCATATTTCATGGGTTAATATTTCTCCCAGTGACTTAATAATAATACTTTTCCATGCCCAATGAAGACACAGCAGTGACCATCGCTTTTCTCTCTTTGCTATACATTTACAGGTAATTGTTCAGATTGTTACAGTAGGCCTATGTATTTATTATCTCCGCTAGGCCGACAGGCTGGGAGGCGTATAGGCGTAGATTATGTATTCTTTGGCCCTGTCTCTCTGTGCGTGGCTAATCTTGGAAAACTGAGAACCAACCTACTGTATTCTCTATTGCCTACTTACTATAGATCTCTAGAAATTGTGTTAATTGGGATCTAGGCAATCAGTATTTGTACTAAAACTGTGTACTGCCAGTGAGACTGAAGACATTAGTGTCATTAAAGAAGGTAGAAGGATTGGTACAGTATGTATTTTAAAGGGACACTTCACCCTTTTTGCAAAAAAATATATGTTAATGACGTTTAGAAGCTTTAGATCACTTTCCTGGGGGTATTTATGTGTGTAATATGTGGTTTTAGATATTTTAGATTGTAGCAGTGAGCCTGTTGTCTCTGATGTCATGGACACTGGTCTCACTACCTTCCTGGACTACAATTCCCATAATTCTTTGGTGCACTGCTCCTCCTTGTGGATAGGGGGGAGAGCTGTCTTACTGAGACAACATGTAGTCCAGGAAGGAAGTGAGCCCAGTGTCCATGACATCAGAGACAACAGGCTCACTGCTACAATCTAAAATATCTAAAACCACATATTACACACATAAAGACCCCCAGGAAAGTGTTCTAAAGCTTCTAAACGTCATTAACATATTTTTTTTTGCAAAAAGGGTGAAGTGTCCCTTTAATACTTTGTTTTGTCTTCCTGTTCTTACTGTCTGTTTGGCTGTACAAAGCATATCAAAGCATATCTCTGCTGTTCATTAAAAAAAATCTGAATCTTATTGTCAATTTCTTATGAGAGGGGGAGAGGGGGTGGAGTTTGCTGCTTTAGTATTTTATTTGACAGTTTGAGGGCTTAGCTGCTTTTGTCAGAAGCACTTTTTTATGCTTTTGATAGCTTCAATATGATTTTCAGTTAGCTGGTTTCTGCCAGACAGCGACGATATGTATTGCCAGTGATGAATGATGATGGAAATTAACTGCTGAGCAGTCATTGTTGTGCCAGTGCGTGCAAATCTTCAAGGTCTGTTATTTTCGACAAGCGACACCGCTGTGCAACAAAGTGTATAGGCTTCATATCAATGAATTCTCAGCCACACAGTCACAGGCAAGATATCACACAAACAATGGGTCAGGAGACAATGGGATTATGTTAATTTAATTACAAGAATAATAACTATTTTGATTGTTGGTGGCAGGTGCATAGGAGAAGGCATGCTAGAAAGTGTCTTACTTGCGATCAGATACATTATGCATGCAAAGCATATGCCTATCCCCAAGACAACAAAATCTATATCTCATAGATTTCTTTTTCGATCTCTCAATCTTTCCCTCACTTTGTAACTGCTCCCTGATTCCTTAAATTCATTCATTCTCTCACATCCGTCCCCATCTCTTCATCTTCTTCACTCATCTGCACTTCTAGCACCTGCACGCTCTACAGCCTGCAAAACACCCTTTTGCTCCTTTCCCTCGTTTTCTCACTCTATTCCCTGCCAGTTTCCCCCAATCTCCGTCTTTCTTCCATTTCTCATTGCATCTCTGTGGCTCTCTAGTCTTTACAGCCCTGGATCTATTTTTCTCTCCAGTCCCATTTTCTCTGTCGACAATTTAACACAGCTGTGCCGTGTCGCTACCATTTCATTTCTATTGCCCTCATCCCTCTGTCACTACATTCTTTACTGCTCTCTCATTCTTTTTTGTTCTCTCATTCCATTTCCATCCACCCCCTTTCCTTGTTGGTCCTTCCTTTGGCTGCTGTGCCTCGGTTATGCGGTTAAATCGTTTGACATTCTTCTTACGTGATATGAATGAACTTGTTGTACGAGAAGGAAGGCAATGCAAAAGGTAGCGAGTAGTTGATTGGCATAGGGATGTCCTCAACCCCAACTTGTCATTGGATTTGGTCGTTTTGATTGACGATCTATAAAACGTTCTGGCAAAATAGTGCCATGTCATGCATTTCAGAAAAAGACTTATGTGCAGCAGAGTTGTATTAACACTTTTTGTTTTAATTCTGTGTGAACAGAAATGTGGATGTGAGGTTGAAATTTGGTGAATAATTTCTCCTCTGCTCTCAGACCTTCTCTTATAATCTTCCTGTCTGGTTCTATCTCTCTACCCGCTAATTTCCTCTCCATCTAGCCTCGACAACCACCTCTTTCTCACCATCATTATGCATTCACTCTTCTTCCTCTTCTGATTCCTCTCTGTCGTTCCTTTCCCTCCCAGAGGGAGAGAAATGTCTCTCTCATCATCCCTCTGCCATCACCTATCTGTCTAGCTCAGTTAATTATCACCGCTCACCAACTTTTATTTTGCATACCTTTGTTTTCTCTCCCCTTTCGTAACCCTGAATGCTGAATACTGGTGTGTGTGTGTGTGTGTGTGTGTGTGTGTGTGTGTGTGTGTGTGTGTGTGTGTGTGTGTGTGTGTGTGTGTGTGTGTGTGTGTGTGTGTGTGTGTGTGTGTGTGTGTGTGTGTGTGTGTGTGTGTGCGTGTGCGTGCGTGAGACGTCACTGACGTAATGGCAGCTAAAAACTCAGCTTCCCATCATGCACCTGCATGTGCAGTGTGAACCTCAACAGTGCCACTTTGTCACCTGTTGGTACCCCAGACAGACAGACAGACAGACAGACATACAGTAGGGACCCTATTGGAGTGACTGCACCACTCAAAAAGTACAAATAAAAACGTATCAACACTTGTGACGGCCCTGCCCCCGCTGCCTCTGCACAGCAGGATATCCGGCAGCCTGGGTGATTAGGGCAGAGTGGAGCAGGCCGTCAGGCCAACTGTGTACACCTGAGTGGGGTGTGGTCTAACCTCGCCAAGGCTTTCCACCACCTCGGAGGAAAGCCTGGTCTCTGTTTCAAAAGTCTGTATGATCCGGGCGGTAGCGGATGATATGGTTACGTCATGTTGTAGTATTATTTTGTAGTCCACAGACAGGAACAACAGGTGGCGGCAACTTCCTTTTCCCTCTCAATAAAAGCTCTCGTAGCCTGTAGCTTTTATTGAGAGGGAAAAGGAAGTTGCTGCCTCCTGTCTGTCGACTACAAAACAATACTACAACATGACTACAACATGACGCTCCCGCTCGGATCATATACCGAAATGAAATGGTGCCCAGGCTAGGTGGGGTCTGGGAGAGTATATAAGGGAATAATTAATATACTGTATAATATAAAAGGTTTTTGTGTGGACTCCCTTTTTGTCATGTATTGCCCTAGAGTGCATGACAACACTGAACAAGAACGCTTTTGCACATTTACATTAATTTCTTCTTTGCTGTACTGGCGGTCTACAAACTGCCCTTTCATTCATTTGGTCATAATATCTCAGGCTGTGGGCTTTTCCAACAGGCTTATGAGTGAAACAAATTGAGTTGAATAGCTGAGTGGCCAGTGGCTGATCAACACTGGTTACATTTCTTTGAGTGCATGCAGGCATCTTGAGTGAGTGGTTCTGCAAAAGCCATAATTGTCACCTTGTATCAGGTTATGTCCTCTGGGACATTGTATGCTAATATATATATATATATATATTTACATTTACGTTTTTGTATTCTTCCCCTGGGGGTACAGTATTCGTTGAGTGCCCCTGGGGGACTGTTAAAAGTTTGGGAACCACTGCTGTAGCCTATTTGAAGGGAATGCTCCAGTGTTGCATATAGGTCTGTTGAGCTACCTCTCCCCTCTGCATGTATGTTGAATGCTTTTATCCAGGTCTCATTCATGTCTGTCTCCAAGGTTTTTGGCATCTCTCCGATCATCGTGCTTCTATGTAGGTAGGAGATGTGCTACTTCTGAGAGTTGCTCCCTTGGCTTACATCATCATCATCATCATCATCATCATCATCATCCTCATTCCTCTCTTGACCTTTGCTCACTGCTGTCAGTCATCCCCATGTGCAGATGAAAAGACATGGCCGGCCGCTTATCAGGTCTCTCCTACTCCTCATTTGTCTTCCACAGCTGTCTCTCGCCTTTCATGCTTTCTCATATTTTTCTCTCTCCAGCAATTCCCTCATTCTCGACGATCTCTCAACCAGTTAAGCATGAATACCCTGGATATTGTTGGTGATATGTATTTGAATGATGAAGTATATATCGGGCTTTAGTATCTCTGCCAACATTATTCTCATATTCAAAACCGCGAAAAGTTGCTGGGTTGTTTTGTTTTTGTTTTAAGTAAGCTGAAAGGGAGACAGTAGGCCGACAGGGGAGATCCCGGAGAAAATCACGTGTCTTGATTTGATCCAGACGGTCCTGCAGGTGTTCATTTCCAAGATGCAGGGATGTCGGGTTGGGGGGGTCTAACTGCAGTATTCATGCATGTTCAAAAACGTCAGAGGCGTGCAGAGATACCTCTGCATATCTCTGCATCTCATACTTGAAAAATAAAAACGCTTAGTATGAGGTATAAAGTACAGCAGCCTTGTGTTCACACAACAGAAAGATTGGGTATTGGCTAAGACTGACGTTATGTATCTTTCAGGACCTTTCACTGCTTCATCTCAACCATTACTCTATCTCTATGGCTCTGCTCTCAGCCACCACAGTGTATTTTTTGACATTCCGTTTCTCTCCAAAGTTGGCACCACTTGAATGTTGGCACCACATCTTTGTAAAGTTAGTGTTAGTAAAAAGCAGGTAAAAGAGTAACGTTTGAGCAGACTAACATCAGTCACTCTACCATTCAATGTAGTAGAAGACCTACAAGTTTACACCGCAGATATGTAATACGTTCGCTGCGACCCGTTTCTGAATTTAGGTGGGGTTGGTGAAAGGGCCTTTCTGTGTAGATTGTGCATGTTCTTCCCGAGTCCCCTAGGGTAGGCACCTTCACAAAAAAACATGCAGTAATCCTGTAGGGAGTGTAGAGGCCAGGATTACGTACATTCGATAATTGACACTGGGTGAAAATGTGGGTTACAAAATAGTGGGTTAAAAAATTATAGCATTTAAAAACCTTCACTAAAACGTTATGGATTACAGCTTTAAATAAACAAAGAGAAATAGTACTGTATAGAAAACAGATAATCAATGCAGACAATCCCAGATAGATTACTGTACTAAGGAAGGGGAAAACTCACAACAAAGGCAGCAAGTAAACTCAATGCTCTCATTGAGGCCTTGATAATTCAAGGCATCCAAATTGACTGACCAAATTGACTTGTCTCCACACCCACGGACTGCCCAGTGAAGACCATAGGTCTTAATACATCGGCAAGTGTGATGGAACGTAATAGCACTTCTATTTTGCCACCCTCATTCAGTTTGGAATTGCTATTTGCACCGTTTCATATTCCTAGTCCTGAAGCCGGCTGTACACACTACACACTCACCTCTATTTATTCCTAAATGTTTTGTGTACATGTTTTCATATTCCAGTTGAGTATCTTTTTAAGAGTGTGACAGTATGGATATCTTTAAGATATCTTTAAGAGTGTGACAGTATGGATATCTTTGAGCAATCTCTTGTAACGCTTTTCATTGTGAGCACTGCGGATAACACGCATGCACGTGCGCATACGCACGTACGCACGCATGCACGCACGCACACACACGCGCGCGCACACACACACACACACACACACACACACACACACACACACACACACACACACAGGTACAATTATGTTGTGGATGGTATTTACCCTGGTTGGGTGTCTGTCTGCTGATACCAGGTTGTGTCCTGAGGGAGCCTCATTAGAAACGACCTAAGAACCATCATTTATCAAACAAGTGGCAGAGCGGGCCTCTGGGATGACTGCCTTACGCCACACAGCACACACACAGCACACAGGGGCCAGGGAGGGCCAATAAGTGTCTGGCGGTGACAGCCATTTTACGGCATTTAGTTCCCGCCCGGGACATCCGCCATGTCCAACATAATTATGACTATAGAGACAGCTGCATTACGGAAGGCTGGGACAACTTACATTACCGGAGGGGTGGGGGATTTGCAATCACTTGTCCCCACCGAAGGGAGACAGTCACCTTATGCAGAGGGGACCGTCCGTGATGTTGGAATGCACCCTTGGCATGTTGGATGTTGGAATGCACCCTTACACGCACGCACGCACACACACACAAACACACACACGTCTTCTGTGTTGTTAGTTGAAACACACTCTCCCTCTGAGGATACACTAACAGTGGAAATTCTTTCAACTCTTGAGTTTCTTCGTCAGATTGGGTGGCTGTGTCCTATGTGGTTTTTCTTTCTGTTCTGCTCTCTTCTCCCTCCATCTTTTTCCTCTTTTAATGTATTTTTGTTTCTCCTCATCTCCACTCAACTCACCACTCCTTCGATCCTCTCCACTACCCTTACAACTTCCTTAATTTGCCACACTCCAACCCTCTCTTCTCTTCTCTTCTCTTCTCTTCTCTTCTCTTCTCTTCTCTTCTCTTCTCTTCTCTTCTCTTCTCTTCTCTTCTCTTCTCTTCTCTTCTCTTCTCTTCTCTTCTCCTGTTATTCATGTTCTATTCAGTATTTTAGCCGTGACATGAGCGCCCCTTCCAGAGATACTTCCGGGTCCTACTTTTGTGTTGCTTTTGTGTCCCCATAGAGTTATACTGTGACGCTCCGTCGGACTAAATCTGAGACGAAAACAACCACGAAAGTCTCATTGTACGGCTTTCCTCGCAACAACATTGATAATTCTACTCTAGTTGGAAGCATTAAGACCCATTTTAACACTCAATGGCTTCCTTTCTGGAAAATAACGTCATTGTAAAAAGATCCACGCGTTTAGCTGGTGCCACTTGGACCCGGACATAACGTAGCACTACAAAATTACGTCGGACTTAAATACTGAATTGGGCGGCGAGCCCCCAGAGGCAAATTCAAAGGAAACGAACAGCAGAGGGCGCTCTTTTTTGCCGATGGGTTCCCAGATTGTGCAGAACTAGGACAGAAGAGTATTTATTTTGGAGATGCCTGATGTTGAATTGGCTAAAGACAGACAAATTCTACTTTGGTTTAATATCTTTGATTTTAAAGATGAGTTTTCTGATTTTAGAAACGGGCTGCAAGCTGGGCTCGGAAGATTACAATTGATGTGTGTCTAAATAATCTCTTGGTCATGTTGAGGAGAGGCAAAGCCCTGGTCCTGATAGTATCAGGGGGAATGATTGAAGTGTTGTGCCAGGCGACTGTATTTTATTTTTCCAATATTTTTTCAGTCTTCTTTTTTGCAGACATTTTCTTAGGCAGTAGCCATCAGCTTCCCACATTGACCAGCCCAACCCATCGGCTTCACGGTTTGTGGCGCTGCACCAATACAAGTGGTAGCGTACACATTTAAACTCCATTCTTGTCCAGGGCAATGCACAAAATGTGTCGTCTCCTATTTATGCCTGTATACGTCATCAACATGTCACCAGGTTCTGACAGAGCACCAAGGGTGGGTCTTCACTCTGTATGGTACCAGTAGAATCTCTAGAAGCATATCCTACTTTATAATAATAATAATAATGGGACCATAATTTATCAAACCCATATCATAATAATTGAAAAAAAAAGACTACTGATTGGGGGGAGTGGGGGTCCATCAGTGTCCATACCCTGTGTGGGGCTGGCAAACAGGCCTTTCTGTGTGGAGTTTGCATGTTCTCCCTGTGGTAGGTACTGTATACCCTCACAAAAACATGCAGTAATCCTGGTCTCTATACTCCCTCCCCCTGGCCAGCCGGGTTGCCTGGCGGAGGGGAAAGGAACTGGTTGGAATAACGTGTTCCTTCCAAGGACTTATGAAAATGTTTACTAAAGTAATAAAAGCAAGTGTAAACTCTGGACAAAACCTCACTTGAATGGAGTGTTAGTTTTTC
Source organism: Protomyctophum bolini (assembly GCF_963924005.1). Taxonomy (NCBI): domain Eukaryota; kingdom Metazoa; phylum Chordata; class Actinopteri; order Myctophiformes; family Myctophidae; genus Protomyctophum; species Protomyctophum bolini. The sequence goes on from NC_137863.1 coordinate 35,247,428, forward strand.
TGCAGCTAGCACGAGCGTAGGCTACATATAGCGACATCTGCTGGGCCATTAATGAGTAATGAGAACTGCATTTAGAAACCGGATGCTTGCCGCCTGGTTTGACTACTGTCTGCAAATCAAATTTACATTTACGTTGTACCACATCCCTTATACCTGATAGCCGTTTGTTGACATCCACTGTGCCTATACCTTGCCTGGCTGTGATGCTGCAGAGACAACTGCATGCCTCTTTCATCCCAGACTGTGTAAAGTAGAGCACCCACCCTGATTGATTTCCTGTGACACCAGCACACACCGGTTTTTTTTCCACGTCACTTTAAAGCAGTGCTCAACGGTCTGGCTTTTAAAAGAATCCCAGTAATTTATTCCTCATATTTTGCGCACCCAGCAGAGCATAAGGAACGTTGCATTTCCTGCTGTGTAGATCCTGCTGTTACATAATTGTTGTAATTTTGTTAAGGGTAAATGCCTATTTTCTTGGTTGCCATTGTTTACATTAAAAGTAAACAAACGCCGTCTGTATTGTCACCTTCTGAATAATATTTTGAAGAATGAAATTCGCTTGGAAATGGAAAACACTTTCAATATCAAGGTCAATTACACTCAGACAATTGGCAGTCATTTAAGCCCATTTTGCTCAACTTGGGGCATAGTCCTTGCATGCTGCCAGACACCTGCTGGCTGTGCTTTCGCTGAGACAGATGAGCCACATTTTGCTCTAAGGGAGTTAGAGAGTTAGCTGAGCATTGTCATTTATAATGGTGCTCTCACCACATACAGTATGGCTGGCCTCCCTCAACTGCTGTGACACGGTCTCTGTTCTACTTACTTACTGGAAGAGATTTTGCTGCGTAGATAGGCCTTGTTGAAGTGTGGTCCTCTCACTCACATAGTGCTCAGTATAGTATAGGGCTCAGTATAGTGCTCTGCTCAGTATGTTAATGCCATTCGCATCATATTTGATACATTCAGTTCTGGGCCCTCTAGCCGGTCAGAGGTATATCATTGTACCAAAACAGTTGACAGTATTTTTTCACATCTTGTCAAAAGGCCTAATAATAATGTGTGTATAGTTTTTTAGGGTGGGGTTTACAGGGTTAAGTATTTCCTTAATTCTTTAAATGGTATTATATAAATCTGCATTGTGCATTACCTAGCCCCTACTAAAACAGAAATATGGGGAAAGTTATTTTGTTTAAAACTTAGCACCACCCCTCACTGGCTCCCAATCCCGACCAACACAGACTGCATGCAAGGTACGGTTTTGGAGCCCTATAAGATTACTTTAAATCAACTGATTTAAACCAGTAGTACGTACAGTAGGTCTGCTTGGTGATAGAACCAATGACAAACTCTAAGGAATGGGTGAAATGGCAAAACTGAGAGACGCTTTCTTATCACCGTATTTGTTCTGCACAGCATAATCCACATATAACAGGGAGGCACTCTAGAGCTCACTCTGTCTCGATCTGTTTTCTGGCAAGTTGTAGTAAACAAAGTACAAACAGTAGTGTAACGGTGGTACACTGACTGTGTAAGGGTATGGGTGTTTTTCTCAGCCTACACCAAATATGTCACCATGCCGAGACTAGAGTGATGAGTCCTTCCCCCTATTTAGGGAAATAAAGGAACTAATTAATAGACTGTGTTTATGCCCACACCCCTACTCTCCATTGGGATCGTGCCATAACACTCAAGACAATAAAACACTGACATTCAAACTACCTCGTTCATCGGGTAGCTAATGAGACTGCGTCATGCTCCTTTGAAATCAGTTCAAAGACACTGCTGTTGGAAGTTTCACGAGGCGGTATTCTCTGGACATTTTCTGTCATCTTTCAGTTTTACCCACTAAGGATGTCGACAGATTTCTGTCGTTTTGCACGGCAGCTCAGCTGTAGAGGAGAGTAGGGTGTTTTCAAATCTTGTGCTGGTGACCCAGACTTATGCAAGTTTTCTAATCTGGTTGTCAACTCGTCATGGTGGTAGTTAATTGCATGTCTCTCAGGTATAAATGTGTAGCAGGGATATCACAACACATGCTATTGCATTGTGACAGTGGCTCAGGGGTAGAGTGGGCGGTAGAGCAGCTGGATCGGAACCATGAGTTTACCAGTTCGATTCCGGGCTCCCCAGAGTCAGTGTCGAAGTGTCCTTGAGCAAGACTCTAAACCCCTAATTTCTCCCGATGAGCAGGTTGGTTCCTTGCATGGTTTCCACCGCCATCAGTGTATGAAAGTGTGTGTGAATGAGTGAATGTAATGCACACATCTATGTAATAAAGGCACTATACAGTATAAATGCACCATTTACCATTCCTTCTTGGTACAGTATGGTGGCAGTGGTGCCTCGATCTGCCTCAGGTCTGGCACTCCGAAACATACATTATACACAATTGTCCACAGACGTCAGCAGGGGATGGTGTTCTTGTTGCTGCACTAGTGTCTCCTACTGGGTAGTCAGGGCACCTGTTCAGCAGCGAGGCGACCTGAAGAACATGCGTACATTACACTTTCCCTGAGAGACTCTCCGAGAAAGGAAGCGCCTGCTTGAATTCATGTGTATCAGAGGAGGTATGTGGTTGTCTGCTCCCTCCAACAGTCGGGATTGGCAGCAACAGGGACAGCAGTATGGGGGAATTGGCAATTCCGATTAGATTTGATTAGATGATTATCTCCACATGCAAGCCGAAGGCCGGAGACAAAGATTATATTTTACACAAACGCGCACGCACGCACGCACACACAAAACAGAATGCTCTACACACTCTTACAGTAAATTTATATTGCAGGTACATTGACACACACACACACACACACACACACACACACACACACACACACACACACACATACACACACACACACACACACACACACACACACACACACACACACACACACACACACACACACACACACACACACACACAAATGCACTGGCATGGACTCAAGTGAATAAGTATACACATACGCAGACACACATGCAGATTAAAAGATTGCCCTGCCTGATTGCATTAAGCCCAATTAACGTGCAGTCTGGTCTGGTGGTTGTGTGTGTCAGCTATGTGACGTGTCACGCCATCTTATCAAGCACTTCTCAGACAGAGAAGGACCTCTGGCTCTTATCTGGCAGTGATAACCAACTGGTACACTGCCTTGTTGTGCTGCACTTCTATACTTCTGTCTCCCCCCCAGGATACGAAGTAGAATACTAATAGATAATTATTGCGTGCGTGCGTGCGTGCGTGCGTGCGTGCGTGCATGCGTGCGTGCATGCGTGCGTGCGTGCGTGCGTGCGTGCGTGCGTGCGTGCGTGCGTGCGTGCGTGCGTGCGTGTGCGTGCGTGCGTGTGCGGCCGTGACACACATTATTATGGATTTTGTGTGTCTGCATGTGTGTGTACTGTATACAGTATGTGGGAGTATTGCTGCAATGATTTACACCTCCAGAAAGCCTTGTTTCTTTATCTTAACCTTAGGTGATTCATGCACGGTCAATTATAGGCATTTGCTGCATGCTTCTGAAATATGTATGTGGATTTTACAGTGGCTGCCTGCACTAGATACCCTTGCTATTCCAGTCATCTCCAGTGGCCAATTTGTTGAGTGGCCAATGTTGGGAGAGGAAAATTGCAGTTTTCTCTTAATTTCATGCATTCAACATTAAAGGGACGCTGGAAGAAACTCCACTTTTGTTGAAACTCACTCAATGTTAATAGTATTTGTAGATAACAGTAGCACAATTTGAAATTTGCACTCTATGGCCAGAAACATAACGTATAGTCTGTGTGTTTGACTAGGGTTTGACTGGATTGCTAGGTTACTACAATGACCATGATGCTTTGGTGCACTCACCCCACCTTGTAGAGAGGTGGAGGGCTGTCTTCGGGTTTAAGGCAAGCACACATTGGCTTCCATGCATGGCTAAAAGCCGCTCATGGCCTGGTTTTTAGACAACCGGTTGGATGGAAATTAAGCTCCACCCACGCGGCAGAATGCCGCGTCGTCCAGATTCCCGGAAACACTCCACGTGGGTGGAGCTTCATTTCCATCCACCAGCTGTCTAAAATCCCGGAAGAGACAGCTGCCGTTCGCGGCTTTTGGCATCTTGGTAACGCTAAAGTGTACCTGCGCTTTTACTGAGACAAGTTGTAGTCCAGGAAGGTCTGTGACATCACAGGCACTTTGAAATACTAAAATATCTAAAAACACACCCATAAAAACATTAACATTAAAATATGATCTGGTTTCAAAAGGGGTGAAGTGGCCCTTTAAGACCTATGGCCACATAGTGAGGAGGAGGAGGCACTGGATCAGTTCAGAGATGCTTTGTTCCCCTAGCCACTGTAACAATGTAGACTTTCTCTCAAACTGAGACTTTATTGCAGGAGGGTGGGTCGATTCATTGTTTGGATTGTGCCATAACTGCAACAGGCACTGTTGGATTCATTACCAACATAACCTTTCTTAGGTGTCTGAAATTGATCAATAGTTGTAAATTGTTGTGCAGGTGTTATTTTTGAGGGGCAGCTTTTCGTCCCGTCATGTCTCACATTTGCCATTGACAATGAGAGGCCATATCTGCCTTAAATATGATGTAAATTTGTGGCAACACAAACATTAAACGCCATTGACAAGGAAAGGAACATTTACGTCATATGTAGACGAACCAATTGGCTAACAATCACATAAATTCAGTTGTCATCTTACATGATCATGATGAAAAGAGAACATTGTATCATCATGGTTAAAAGATAATAACATAAGTTGACAAATTAATTCATGAAGAAGTATATACATTTTTATTGGATGATGTAGGACGACAAGAGCGCCCCTCACTTCACAAGGGTGTGATTTTCATGTTTAATGCATCCCCTCCTCCCTCGTCTACATTCTCCATCCCTTCTAGACTTCTCTCCCTCTCCCACCCCTTTGTGAGTCAACCTGTGCCTTCTCTGTGTAAAGTATCATGCGTCAGGCACTCACAGGGAAGCTATAACACATAAAGATAGTGGGGGATGAACTCCATGAAACCTGCTCTGGGGAGCCCATTACACCATCAGCCATGTCTTTTTATGCATTCAGTCCAGGCAATATTTAGCCTGCTATTGGGTTCATGAGGCCATGGCTTGGGCAGCAGGTGCAAAACACACAACGCATGAAACATTTATGCTGTGCCCCGGTGGTCTGCCATTGTTCTTTTTACAGTGAGCTGAGGGCTAGGAACACACAGGAAAGCAAAGCAAACAGAGGGAAGCTCTGTGGCACTGTCGGTAGCGAAGTTGCCTCACAGCTAGAATATTCTGGCTTCTATTCCCGCTGGGGACGCTGGGGGCATGTTATCTCCTCCACGTCATCAGTGCCCATACCCTAGGTGGGTTTGGCAAAAGGGCCTTTGCATGTTCTCCTCATGTCCCCTCGGGCAGGGCCTCTCAACCCGTAGGTTGCGACCCCCCGGGTGGTCGACAAATGATTTTTGGGGGTAAAAAAAAAGATTATATATATTTTTTGCAACTGAATGACTAAAATGGAAATTAAGAGTTTACATACTGTAGTAAACAGTGCATGCATACTTCCAGTCTAACAACAGAGCTAAAGTTAATAAATGATAAAATTGCCGACTGATGATGGTTAAAATAAATCACCTGGGCATGGGGAATAAATACACAATGAACATGTCCGAAAGAACCCATGAATGGACACTGGACAGTAAAGTCAAGAGCAGGCCCTTCTGCAATGACAATAATGATTGTGCTTTTATAAGGTTATGTATCATCAGAAGTATATGAATTATAGTGTTACCAGCTGGCATTGTATACTGTCTAGCCTAGGCTACAAGACAAGTCAAGCATCATATGCAATAATGTTTTGATCAACTCACACAATAATACCGGATGAAAGAAATCTCACATATTGTAGGCTACAATAGCCTATGAAGTTAATATAGGCTATATTTAATGGTCTGCAGTGGCACTGCAATGACTGATGACAATGTGCACAGTATAGCCAAGACCTGCACTGACATTACTAAGGCATATCTCGCTCATTTCTTAAGCGAAAATCGCCATAATCCTTGGGAACTCTACTTTCAAATGGTGTTATCAGCCAAGACTGTATTGTCTTCCAATCTAACGATATAGTCACATTACGCACAGAGGCTGCTGCGTCTTCCTGTCCTGTCATTACAAGCAGAGAGAGAGAGAGAGAGAGAGAGAGCATAGATAGATATAGGATATATTAAAGGCCTTTTATATATAGCCTATGACCCTATGTGATACATGTGATCTCACAGCAATCAGCTAGATTGCATTTGAATAACAAAACGTATTGGACAATATTTAGCTGCTTGTCAGAAAGTGAGAAGAGAGAAAACATGTGAATGAATTGCTCCAATTTCTATATAGGCTATAGATATAATTGTTTGTGTGCGCTGAGAGAGAGAGAGAGAAATGCGCTCCAGAGTCAGCCAGATCGTTGACTGCTTTCATTTCATGTCATGTTAATAGTAGGATGATAAAAATGCCTAATTACTGTGTACCCTAGCTCTCTCGCTCTGACATACCCCTGAAATGATAGAGTAGGTTTAGGTTTGTAGGCAACGCGCATCATGAACAAGTATAGTGGATTGAAAAATTAGGTAGTAATGCCTTTATCTCACGTCAATTTTAGCGTCGTATACTTTTATACATTAGCATATTTAATTCAGATTATGTTAAATAACGTTATGGTAGGCTACAGACTACAGTAGGTTACAGCCAGGTTCAGCCAAGTTGTGGCTCTAACTTTACTGGAGTCGATCCCGTTCTGCCCAGTTAAGACAATGCTCGTGGGTTTCTGTGATTGGCCAAGCGTTGATTTTCTGGCGTCGGGACCTCGACAAATGAGCGATACCCTTGGCGCAGTCGGTAGTGCTGTCGCCTCATAGCTAGAAGGTCCTGGGTTCGATTCCCGCTGGGGATGCTGTGGGGTAGTTGCTGTGCGACAACGCAAGTGTATTTACGTTAGCGCGGTCCCGTGAATTTGTTGCACGCGTGCTCGCTACGTGCACACGCCCGTGACTCACCAGACCTGGATTCTGGGTTTTATTTACGCTTGCGTTGTTGTGCCCCTCTTCAACAGACCTGGAGGAGAGCGGCTTGGACTCCTCATGCATTGAAAGGAGTCCAACCTTACTGCATCTAATATACCTCCCTGTACATATCAACTCTCACCTTCTTCCTTCCCCTTCATGTCTCCTGCTCTTGACAGCTGTACATCCAGACGACCACATTGACTATCTCCATGAACCTGAGCGCCTCGGTGGCCCTGGGCATGCTCTACATGCCCAAAGTCTACGTTATCCTCTTCCACCCGGAGCTCAACGTCCAGAAGAGGAAGCGCTCCTTCAAGGCCGTGGTCACGGCTGCCACCATGTCGTCGCGTCTCTCCCACAAGACCAGCGACAGACCCAACGGCGAGGCCAAGACGGAGCTGTGTGAAAACGTCGACCCAAACAGTAAGTACAGCATGTATGGATGTACAGTATGTATGTATGTATGTATGTATGAGAAATTAAAAGGTGAATGGCATCCTCCATTCATTATTCAGCCATTATACAGTCCAATCCAGGAAGTGTAGCCTACTTTTGAATTTGAGTTTAGTTAATGCCAAATGAAATGTTCAAGTTAAATACGATGAATCCATTTTATATTGTGTCCGAATGGAATGCTACAGTAGGCAATATGAATGATATTTATTTTCTATGTAAACTCATTTGAATAAAAAAGAAATGGAAAATGAATGAAGCATGTTACTCTTTCAATCATCAAACTATGGATTAATTAATAATTTCTGTACTTCCTGGATTGATTGTCTTAAAATGTGATTGCTATGGAAAGGATATTGCTTGCTAGGATACTGCAAAGAATAATGAATAAGGTACTGGTCTAAAAGATCAACGCGATTGGTTTCCTGAACTCAGACTTTCACTGAAAGAGAACTCATTTGCTTTGAAATGGGGATAGCAATTTTCATGAGCTATTTACATTTGCAGTATATTATTCACACACACAAGCATGCACGCAAGCGTGTGCGTGTGTGTGTGCGTGTGTGTGTGTGTGTGTGGGTGTGTGTGTGTGTGTGTGTGTGTGTGTGTGTGTGTGTGTGTGTGTGTGTGTGTGTGTGTGTGTGTGTGTGTGTGTGTGTGTGTGTGTGTGTGTGTGTGTGCGCGCGCGCGCGTGTGCGTAAATAAATATATTCTATCCAAAGCACAAAGCATTGTGTAAGATTTGATACACGTTTTGAAATCTTTGTCTGGGAAACCTATCCGTTGTTATCCAGCTGTGGGAAGCCCTTAAAGCAATGGGAGCTTCCACTCGTTTAGCCCAATCACTGAATGCTGCCCACCTTAGGCACCCATAGTGGTCTGTATCATAGACTCTATGATACATACATAGAGTACGCTCTATTTATTTTTACATGGCACATGCATGCTCAATCGCTGGAATGACATCCTACGCACACACTTCAAAAGGTCTTGGAAGCGCCTTCTTGTCGAAGGCTGTGCTCCATAAAGGCATTTGAAGGGATTTCAAATGAGCATTACTTGGAAGGAATGCATGAGGAAGACACTGAGATAAAGAAATGTTGTATTTATCTGCAGCCAAATGGAATCTCTCACAGTATCGCTTGATGCCGAATCGATGCATAATTGCTCACGACTTCTGTGAAAAGAGACCTGTGAAGGAGGCAGTGCAAGCTAAAGATATGTTGGAGCAGACTTCTATTGTAGAACTTACATCATCCTCCTACGCACCTGACACCAAGGCTGTAATCAAGGCGTTCAGATGTTTCCTTTTTCACCCATTAAAGGGAAACTTCACCCTTTTTGCAAAAAAAGTATATGTTAATGAATGTTTAGAAGATTTAGAACACTTTCCTGGTTTTTTTTATGTGTGTAATATGTGGTTTTAGATATTTTAGACTTTAACAGTGAGCCCAGTATCTCTGATGTCATGGACACTGGGCCCACTTACTTCCTGGACTACATGTTGTCTCAGTAAGACAGCCCTCCCCCTATCCACAAGGAGGAGCAGTAAACCAAAGCATTATGGGAATTGTAGTCCAGGAAGGAAGTGAGCCCAGTGTCGATGACATCAGAGACACTGGGCTCACTGCTAAAATCTGAAATATCTAAAACCACATATTATACACCCCCAGGAAAGTGTTCTAAATCTTCTAAACGTCATTAATATTTTTTGCAAAAAGGGTGAAGTGTCCCTTTAAGAAACATGGGATTTGTCACAGGAATATCTTTCTGTGGCGTTTATTTGCAAACAGTTGGATACACACTTTCGAATATACATCTATTTATAGATACCTGGACAAATCTGTTATGTGGAACCCAATCCTGCTTTCTGTACAGTCTACAGGCGAGGAGACATTGGGGAACCACTTTGGGGTTGGAACCACATCTGGGTTTCACGTTCAGCCTTGTGCCCCGCTGTAACAGAAAAGTACAGCAGGGGAGGAGTGATTTTTCTCAGATAATCAGCGGCCTCTTACTGTGTGTTTGAACTCACAACAGAAAACAGACATTGATTTCTGCACCAGCAGCTTGCTTCTCGCTGCAGAATATACGACTACTGCATATAGGGCTGGGGGAACAAACAGACCTACTCACATACCTCTCACATCACGTTAGTATCACAAACACAGGTTTTGCTTGACATAGAAACATGCAGTGTTCCTGTAATGTGATTTGAAACCTATCTCATACAATGTTCTTAGGCAGAATTTGCTTTGGTAAGAAATAGATAAAGATATACCACCTTATTGCAGTACCAATTTAAGTCTATTCATCTTGCCATACACAGAGAAAACCTATGTTTTGCAGCCAGACTCATGATCAACCCATTCATGCCAACATAAAATAAGCTATTGCTGTGTTTTCCTATAGCAAATCTGCAGCATTCCAACAAAAGGCAGAAAACAAACTGTGAATTCTATTAGAAAAAGAAAAACAGTCACACATACTCAGACAGGGAATCACACATTGCAAATTGCTCTCAGAAAAGTTCACAAATTCAAATTGCATGGCTGCGTGATCACATTTCCGGCTCTCAGTGGGACTCCTGTTTGGTGCCGTGAGGGATAACTCACCAAAATAATGTTTTTCTCCCCCCTGACAGGCTAATTTCATAATGTATCAGAGGTAAGAACAAATTAATCTTCTACTTCTACTTTTCTGTCCTGACCTTGCTCTATTTATGTTGAGGAGAATGAGAAAGATAGAGAGAGAGAGAGGGGTGTAATGGAGACCAAGGCCAGAGAGAGAGAGAGAGACAATCAGGGGTGTATAGTGGGGGAGTGACACGTACCCCCCCCCACTTCTCTCACACCTAAAATAAATGTAAATGTCATTTACCTTTATGGATACAATTAAGCATTGTAAACCCTGTTTCTAAATAGGCTATACACGTCTGCATGTTTTAATAGTGTGTCTGCGCACGTGTCTTATGGGCGTCCCCCCGCTTCTAAAAGTAGCACTACAACACTGGAGACAATAGAGAGACAACAAAATATGAGAGAGAGAGAGAGAGAGAGAGAGAGAGAGAGAGAGAGAGACAGAGAGAGAGAGATAGAAGGCGACTGCATAGATATAATGCTAATCTCTCTTCCACAGCTCATCTTCGGCAGCTTATCTTCACCATTTCAATTGTCTCATAACTTTAACATGAGGAGGGGAGTACAATATGTGACATATCTACTTGGCAGATACAGGTTGTGGAGATTCATGTATACTATTCTGGGCTATACTATTACACTATTTGAGTTTTACTACTTTTCAGGTCATAAACCATGTTTGGACTGTGAGAGAGAATGAACGCTAGTACACAGTGAGACATATAGAGGAAAGGAGAGAGAGAGAATATGAAGAGGCAAAAAGAGATTTCCCCCAACATCCCCATGAGGCGTTCTGCAGTGGGTTTTGATGATCAGGTAGTCTTTGTGAGGCATGCGGGGGATCGCTAGCGTGTTATAGGATTTCCTTGCGCTCCACCCGCCCACTCAGTTCAGTTCACGCTACACATAGCAAGCAGTAGCCGTGCTGGCAGACTTGCCGTGAGTCCAGGAAGAGCACTAGGGCCATCTGTTGGACTGGGCCAACGGATCCATGTCCCCTCCTACAAGCAGATCCCATCTCCATTTCTCACTCCATTTCATTCTCTCTTATATCCTTAGACTAGACTCTCTTCTGAGCCAATTGAGGGTCTTTGCCTTTTTTCAGGGACTCAATTTCACTTTTGTGCTTCTCACTGCCTCTCTTTCTCTCTTTATCTACATTTCTATATTATCCCCTCTTTCCTCCCCTTCTATCCAACCTCTCTCTCTCTCTTCTCCCTCTCTCTCTGTCCCCCTCTCTCTCTTGTTGCTCCTTGCTCTTTCCCTTCCTCGCATGACTTTTTCCTCAACCCTCTTAAGAGCAATCATTCATCTTTTCTTTGTGTCTATTTGCTCTTTCTTTCCCTTCTTTGCTAAGCTGATATACAGTATGACAAAGCCTCCTATCTCTCACAGCTCCATCTAGCCTCAGACTCTTTACAAAGCTAAATCTCTCTCATTCTGCCCTCATAAGGTCCATGCTTTGCTGTGTTTTTTCAGAAAGTGGATTCCCTGTACAACAAAGGCTTAAATATATTCCTTAAACTCATAGGCACTCTCAAAGAGTAACTTAAAACCTGCACTTTACTATCTCTGCCATTCTGCCATTAAGTATCCCCATCCAGACCCCCCACCCACTAATATTCCGTTCCTGGGTGACTTGAAAACATCCAAACCTCTTGTTACTTGCTGTTGAAGCCTGATTTTGAGGAAACAAGAATTTAAATATAATTCAGTGAGACTTCAGAGACCAAATGTACCCTGGCTAGAGGCAGTTTTCCCCCCTCCGTGTCATCAGTATGCTCTGTTGTTACAGTTGTAGAAACTGACTTACACTTTATCATTTAACCACAGCGCTCACCTAACAATGGCAATGTGATGCTTTTTCAGCGAGCGGCATGGTTTTACAACTTAGTATTGGTTAGCCATTAGTCTTGGGCAATTGGTTTTTATAGTATTCCCTGGAGGCGTAATGTGTGTGCGTGCACTCGCGCATATACGTGCACATTTGGGGGGGGGGAGGGGCAGTAGGGATACACATACTGCATACAATGATGATACATAACAATCCTAAATCATGCGAAAACCACTAAATCTCTTCTATAGCATACCCAGCAGTCAATCAGGGCCTGTCACACTATATGCATGGCCTGTCATGTCACTCCTAATATTCACTCTCACTCCATTATGGTGCATGGGCTCCGGAACCCTAAGAAATATCCAGCAATTGCATAGCATTACCTCAATTGTAGCTATGCCATACCTGGCCCTGTCAGACCAGTAATTGACTGCTTCCTGTATGAATACAACGCCATTACGGGAAAGTCAGGGAGGTTCAATGACGCTGTCAGCCCCTAATATGCATAATATGTCATTTCCCTTTTGTCTTCTGGCCCTGATTGATGATGGGGTTTCCGCTTGAAGTTTTCCGTCATTGGACATTGTGGAGTGTGTGTGGTAGGGGCCAAAATGGTCGCTCGCCCGTAAGGGGGGAATGGAAAGGTGTAGAAGACTATGTGTCTCAGCTGGCTACCTACCATTATAATTAATTAACTCTCTCATGTAAATTTTTTTTTCTTTCTTTCTTTTTACAAAAACATATTCCTTACACCGCCTTTAACACTTAGACAGTGGCCATGTGGCCACAAGTGTTAAATGTCTTGCGCAGGGCCGGAATTGGGGAGATAACTACTCAAGTACTTCTGTTTTCCCCACTCGCAGACCGCCATTGTAAGAAAAGGCTAATGTTAGCATTAGCTCACACTAGCTATCTTTCTTGAGAAACATTTATATTTCAAACGCGATGTGATGAAAAATCTTAAATCAGATCAAAACCTTGGATGTCTGATCAGTACAACGTACAGCGACATATAGTTTTCAAGTAAACAGCCAGAAAAGATCCTAATTATAACCGTAGTCTACACATCCGTGAGCACGTTCCGTGCGTGCGGGGCTGAGCAAGGCGTTGCCTAGCAACCGGCTCAGGGCAAAAAGTTGGTTTATAGCGGTGCCGTTTCAGATCCATATAAAGTGATATAAAACATATATACGTCAATTGCAGACAACAGATGGCTATTAAAAAACATATATACCGGTATATACGTCAAAAACAGACAAATAGCTTGGTTGAAATTCTTTGTCAATTATGAACTAAACTGCTCCCATAATATGACATTTTGACCACTATAGACTAGAGAAGCAACAATCCGCACCACAGAGAGTAGAATAAAAAATGACAATAAAGATGTTCTGATTCTGAAAGAAAATTACATACCAATAGAACTCATAAGACTCACCTTCAAGGTCCAATAAAAGCAATCCCCTATATGTAAGGGGATTGCTTTTACTGGACCTAAATGAATGAAAGCAGATATGTTACCATGTGTTGTTATGGATGAGCAGATGTTATAATGTAGGTACAAGAACATGGACGTCCATAAAATGCAGTGAACATTTAATGAAAAAAGTCTGGTTTTGCAATATAAAGGAAAGGGCCATTACGCACGCACGCACGCACACGCACACGCACACTCACACTCACACGCACGCACGCACACACACACACACACACACACACACACACACACACACACACACACACACACACACACACACACACACACACACACACACACACACACACACAACCCAATAGCCAATGTATTATCTCACTCAAGCTCATTGTCGATCCATTATCTCTCCCTTCCAGGTCCAGCGGCAAAGAAGAAATATGTCAACTACAATGACCTTGTGATCTAACAGCATCCCTCCATCACACTGAGAGACAGAGAAAGAGAAATGAGAAGGAAAGAGTGATAGTTGGAGATGTCTGGTCTCCTTCCCCCCCGGCTGGGAAAAGAAAAAAGAAAACAAATGATTGCAGTTTATTTATATTCATTTTTTGTTCCTTTTATTTGTTTTACTGCCCACCACCACATGGTAGTAGCCTACCGAAGCAAAGCCTTCTGTGACTTTAACAGTGACTTTGGGTCATAGTGTTGTTGTTTTTTCAAAAGAGAGAGACAAAGTTCTTGAGAAAACAACACAATAAGAATCATTTGTTTGTGAAGTGATGATGTCGATGATTATGATGACAAAGACATTGGTGGTGAGCATTTGAATGGATTTTGGAATGCATCATGGGATATAGTGGGATCTTTCCTGAACACTAGACAATGCTCTTTGGGGCTTGACGTTGTTTCCAGACTGAGCCCCAACCTACACTGTACTGCAACTCCTCGTCTTTATTTGACACAGTTGCATCCAGAGCACCGCAACACAAGACATGACTTTTCTACGCGGCCCACCTCTTGTCTCTTACTGTACTTCCACACTGCAAGTTTCCCCCACTTCCCTGCTGTCGATCTGTGTGTGGTCCTTTCTGGCATAATGTTGAGCTATTACTTGGTTGTTGATTTCCCTTGTTCCTTTCGTACATGATGATGAATGAATCTATTCCCCCCCCCCCTAATTTCTTGGATGCATAATATTCTTTATTAAAGCCATATTCTTCTCTTTGAGATCACTTGGCTTTGTTTCCACTGCCATCAGGAATCTGATTTTGTCACAGAAGGGCAGAGAATGGAAACTATAATATGATGAAGTGTCTTTGGATAGTAATGGGACTGCTGGTTCCATATCTGCTTGCCTCTTACAGTCATTGCAAAGTAACCTGAACAGGGAACGGAGCCCTGCACCATAACGTGTTTCATGGCAACTTAAAAGCAACAACACATCCTCTCACGGCTGTACAAATAAGAAATAAAACAAAAAAACTAGTAGATTTGTTACAGGTTTCATTGTTTGAGAGCAAAAAATAATAATAACTGAGATTGAACTCATAATCTGAAGGAATAATCAGATCCCACAGCTAGCTGTGCACACAAAGCCGAAGGTGTTCCCATTCTGAGGTGTGTGTTCTCCCTCTCCGCATACACATACTTTACATACATACTGTACGTTGTGTGTGTACGAAAATAACCCTTATCTGTGTCGTTGCTGACTTTTAAAAGAACCTTGGTCCAGGCTTCACAAGGGGGTTATGCGTCGGTTCTCTGGCGGCTCTCATGGTCCTCTGATACAAATCAAGGTGTTGATGTTGAGGTTGTCAAATGCATGCCTGATATGTTTGATGTTGAATCTGAATCAGAAGAAGAAAAAAAAAATAGCAACGATGATAAAAATCTTCACAACAAGGTTGGTTCCACTTGTCTGCTCTGAATTGTACTGTATGATCTTTCGTTACTTTATTTATTGTTTTTGTCATTCTGGTTCCTTTACCTCTATGTAATGGTTGAATTCCTATTTTCTCACTTGGCAGAATATGGCTTTTGGAGTTTCTTATCGCCCCAGGCAAACCTATGTGAAACTGAGAAAAAGATTGATATATATATTTAAAAAAACAAAAATGCTTTAAAAAAAATACAATTAAAAAGCATGTATGTTTTCTACTGTTTGTACTAGGTATATTCATGTTGCCCTTGCTGCTTATGTGCCAATGTTGTGGGAGAGATTTATGTTTGGCCACTCATGCAACTCTTCTGTGGTGTTGTCCAAGAATGTATCAACATGAAATAAAATAGAAAATATTTGGTTAATTTAGTTTATATTCCCTGAAGAAGCTGGTTATCATACTTGTGTCTTCCTCTGAAGGACACTGGTTCTCAAAGTGGCTGTAAAAAAAAACCTTATTTTATACTGTGGCTATGATCCACAAGCTCACAATGCATCGCCATGTGACACGTTGTGAGCTCGAAACTGTTTAAATCCAAGTATTTACAAATACCGGTATTTTGAGAGTCCTTTTGTGAAAGTATTTGAGAACCACTGGACTAGGAGGATGTGTGTATTTGAATGTTGTCACTACCTGACAATAACATCCTGCAGGGCCCTATTATGTGTGTCTTCATTACCAGGTATTGTGTGTTGTCTTAACGTAACACCTGGAGGCGTGGCCAATGCTGTTGCGCTGGGTATTTAGGGTAAACTAAATGTGCCTTGCACCAAGGCGCTATGTGCTAAACGGCCCTGAATTAGTCACACCATGGAGCCATGACTAATTCAGGCATTCTCCAAATATCCTCAAAATAGTAAAACAGCATTGGCCAGGTCTTAAGCTATAAGACTTATGATGTCTTTGAGAGGTTCCCTGTGGTTGACCTTGAATTTTTAATGACCCTCAGTCCAAAGAAAAACATTGAGAAACAATCCTAGACAACCATAGAAAAATGACTATACTTCATCTCAATTCCCTGATATCTTTGTAATGATTAATTTGATTTAGGAGGGAGGTTTTAGGTTTCCATTGGCTATGGATGATAAAACAAAGCCTATACAGCCTGTACATCCATAAATGCACAGTAACGCCAGCAAGTGAGCAATGTTTGCCACTGCTTTACTACTTCCCCCTGGCCCCCTTATGTGTCTGTGTCAGTACACAGACGCATAAGGGGGGGAAAATCGTTATCTCCAACATTGTGATAAGTTACCCATCTCTTCTGGAGAATGAATGTAGGAGAAGGTGGTGGAGGGCGGATAGAAGGGGACAAGGTTGTATAAAATGACTGTATCTGCTTTGCCCTTCACTGTGCCCTTCGGCTGGCGATCTGCCAGGTGCTGTGGTTCAAAGCCATCCATAGCGACGAGGAGCAAATTGCTTCCCGGGGCAGGCTCCCTTCTCTTTGACAACACTATAGGGCTTTGTTAAAATATGTCTATTTGGAATCTTATTTCGTCACACGTATATAGCAGGGGTGGACAACCTTTTCGGGCATAATGATCACTTAGCCATTTTCCAATGCTATCATCAAGGACATGATCACCCAATGCCAGACAGTGAAAACCACCATTGCTTTTACTTTGGGACCACGCAAGTCGGGTAGGATGCAAGTTGAGTATGCAGTGCAGTATACCCATTACCACATTAAAAACTATGTTGTGTTGACAGACTTCCCACATACTTGCAAATCCACAAAGCCAATTGGTTCAGGGATACATTAGCTAATCAGCGCCTGATTAACCCTGCAGTGTGAAGGGGTCTTAAAAGTCTCTCAGCAGAGTACCTATCAAGTGCTTGTTTTCCTTTTTTCCCCTCTATTTCGGGAGAAGTATTTTTACTCCCTTTTCTGCCCAATTTAGTAGTCGTGCCAATGAATTCCACATCTCTGAGATGTCACTGCTGTTGTATCCTACTGACTCACCTACCAGTGACGAGCACCCCCCAGGAGTCCTCCTGCACCACGATGGATTCGAACCCTCAACCTCCGTGGTGGTGGCCCGGACTTTACCCCTGCGCCACCAAAGTGCAAGTGCTTGTTTTTTTCTGATCTGGTTGATTCCTTGACAGGTCTGGTGTGGCATATTCTACAGAGAAATGAACAGGACCTAACAACATTTAGTTTTGACTTGATGTGAGTGCAAGATGGATTCTATACTTCAACACTTCCAGATTGTTCCATCAGAATATGGTAAGTGTTGAATATTCAATGCTTTTGAATTTTGAACCTTGTGGGATATGCTGTGTCAATTCTCCCATAAATCCCTCTAAAGCTTGCCAACATCAATGCACTGATGAAACTGATGAAAGATGTTTTTTTGCTGATCCCGGCCTGCATTAATTAAGGCTAAAGTTGCCGCCCCAGCTAATATTACCTAATTGTGGCCATGAGAAAGTCTTTGGATATATTACTTATTAAAAGTATAACATTACCACAATGTTTAATACGGAGCCCCTGAATGGCCATGCATTCTAAATATATTTTATCTTACAAGTACAAGATAATATCTCATCCGTACAAGATATTATCTTCATAATGTAGATACAAGATATTATCTTGTAATACTATTAGAGTTGTACTATTACTCGAACGAAAATAAAAGCTTGGGGGGGGGGGGGGGGGGGGGGAGATGCAATGCAAATGAAAGACATATACTGTGTATCCCTATTCCCTGACATAATTTTATAGCTAAACGGACAGAATTCTATTTTATTTGAATGATGAAACCCAGCTGCCATTAATAGTTGGAAATGGAAATGGAAATTGCGGAAATTGTAATTGCGGAAATTGCGGAAATGGTGGAAATGGAAATTGCGGAAATTGCGGAAATGCGGAAATGGAAATTGCGGAAATTGCGGAAATGGTAATTGTGGAAATTGCGGAAATGGTGGAAATGGAAATTGCGGAAATTGCGGAAATGGAAATTGAGGAAATTGCGGAAATGGAAATTGCGGAAATGGAAATTGCGGAAATTGCGGAAATGGTAATTGCGGAAATTGCTCTTCAGTTATAGCTATCTATTTTCAGGTAGATTGTTTTATTTTATTCAGTCAGCCATATCACTACTCATTTTTTTTCATGAAAAAGGTCATAGCTGGGTAATCTATTTTCAGGCAAATTGTGTTTATTGTATTTTATTTTACTCAGCCATAACAATTTATTTTCTGTTAACCAACTTGCTGGCTGGCAGGCAGGCAGACAGCTACTCATAGACAGGCAGACAGACAGACAGCTACTCATGGAGAATTGGACAGGCAGGCAGTCAGACAGCTACTCATAGACAGGCAGGCAGACAGACAGCTACTCATGGAGAATTGGACAGGCAGGCAGACAGCTACTCATGGACAGACAGACAGACAGCTACTCATAGACAATTGGGCAGGCAGGCAGACAGCTACTCATAGACAGACAGCTACTCATGGACAATTGGACAGGCAGGAAGGCAGACAGCTACTCATAGACAGGCAGACAGACAGCTACTCATGGACAATTAGGCAGGCAGGCAGACAGCTACTCATAGACAGGCAGACAGACAGCTACTCATGGACAATTAGGCAGGCAGGCAGACAGCTACTCAGACAGGCAGACAGACAGCTACTCATGGACAATTGGACAGGCAGGCAGGCAGACAGACAGCTACTCATAGACAGGCAGGCAGACAGCTACTCATAGACAGGCAGACAGTAAGACAGCTACTCATTGACAGACAGACAAATAACTACTCATGGACAGACAGACAGACAGACAGACAGACAGGCAGGCAGGCAGGCAGGCAGGCAGGAAGGCAAAGAGCTACTCATGTTATGTTATTATGTTATTATAACAGCTATCATGTTATGTGCAATAATTTGTGCAGTTATGGAAACAGCTCTTTGTGTTTATGCAAGAAAATGTAACACATTTATTTATTTACATATTGTGTGCATGCACATTGTACTTTGATACATTTTGCGAAAATAAAGCAATTGAAAGAGAGAAGTTATCAAGTATCATTAATGTCGTAATTTTATCTACTGGCCCCTGGCCCCTTGCCATTTTTGTAATGTGGCCCACAGGTAAATCTATTTGAGTATCCCTGCTGTATATGACACTTTAAAATGTGTATTATGAATTGTGATGTCTCTGGACATTGATAATTAACTGGATATACATTGTGGAAACAATTCAGTTTTGGTATGATCCAGTGGGAGGGACTTAGCCTATATATAGGGAGACCTGCCAGTGCCTGGGAGTTAACATAGGACTGTTGACTGGTAAGAAGACCGAGGGCCAAGCTGACCAGTTAGAGTTGTAAATACTTTTGTTCTATTTCATTTTGATCACTGGCCGTCTGAAAAGGTGAATAAATATAACTTAAACCGTTGCCTTTCGGAAAACACTACCCACACTAGGTCAGAGTGTCTGCAGAAAAGAGACTGCACTTCCACTGTAGTGGCTAAAGTGCTTTCTCAGCATCGTTTCTGCGTCTCCTCTGCTCGGACATCAGACTACCGCCATCCTATCCTTTCTCTCAGATACACTAATTGGTTTGGTGGCAACTAATCTAATTGAACACTGAAGGTTATAGCTCTGTGAATCAGCACACAGCCCAAACCTACATAAAATCTCTCTCATCTGTTGTCTGGAGAAGAGATATGAAACAGAGGACATAGAGAAGGAGGTGGGGACATGAGAAGGACAGAAGGGGGTGTGGGAGGAGAAATCTGCTGTTATCAGTAATCCCAAGAGGAATCATTGGGAGGATGGAGGGGTCATCAAGGAGAACAGGGCCTGAAAGGCAGAAAGTAGTTTTATTTGCCACGTTGTAGGTGTCCAAAATTGTGTCTTGGTTTACCGATGCAGAACATAATCACACAAGAACCACCGGGCCTCATACCATGGGTCAGTAATAGTGTAATATTCATCATTCACAGTGAATGTGGCAAAACGTTCCAAGAGACCCCCATATTCATCCCTAACTTCTTCCCCAATATACTCCATATTTCTCTCTTTTCCGAACATTTTAAAACCTTCGGTTAAACGTTATTGTGTCATGTGTTTGAGACAAACGTGTCAAGCCAATTCCCTTGGAATGTGCAGTGTGCAAACCTACAGTATTTAGCTGTAAAAATAATTATCTGAGACTCTGGGTTAAAAATTAAGGAAAGAAGCAAATCAATTGGGCTCCTCCCCTCAAGTGAAGCAGGGTGATTATGTATGGTGCAAAATGAGATGCTCTCTGACATCGCACACAAGGACCGTGTCTCAAAGACTAACAGAGGACAGTGTCTCAAAAACAGAGACAGCCTGGTATGAATTACTAACTACTCTGAGTCTCTTTGCTGTCATTGATTGGAATAGCATCAGCAGGCAAACACACCACCCTAACAAACAGAACACCATCCTCAGCACCTCTCTCTCTCTCTCTCTCTCTCTGTATTGTCAGAGACTGATAGTGGTGGGTCTTGCAGAAAGTGGATGAAGCAAGAAGGGGGCAAAGTGCCGAGGACTCCTCAATCTACTTCCTGGAAGAACTGCTTATGCGGCAAATCTCAACTCTTGCTCTTCCTCACCTGGATGCACTCTCACTCCCTTTTTGTATTCTGCAAACGTTCATCCCTATATGCACACATAACTCTGAGACTGTACAAATGTCACCAAATGGTCTCTTTTGTCACATTTATACTCAGTATAAATACTCACCCTTATCCCTAAACTTCTTTGCCTTTTTTTTTTACTATTTTGAAAAACATTTTAATCTTGTTCAACTAGACGATCTACATCAACATGTTGTGCGCTTGTAGATTGGCTATTTGAACTATTCACGAATGTTTTTCATAATAGTAAAAAAGGCAAAGAAGTTTAGGGATAAGGGGTAAGGCACTGATGAAAATAGTCAGAGTTAAATGAACACAGTGTTCCTTCCTGAATTAATTTGACTATGCCTGTCTTTCTTTTCATCACCCCGTCTGTAGGCTATTATGTTATTGTTCACAGACTGACAGTGAGACTATGGGCTAGGGCTGCAACGATTATAGTGTGCATAGTGAGTATATAGGCTATATAGTGAGTATATAGTGAGTATATATAGTGAGTATGTATATAGTGAGCATAGTGAGTATAGTGAGCATAGTGAGTATATAGTGTGCATAGTGACTCTGAGTCTATAGTGATTATAAAGTGAGTAGCCTATAGTGAGTGTGCTGTCAAAACCCCTAATTGGCCTAATTTGCATCAATCATTGGTGTCAATCACTGATCATGAGTAGTCAGCACCTGGTGACAATCACTGATTGGGGCGAGGCACTGAAAACAGGAAGTGTTTGTCCAGTATGAGAGCAGCAGCAGTGGAGAACACAGCATGGAGAGAAGCAGAACAAACTGAAAGACTTTTCATGAACTGAACTGCAAACATTGGAGCTGGGAAGACCGAAACCTCAAGCCATCAAGGGGAATGCCACTGGTGCGTTAATTGTTACTGCATTGAAGTTTATTTTGTTGCTTAAATTTGTTATAAAAGTTATTTATGTTTTTGTGCTGCTAGGCCACATTTAACTGCTATAATTAGCTATAATAGTTTGATTTAAGTTGCATATATAGGCTTGCTTAGTTGATGTGATGACCTTTTAATTGAATACTGAATATAATATGAGTTAAAACAAACTGTTTATTTAGATTACTGAAGTGACTAGTGATTCAGTCATGTAGGTTACATTAGTAACTATGGTTATTCGAGTGACATGAGTGAATTTCAGTTATTGTTTTTGTTTAATTATGACCTTACATAGTTAATGACAGCTTGTATTTGTTTTTTGTCTTTTTCTCTGTTTAAGGTTTTCAACCTAATACCTAACCTACTGTACTTACCTGTACTGTAGCCTACCACAACTAATCTCAAGTAAAAACAAACAAAAGAGGAAAGAAGTTGTCTTTTTGAGTTGACCACAGTACCCCCTGTCGGCTAAGCCGTTTTTCAAGTTTGGGCAAAAAGGTTTCTGAAGAAAATCCCGAATAACTTGACAGTGAGTATACTGTATAGTGAGCATAGTGAGTATATAGTGAGTAAATATGTGTATATAGTGAGCATAGTGAGTATATAGTGAGTTTATAATCTCACATGATTTGCCACATTAAACTCAGAGATTCTTCTCAAGATAATTTAATGAGAATAATGTCTCAATTCTGTGAAAGTCTGAAATTTGTGACAATTTTTCTGAGATTAATGTCATAAAATTGCCCCGCCCCCACTGGCGTTTCTTTTTTTTGTATTACCAAGATGGCAGTAATAAGCCTTCCTATAAAAGAGTACTTAAGTACAAAATGCAAGTACGTTTTCCACCACTGCGTATATAGCAGGAGGGGGAAAGGGGGGGTGTTAAATTGACAGGAGACATAGAAGGGGTTTGAGACGCAGCGGCAATGAAAGCAGACGAGTATATATATGATAAATATATACAGTATACACACACACGTGAGGGTTGATGAGGCTTTATTCCACCATGGAGAGTTGTTGGCTCCCCTGTGGCAGGCGCCTCAGTGCTTGATGAGGTCCTCTCTGCTATCGGCAGCAAGATAGCAGGTGTCAATGGAAACCAATTTGAGCCGTCCAAGTTATTAACCCGTCTGCCAGGGAATCTCTCTATCTCTTTCTCGCTATTTACTGGCCATTGGGGAAGAGGAAGCTTATAGGGAGAAAAAAGCATGAGTGTGGGTGGGGTGGGGTGGGAGGGGAGGGGGGGGGGGGGGGCTTGGATAGGGTGGAGGAGAAAGGGTGAATGATAGGGATATTCTCGGGTCGCATGTCTAATGACTAATTCACTTAACCTGCAGCTTATGTAAATTAGTCATTTGCCGTTTTTCCTTTTTTGTTTTCATCCTTGGAGAGGGAAATAGAGGGGTACAAGAGAGAGATAGAGAAAGTGAGAGGTCCTCTTTAATAACCTATATGACTTTGACATCAGAGAGGCACCGCACTCACTTCAGTGTCACTAAAAACAACACAGAGAACTAATAACATGCAGAGAAAACAACACTGCGTTTCTTTAACAATAGTGCCATTTTGGAGGAGGTGATTTAACATTAATCATGTATAACAAGTAACAACTTGTAACAATGTTTATGAAGTGCTCGTCATAAGGATTTATAAGCTCAGCAGAACAGCACAATATAAAGTAGCCTATGTCACAGGTATAACACTTTACTTAAAGGCTGTTTGTATAATGCACTTAGGCTTCATAACGCTTGTTATAATATCCCAGCTAACAGTAACATGTCCATCTGGGCACAATTGGGTTTTGACATGGGCTATGGGCATGGGTTCCAAGTGGGCCATGCACCCAGTTTTCACAAAGGGCCCACCCGTGTTAGTCCATATGGGCTTACGTGGGTTTCTAACTGGATCTTAGGTGGTATCCGAATGGGCCATCTGTGTTTGACTATATGGGTTTGAACTGGGATCTGATTGGGCCTTAAGTGGGTACCAGCTGGGCGAATTATATGTGACCCATGTAGGCCACACTTGTGTCCACCCTCATTGTCTTCCGTCCTGTTTCTGTTGGCACCTGCTGTCGATTGTTCATTCCTACGGATAGGATGCAGTGTGCCACATTGGCGGTGTTTCCAGTTTTCTGTAGTAGTTTCTTCAAGTGTTCACATTTTATGACTGGATAGCACTCGATCTGTACATCACTATCTCCTACGATCAAGGGTTAGGGTACTGTAGCATGCCGTTTTTCATCATTTTTGAGGACGGAAATCACTCCGACACCATGGACTATAGCCCATGGTCTGGAAGTGATTTAGTCTTTTTTTCAAATCCTCGTTTTTCATCGTTTTTGACCCAGATTATAGCCGGGTTAGGGTTAGGTTCCACGGGCTAATAAAGTGTAAATTCGGGGGTCCTTGACAAGAAAAGGTTTGGGAACCACTGTTGTAGAGGGTCTATAGAATAGATAGATGTTGATAATATTAAGTTAGTGACTTTGAAAAAAATGACGAAATGACAAAAACGATGGGTTATAGCCCATGTTTTTTGAAATTTTGAAAAAAAAAGTTAGCCTCGTTTCTCATCATTTTGGACCATGGGCTATAGCCTATATCGTACGGCATACTATAGCGCGCCATTTTTCATCATTTTTGATGATCTGACAAAAATGAAAAAATGACAAAAACGATGAAAAACTGCGCGCTATAGTATGCCGTACGATATGGGCTATAGCCCACGGTCCAAAATGATGAGAAACGAGGCTAACTTTTTTTTTCAAAATTTCAAAAAACATGGGCTATAACCCATCGTTTTTGTCATTTCGTCATTTTTTTCAAATCCTCAAAAATGATGAAAAACTGCGCGCTATAGTATGCCGTACGATATGGGCTATAGCCCACGGTCCAAAATGATGAGAAACGAGGCTAACTTTTTTTTTCAAAATTTCAAAAAACATGGGCTATAACCCTAACCTGACGCTGCCAGATCCAAAAAGCTTGCTACACAAATTTGTTTCACAGCTTATTTGGATCTGGGATCGCGGAAGCAAATTCGATGACGGGGCTGTTCCTTTTTTTCAAGATACATGGTAGATGATTGGATGGGAGCGTCTGTCTATCACCGTGTGGGCGTGCAAACACAACCAATCATATCGACGAGTCTATATACCGTCACATCCGCATCCCGCCTTTAGCTCACGCTGATTGGTTCGGTACGAAGCAGATCTGACTCAGGGCTCAACTCCGTCAGAGATCCCAGATGAGTGTTGTGTTGGGGAATATGTTTCCGCAATACCGCCCTCATCTGGCAGCGTCAGGTTACTATAACCCATCGTTTTTGTCATTTAGTCATTTTTTTCAAATCCTCAAAAATGATGAAAAACGGCGCGCTATAGTATGCCGTACGATATGGGCTATAGCCCACGGTCAAAAATGATGAGAAACGAGGCTAACTTTTTTTTCCAAATTTCAAAAAACATGGGCTATAACCCATCGTTTTTGTCATTTTTTCATTTTTGTCAAATCATCAAAAATGATGAAAAACGGCGCGCTATAGTATGCCGTACGATATAGGCTATAGCCCATGGTCCAAAATTATGAGAAACGAGGATATTTTTTTTTTCCAAAATTTCAAAAAACATGGGCTATAACCCATCGTTTTTGTCATTTCGTCATTTTTTTCAAATCTTCAAAAATGATGAAAAACTGCGAGCTATAGTATGCCGTACGATATGGGCTATAGCCCACGGTCCAAAATGATGAGAAACGAGGCTAACTTTTTTTTTTCAAAATTTCAAAAAACATGGGCTATAACCCATCGTTTTTGTCATTTGGTCATTTTTTTCAAATCCTCAAAAATGATGAAAAACTGCGCGCTATAGTATGCTGTACGATATGGGCTATAGCCCACGGTCAAAAATGATGAGAAACGAGGCTAACTTTTTTTTTCAAAATTTCAAAAAACATGGGCTATAACCCATCGTTTTTGTCATTTTTTCATTTTTGTCAAATCATCAAAAATGATGAAAAACGGCGCGCTATAGTATGCCGTACGATATAGGCTATAGCCCATGGTCCAAAATTATGAGAAACGAGGATAACTTTTTTTTTCAAAATTTCAAAAAACATGGGCTATAACCCATCGTTTTTGTCATTTCGTCATTTTTTTCAAATCTTCAAAAATGATGAAAAACTGCGCGCTATAGTATGCCGTACGATATGGGCTATAGCCCACGGTCCAAAATGATGAGAAACGAGGCTAACTTTTTTTTTCAAAATTTCAAAAAACATGGGCTATAACCCATCGTTTTTGTCATTTCGTAATTTTTTTCAAATCCTCAAAAATGATGAAAAACTGCGCGCTATAGTATGCCGTACGATATGGGCTATAGCCCACGGTCCAAAATGATGAGAAACGAGGCTAACTTTTTTTTCCAAAATTTCAAAAAACATGGGCTATAACCCATCGTTTTTGTCATTTTTTTATTTTTGTCAAATCATCAAAAATTATGAAAAACGGCGCGCTATAGTATGCCGTACGATATAGGCTATAGCCCATGGTCCAAAATGATGAGAAACGAGGATAACTTTTTTTTTCAAAATTTCAAAAAACATGGGCTATAACCCATCGTTTTTGTCATTTCGTCATTTTTTTCAAATCTTCAAAAATGATGAAAAACTGCGCGCTATAGTATGCCGTACGATTTGGGCTATAGCCCACGGTCCAAAATGATGAGAAACGAGGCTAACTTTTTTTTTCAAAATTTCAAAAAACATGGGCTATAACCCATCGTTTTTGTCATTTCGTCATTTTTTTCAAATCCTCAAAAATGATGAAAAACGGCGCGCTATAGTATGCCGTACGATATGGGCTATAGCCCATGGTCCAAAATGATGAGAAACGAGGATTTTTTTTTTTCAAAATTTCAAAAAACATGGGCTATAACCCATCGTTTTTGTCATTTCGTCATTTTTTTCAAATCTTCAAAAATGATGAAAAACTGCGAGCTATAGTATGCCGTACGATATGGGCTATAGCCCACGGTCCAAAATGATGAGAAACGAGGCTAACTTTTTTTTTCAAAATTTCAAAAAACATGGGCTATAACCCATCGTTTTTGTCATTTCGTCATTTTTTTCAAATCTTCAAAAATGATGAAAAACTGCGCGCTATAGTATGCCGTACGATTTGGGCTATAGCCCACGGTCCAAAATGATGAGAAACGAGGCTAACTTTTTTTTTCAAAATTTAAAAAAACATGGGCTATAACCCATCGTTTTTGTCATTTCGTCATTTTTTTCAAATCCTCAAAAATGATGAAAAACGGCGCGCTATAGTATGCCGTACGATATGGGCTATAGCCCATGGTCCAAAATGATGAGAAACGAGGATTTTTTTTTTTTCAAAATTTCAAAAAACATGGGCTATAACCCATCGTTTTTGTCATTTCGTCATTTTTTTCAAATCTTCAAAAATGATGAAAAACTGCGAGCTATAGTATGCCGTACGATATGGGCTATAGCCCACGGTCCAAAATGATGAGAAACGAGGCTAACTTTTTTTTTCAAAATTTCAAAAAACATGGGCTATAACCCATCGTTTTTGTCATTTCGTCATTTTTTTCAAATCCTCAAAAATGATGAAAAACTGCGCGCTATAGTATGCCGTACGATATGGGCTATAGCCCACGGTCCAAAATGATGAGAAACGAGGCTAACTTTTTTTTTCAAAATTTCAAAAAACATGGGCTATAACCCATCGTTTTTGTCATTTCGTCATTTTTTTCAAATCCTCAAAAATGATGAAAAACGGCGCGCTATAGTATGCCGTACGATATGGGCTATAGCCCATGGTCCAAAATGATGAGAAACGAGGATTTTTTTTTTTTCAAAATTTCAAAAAACATGGGCTATAACCCATCGTTTTTGTCATTTCGTAATTTTTTTCAAATCTTCAAAAATGATGAAAAACTGCGAGCTATAGTATGCCGTACGATATGGGCTATAGCCCACGGTCCAAAATGATGAGAAACGAGGCTAACTTTTTTTTTCAAAATTTCAAAAAACATGGGCTATAACCCATCGTTTTTGTCATTTCGTCATTTTTTTCAAATCTTCAAAAATGATGAAAAACTGCGCGCTATAGTATGCCGTACGATTTGGGCTATAGCCCACGGTCCAAAATGATGAGAAACGAGGCTAACTTTTTTTTTCAAAATTTCAAAAAACATGGGCTATAACCCATCGTTTTTGTCATTTCGTCATTTTTTTCAAATCCTCAAAAATGATGAAAAACGGCGCGCTATAGTATGCCGTACGATATGGGCTATAGCCCATGGTCCAAAATGATGAGAAACGAGGATTTTTTTTTTTCAAAATTTCAAAAAACATGGGCTATAACCCATCGTTTTTGTCATTTCGTCATTTTTTTCAAATCTTCAAAAATGATGAAAAACTGCGAGCTATAGTATGCCGTACGATATGGGCTATAGCCCACGGTCCAAAATGATGAGAAACGAGGCTAACTTTTTTTTTCAAAATTTCAAAAAACATGGGCTATAACCCATCGTTTTTGTCATTTCGTCATTTTTTTCAAATCCTCAAAAATGATGAAAAACTGCGCGCTATAGTATGCCGTACGATATGGGCTATAGCCCACGGTCCAAAATGATGAGAAACGAGGCTAACTTTTTTTTTCAAAATTTCAAAAAACATGGGCTATAACCCATCGTTTTTGTCATTTCGTCATTTTTTTCAAATCTTCAAAAATGATGAAAAACTGCGCGCTATAGTATGCCGTACGATTTGGGCTATAGCCCACGGTCCAAAATGATGAGAAACGAGGCTAACTTTTTTTTTCAAAATTTCAAAAAACATGGGCTATAAGTTAACCCATCGTTTTTGTCATTTCGTCATTTTTTTCAAATCCTCAAAAATGATGAAAAACGGCGCGCTATAGTATGCCGTACGATATGGGCTATAGCCCATGGTCCAAAATGATGAGAAACGAGGATTTTTTTTTTTCAAAATTTCAAAAAACATGGGCTATAACCCATCGTTTTTGTCATTTCGTCATTTTTTTCAAATCTTCAAAAATGATGAAAAACTGCGAGCTATAGTATGCCGTACGATATGGGCTATAGCCCACGGTCCAAAATGATGAGAAACGAGGCTAACTTTTTTTTTCAAAATTTCAAAAAACATGGGCTATAACCCATCGTTTTTGTCATTTCGTCATTTTTTTCAAATCCTCAAAAATGATGAAAAACTGCGCGCTATAGTATGCCGTACGATATGGGCTATAGCCCACGGTCCAAAATGATGAGAAACGAGGCTAACTTTTTTTTTCAAAATTTCAAAAAACATGGGCTATAACCCATCGTTTTTGTCATTTTTTCATTTTTGTCAAATCATCAAAAATGATGAAAAACGGCGCGCTATAGTATGCCGTACGATATAGGCTATAGCCCATGGTCCAAAATGATGAGAAACGAGGATAACTTTTTTTTCCAAAATTTCAAAAAACATGGGCTATAACCCATCGTTTTTGTCATTTCGTCATTTTTTTCAAATCTTCAAAAATTATGAAAAACTGCGAGCTATAGTATGCCGTACGATATGGGCTATAGACCACGGTCCAAAATGATGAGAAACGAGGCTAACTTTTTTTTTCAAAATTTCAAAAAACATGGGCTATAACCCATCGTTTTTGTCATTTCGTCATTTTTTTCAAATCCTCAAAAATGATGAAAAACTGCGCGCTATAGTATGCCGTACGATATGGGCTATAGCCCACGGTCCAAAATGATGAGAAACGAGGCTAACTTTTTTTTCCAAAATTTCAAAAAACATGGGCTATAACCCATCGTTTTTGTCATTTTTACATTTTTGTCAAATCATCAAAAATGATGAAAAACTGCGCGCTATAGTATGCCGTACGATATAGGCTATAGCCCATGGTCCAAAATGATGAGAAACGAGGATAACTTTTTTTTTCAAAATTTCAAAAAACGTGGGCTATAACCCATCGTTTTTGTCATTTCGTCATTTTTTTCAAATCTTCAAAAATGATGAAAAACTGCGCGCTATAGTATGCCGTACGATATGGGCTATAGCCCACGGTCCAAAATGATGAGAAACGAGGATAACTTTTTTTTCCAAAATTTCAAAAAACATGGGCTATAACCCATCGTTTTTGTCATTTCGTCATTTTTTTCAAATCTTCAAAAATGATGAAAAACTGCGCGCTATAGTATGCCGTACGATATGGGCTATAGCCCACGGTCCAAAATGATGAGAAACGAGGCTAACTTTTTTTTTCAAAATTTCAAAAAACATGGGCTATAACCCATCGTTTTTGTCATTTCGTCATTTTTTTCAAATCCTCAAAAATGATGAAAAACTGCGCGCTATAGTATGCCGTACGATATGGGCTATAGCCCACGGTCCAAAATGATGAGAAACGAGGCTAACTTTTTTTTCCAAAATTTCAAAAAACATGGGCTATAACCCATCGTTTTTGTCATTTTTTCATTTTTGTCAAATCATCAAAAATGATGAAAAACGGCGCGCTATAGTATGCCGTACGATATAGGCTATAGCCCATGGTCCAAAATGATGAGAAACGAGGCTAACTTTTTTTTCCAAAATTTCAAAAAACATGGGCTATAACCCATCGTTTTTGTCATTTTTTCATTTTTGTCAAATCATCAAAAATGATGAAAAACGGCGCGCTATAGTATGCCGTACGATATAGGCTATAGCCCATGGTCCAAAATGATGAGAAACGAGGATAACTTTTTTTTTCAAAATTTCAAAAAACATGGGCTATAACCCATCGTTTTTGTCATTTCGTCATTTTTTTCAAATCTTCAAAAATGATGAAAAACTGCGCGCTATAGTATGCCGTACGATTTGGGCTATAGCCCACGGTCCAAAATGATGAGAAACGAGGCTAACTTTTTTTTCCAAAATTTCAAAAAACATGGGCTATAACCCATCGTTTTTGTCATTTCGTCATTTTTGTCAAATCTTCAAAAATGATGAAAAACTGCGCGCTATAGTATGCCGTACGATATGGGCTATAGCCCACGGTCCAAAATGATGAGAAAAGAGGCTAACTTTTTTTTTCAAAATTTCAAAAAACATGGGCTATAACCCATCGTTTTTGTCATTTTTTCATTTTTGTCAAATCATCAAAAATGATGAAAAACGGCGCGCTATAGTATGCCGTACGATATAGGCTATAGCCCATGGTCCAAAATGATGAGAAACGAGGATAACTTTTTTTTCCAAAATTTCAAAAAACATGGGCTATAACCCATCGTTTTTGTCATTTCGTCATTTTTTTCAAATCTTCAAAAATGATGAAAAACTGCGCGCTATAGTATGCCGTACGATATGGCCTATAGCCTACGGTCCAAAATGATGAGAAACGAGGCTAACTTTTTTTTCCAAAATTTCAAAAAACATGGGCTATAACCCATCGTTTTTGTCATTTCGTCATTTTTTTCAAATCCTCAAAAATGATGAAAAACTGCGCGCTATAGTATGCCGTACGATATGGGCTATAGCCCACGGTCCAAAATGATGAGAAACGAGGCTAACTTTTTTTTTCAAAATTTCAAAAAACATGGGCTATAACCCATCGTTTTTGTCATTTTTTCATTTTTGTCAAATCATCAAAAATGATGAAAAACGGCGCGCTATAGTATGCCGTACGATATAGGCTATAGCCCATGGTCCAAAATGATGAGAAACGAGGATAACTTTTTTTTTCAAAATTTCAAAAAACATGGGCTATAACCCATCGTTTTTGTCATTTCGTCATTTTTTTCAAATCTTCAAAAATGATGAAAAACTGCGCCTTATAGTATGCCGTACGATTTGGGCTATAGCCCACGGTCCAAAATGATGAGAAACGAGGCTAACTTTTTTTTCCAAAATTTCAAAAAACATGGGCTATAACCCATCGTTTTTGTCATTTTTTCATTTTTGTCAAATCATCAAAAATGATGAAAAACGGCGCGCTATAGTATGCCGTACGATATGGGCTATAGCCCACGGTCCAAAATGATGAGAAAAGAGGCTAACTTTTTTTTTCAAAATTTCAAAAAACATGGGCTATAACCCATCGTTTTTGTCATTTTTTCATTTTTGTCAAATCATCAAAAATGATGAAAAACGGCGCGCTATAGTATGCCGTACGATATAGGCTATAGCCCATGGTCCAAAATGATGAGAAACGAGGATAACTTTTTTTTCCAAAATTTCAAAAAACATGGGCTATAACCCATCGTTTTTGTCATTTCGTCATTTTTTTCAAATCTTCAAAAATGATGAAAAACTGCGCGCTATAGTATGCCGTACGATATGGCCTATAGCCTACGGTCCAAAATGATGAGAAACGAGGCTAACTTTATTTTTCAAAATTTCAAAAAACATGGGCTATAACCCATCGTTTTTGTCATTTCGTCATTTTTTTCAAATCCTCAAAAATGATGAAAAACTGCGCGCTATAGTATGCCGTACGATATGGGCTATAGCCCACGGTCCAAAATGATGAGAAACGAGGCTAACTTTTTTTTTCAAAATTTCAAAAAACATGGGCTATAACCCATCGTTTTTGTCATTCTTTCATTTTTGTCAAATCATCAAAAATGATGAAAAACTGCGCGCTATAGTATGCCGTACGATATAGGCTATAGCCCATGGTCCAAAATGATGAGAAACGAGGATAACTTTTTTTTTCAAAATTTCAAAAAACATGGGCTATAACCCATCGTTTTTGTCATTTCGTCATTTTTTTCAAATCTTCAAAAATGATGAAAAACTGCGAGCTATAGTATGCCGTACGATATGGGCTATAGACCACGGTCCAAAATGATGAGAAACGAGGCTAACTTTTTTTTCCAAAATTTCAAAAAACATGGGCTATAACCCATCGTTTTTGTCATTTCGTCATTTTTTTCAAATCTTCAAAAATGATGAAAAACTGCGCGCTATAGTATGCCGTACGATATGGGCTATAGCCCACGGTCCAAAATGATGAGAAACGAGGCTAACTTTTTTTTTCAAAATTTCAAAAAACATGGGCTATAACCCATCGTTTTTGTCATTTCGTCATTTTTTTCAAATCCTCAAAAATGATGAAAAGCTGCGCGCTATAGTATGCCGTACGATATGGGCTATAGCCTACGGTCCAAAATGATGAGAAACGAGGCTAACTTTTTTTTCCTAAATTTCAAAAAACATGGGCTATAACCCATCGTTTTTGTCATTTTTTCATTTTTGTCAAATCATCAAAAATGATGAAAAACGGCGCGCTATAGTATGCCGTACGATATAGGCTATAGCCCATGGTCCAAAATGATGAGAAACGAGGCTAACTTTTTTTTCCAAAATTTCAAAAAACATGGGCTATAACCCATCGTTTTTGTCATTTTTTCATTTTTGTCAAATTATCAAAAATGATGAAAAACGGCGCGCTATAGTATGCCGTACGATATAGGCTATAGCCCATGGTCCAAAATGATGAGAAACGAGGATAACTTTTTTTTTCAAAATTTCAAAAAACATGGGCTATAACCCATCGTTTTTGTCATTTCGTCATTTTTTTCAAATCCTCAAAAATGATGAAAAACTGCGCGCTATAGTATGCCGTACGATTTGGGCTATAGCCCACGGTCCAAAATGATGAGAAACGAGGCTAACTTTTTTTTCCAAAATTTCAAAAAACATGGGCTATAACCCATCGTTTTTGTCATTTTTTCATTTTTGTCAAATCATCAAAAATGATGAAAAACGGCGCGCTATAGTCTGCCGTACGATATGGGCTATAGCCCACGGTCCAAAATGATGAGAAAAGAGGCTAACTTTTCTTTTCAAAATTTCAAAAAACATGGGCTATAACCCATCGTTTTTGTCATTTTTTCATTTTTGTCAAATCATCAAAAATGATGAAAAACGGCGCGCTATAGTATGCCGTACGATATAGGCTATAGCCCATGGTCCAAAATGATGAGAAACGAGGATAACTTTTTTTTCCAAAATTTCAAAAAACATGGGCTATAACCCATCGTTTTTGTCATTTCGTCATTTTTTTCAAATCTTCAAAAATGATGAAAAACTGCGCGCTATAGTATGCCGTACGATATGGCCTATAGCCTACGGTCCAAAATGATGAGAAACGAGGCTAACTTTTTTTTCCAAAATTTCAAAAAACATGGGCTATAACCCATCGTTTTTGTCATTTCGTCATTTTTTTCAAATCCTCAAAAATGATGAAAAACTGCGCGCTATAGTATGCCGTACGATATGGGCTATAGCCCACGGTCCAAAATGATGAGAAACGAGGCTAACTTTTTTTTTCAAAATTTCAAAAAACATGGGCTATAACCCATCGTTTTTGTCATTTTTTCATTTTTGTCAAATCATCAAAAATGATGAAAAACGGCGCGCTATAGTATGCCGTACGATATGGGCTATAGCCCACGGTCCAAAATGATGAGAAAAGAGGCTAACTTTTTTTTTCAAAATTTCAAAAAACATGGGCTATAACCCATCGTTTTTGTCATTTTTTCATTTTTGTCAAATCATCAAAAATGATGAAAAACGGCGCGCTATAGTATGCCGTACGATATAGGCTATAGCCCATGGTCCAAAATGATGAGAAACGAGGATAACTTTTTTTTCCAAAATTTCAAAAAACATGGGCTATAACCCATCGTTTTTGTCATTTCGTCATTTTTTTCAAATCTTCAAAAATGATGAAAAACTGCGCGCTATAGTATGCCGTACGATATGGCCTATAGCCTACGGTCCAAAATGATGAGAAACGAGGCTAACTTTTTTTTCCAAAATTTCAAAAAACATGGGCTATAACCCATCGTTTTTGTCATTTCGTCATTTTTTTCAAATCCTCAAAAATGATGAAAAACTGCGCGCTATAGTATGCCGTACGATATGGGCTATAGCCCACGGTCCAAAATGATGAGAAACGAGGCTAACTTTTTTTTCAAAATTTCAAAAAACATGGGCTATAACCCATCGTTTTTGTCATTTTTTCATTTTTGTCAAATCATCAAAAATGATGAAAAACGGCGCGCTATAGTATGCCGTACGATATAGGCTATAGCCCATGGTCCAAAATGATGAGAAACGAGGATAACTTTTTTTTCCAAAATTTCAAAAAACATGGGCTATAACCCATCGTTTTTGTCATTTCGTCATTTTTTTCAAATCTTCAAAAATGATGAAAAACTGCGCGCTATAGTATGCCGTACGATATGGCCTATAGCCTACGGTCCAAAATGATGAGAAACGAGGCTAACTTTTTTTTCCAAAATTTCAAAAAACATGGGCTATAACCCATCGTTTTTGTCATTTCGTCATTTTTTTCAAATCCTCAAAAATGATGAAAAACTGCGCGCTATAGTATGCCGTACGATATGGGCTATAGCCCACGGTCCAAAATGATGAGAAACGAGGCTAACTTTTTTTTTCAAAATTTCAAAAAACATGGGCTATAACCCATCGTTTTTGTCATTTTTTCATTTTTGTCAAATCATCAAAAATGATGAAAAACGGCGCGCTATAGTATGCCGTACGATATAGGCTATAGCCCATGGTCCAAAATGATGAGAAACGAGGATAACTTTTTTTTTCAAAATTTCAAAAAACATGGGCTATAACCCATCGTTTTTGTCATTTCGTCATTTTTTTCAAATCTTCAAAAATGATGAAAAACTGCGCGCTATAGTATGCCGTACGATATGGCCTATAGCCTACGGTCCAAAATGATGAGAAACGAGGCTAACTTTTTTTTCCAAAATTTCAAAAAACATGGGCTATAACCCATCGTTTTTGTCATTTCGTCATTTTTTTCAAATCCTCAAAAATGATGAAAAACTGCGCGCTATAGTATGCCGTACGATATGGGCTATAGCCCACGGTCCAAAATGATGAGAAACGAGGCTAACTTTTTTTTTCAAAATTTCAAAAAACATGGGCTATAACCCATCGTTTTTGTCATTTTTGTCAAATCATCAAAAATGATGAAAAACGGCGCGCTATAGTATGCCGTACGATATGGGCTATAGCCCACGGTCCAAAATGATGAGAAAAGAGGCTAACTTTTTTTTTCAAAATTTCAAAAAACATGGGCTATAACCCATCGTTTTTGTCATTTTTTCATTTTTGTCAAATCATCAAAAATGATGAAAAACGGCGCGCTATAGTATGCCGTACGATATAGGCTATAGCCCATGGTCCAAAATGATGAGAAACGAGGATAACTTTTTTTTCCAAAATTTCAAAAAACATGGGCTATAACCCATCGTTTTTGTCATTTCGTCATTTTTTTCAAATCTTCAAAAATGATGAAAAACTGCGCGCTATAGTATGCCGTACGATATGGCCTATAGCCTACGGTCCAAAATGATGAGAAACGAGGCTAACTTTTTTTTCCAAAATTTCAAAAAACATGGGCTATAACCCATCGTTTTTGTCATTTCGTCATTTTTTTCAAATCCTCAAAAATGATGAAAAACTGCGCGCTATAGTATGCCGTACGATATGGGCTATAGCCCACGGTCCAAAATGATGAGAAACGAGGCTAACTTTTTTTTCAAAATTTCAAAAAACATGGGCTATAACCCATCGTTTTTGTCATTTTTTCATTTTTGTCAAATCATCAAAAATGATGAAAAACGGCGCGCTATAGTATGCCGTACGATATAGGCTATAGCCCATGGTCCAAAATGATGAGAAACGAGGATAACTTTTTTTTCCAAAATTTCAAAAAACATGGGCTATAACCCATCGTTTTTGTCATTTCGTCATTTTTTTCAAATCTTCAAAAATGATGAAAAACTGCGCGCTATAGTATGCCGTACGATATGGCCTATAGCCTACGGTCCAAAATGATGAGAAACGAGGCTAACTTTTTTTTCCAAAATTTCAAAAAACATGGGCTATAACCCATCGTTTTTGTCATTTCGTCATTTTTTTCAAATCCTCAAAAATGATGAAAAACTGCGCGCTATAGTATGCCGTACGATATGGGCTATAGCCCACGGTCCAAAATGATGAGAAACGAGGCTAACTTTTTTTTTCAAAATTTCAAAAAACATGGGCTATAACCCATCGTTTTTGTCATTTTTTCATTTTTGTCAAATCATCAAAAATGATGAAAAACGGCGCGCTATAGTATGCCGTACGATATAGGCTATAGCCCATGGTCCAAAATGATGAGAAACGAGGATAACTTTTTTTTTCAAAATTTCAAAAAACATGGGCTATAACCCATCGTTTTTGTCATTTCGTCATTTTTTTCAAATCTTCAAAAATGATGAAAAACTGCGCGCTATAGTATGCCGTACGATATGGCCTATAGCCTACGGTCCAAAATGATGAGAAACGAGGCTAACTTTTTTTTCCAAAATTTCAAAAAACATGGGCTATAACCCATCGTTTTTGTCATTTCGTCATTTTTTTCAAATCCTCAAAAATGATGAAAAACTGCGCGCTATAGTATGCCGTACGATATGGGCTATAGCCCACGGTCCAAAATGATGAGAAACGAGGCTAACTTTTTTTTTCAAAATTTCAAAAAACATGGGCTATAACCCATCGTTTTTGTCATTTTTTCATTTTTGTCAAATCATCAAAAATGATGAAAAACGGCGCGCTATAGTATGCCGTACGATATAGGCTATAGCCCATGGTCCAAAATGATGAGAAACGAGGATAACTTTTTTTTTCAAAATTTCAAAAAACATGGGCTATAACCCATCGTTTTTGTCATTTCGTCATTTTTTTCAAATCTTCAAAAATGATGAAAAACTGCGCCTTATAGTATGCCGTACGATTTGGGCTATAGCCCACGGTCCAAAATGATGAGAAACGAGGCTAACTTTTTTTTCCAAAATTTCAAAAAACATGGGCTATAACCCATCGTTTTTGTCATTTTTTCATTTTTGTCAAATCATCAAAAATGATGAAAAACGGCGCGCTATAGTATGCCGTACGATATGGGCTATAGCCCACGGTCCAAAATGATGAGAAAAGAGGCTAACTTTTTTTTTCAAAATTTCAAAAAACATGGGCTATAACCCATCGTTTTTGTCATTTTTTCATTTTTGTCAAATCATCAAAAATGATGAAAAACGGCGCGCTATAGTATGCCGTACGATATAGGCTATAGCCCATGGTCCAAAATGATGAGAAACGAGGATAACTTTTTTTTCCAAAATTTCAAAAAACATGGGCTATAACCCATCGTTTTTGTCATTTTGTCATTTTTTTCAAATCTTCAAAAATGATGAAAAACTGCGCGCTATAGTATGCCGTACGATATGGCCTATAGCCTACGGTCCAAAATGATGAGAAACGAGGCTAACTTTTTTTTCCAAAATTTCAAAAAACATGGGCTATAACCCATCGTTTTTGTCATTTCGTCATTTTTTTCAAATCCTCAAAAATGATGAAAAACTGCGCGCTATAGTATGCCGTACGATATGGGCTATAGCCCACGGTCCAAAATGATGAGAAACGAGGCTAACTTTTTTTTTCAAAATTTCAAAAAACATGGGCTATAACCCATCGTTTTTGTCATTTTTTCATTTTTGTCAAATCATCAAAAATGATGAAAAACGGCGCGCTATAGTATGCCGTACGATATAGGCTATAGCCCATGGTCCAAAATGATGAGAAACGAGGATAACTTTTTTTTTCAAAATTTCAAAAAACATGGGCTATAACCCATCGTTTTTGTCATTTCGTCATTTTTTTCAAATCTTCAAAAATGATGAAAAACTGCGCCTTATAGTATGCCGTACGATTTGGGCTATAGCCCACGGTCCAAAATGATGAGAAACGAGGCTAACTTTTTTTTCCAAAATTTCAAAAAACATGGGCTATAACCCATCGTTTTTGTCATTTTTTCATTTTTGTCAAATCATCAAAAATGATGAAAAACGGCGCGCTATAGTATGCCGTACGATATGGGCTATAGCCCACGGTCCAAAATGATGAGAAAAGAGGCTAACTTTTTTTTTCAAAATTTCAAAAAACATGGGCTATAACCCATCGTTTTTGTCATTTTTTCATTTTTGTCAAATCATCAAAAATGATGAAAAACGGCGCGCTATAGTATGCCGTACGATATAGGCTATAGCCCATGGTCCAAAATGATGAGAAACGAGGATAACTTTTTTTTCCAAAATTTCAAAAAACATGGGCTATAACCCATCGTTTTTGTCATTTCGTCATTTTTTTCAAATCTTCAAAAATGATGAAAAACTGCGCGCTATAGTATGCCGTACGATATGGCCTATAGCCTACGGTCCAAAATGATGAGAAACGAGGCTAACTTTTTTTTTCAAAATTTCAAAAAACATGGGCTATAACCCATCGTTTTTGTCATTTCGTCATTTTTTTCAAATCCTCAAAAATGATGAAAAACTGCGCGCTATAGTATGCCGTACGATATGGGCTATAGCCCACGGTCCAAAATGATGAGAAACGAGGCTAACTTTTTTTTTCAAAATTTCAAAAAACATGGGCTATAACCCATCGTTTTTGTCATTTTTTCATTTTTGTCAAATCATCAAAAATGATGAAAAACGGCGCGCTATAGTATGCCGTACGATATAGGCTATAGCCCATGGTCCAAAATGATGAGAAACGAGGATAACTTTTTTTCCCAAAATTTCAAAAAACATGGGCTATAACCCATCGTTTTTGTCATTTCGTCATTTTTTTCAAATCTTCAAAAATGATGAAAAACTGCGAGCTATAGTATGCCGTATGATATGGGCTATAGCCCACGGTCCAAAATGATGAGAAACGAGGCTAACTTTTTTTTTCAAAATTTCAAAAAACATGGGCTATAACCCATCGTTTTTGTCATTTCGTCATTTTTGTCAAATCATCAAAAATGATGAAAAACTGCGCGCTATAGTATGCCGTACGATATAGGCTATAGCCCATGGTCCAAAATGATGAGAAACGAGGATAACTTTTTTTTTCAAATTTTCAAAAAACATGGGCTATAACCCATCGTTTTTGTCATTTCGTCATTTTTTTCAAATCTTCAAAAATGATGAAAAACTGCGCGCTATAGTATGCCGTACGATATGGGCTATAGCCCACGGTCCAAAATGATGAGAAACGAGGCTAACTTTTTTTTCCAAAATAACATGGGCTATAACCCATCGTTTTTGTCATTTTTTCATTTTTGTCAAATCATCAAAAATGATGAAAAACGGCGCGCTATAGTATGCCGTACGATATAGGCTATAGCCCATGGTCCAAAATGATGAGAAACGAGGCTAACTTTTTTTTCCAAAATTTCAAAAAACATGGGCTATAACCCATCGTTTTTGTCATTTTTTCATTTTTGTCAAATCATCAAAAATGATGAAAAACGGCGCGCTATAGTATGCCGTACGATATGGGCTATAGCCCACGGTCCAAAATGATGAGAAAAGAGGCTAACTTTTTTTTTCAAAATTTCAAAAAACATGGGCTATAACCCATCGTTTTTGTCATTTTTTCATTTTTGTCAAATCATCAAAAATGATGAAAAACGGCGCGCTATAGTATGCCGTACGATATAGGCTATAGCCCATGGTCCAAAATGATGAGAAACGAGGATAACTTTTTTTTCCAAAATTTCAAAAAACATGGGCTATAACCCATCGTTTTTGTCATTTCGTCATTTTTTTCAAATCTTCAAAAATGATGAAAAACTGCGCGCTATAGTATGCCGTACGATATGGCCTATAGCCTACGGTCCAAAATGATGAGAAACGAGGCTAACTTTTTTTTTCAAAATTTCAAAAAACATGGGCTATAACCCATCGTTTTTGTCATTTCGTCATTTTTTTCAAATCCTCAAAAATGATGAAAAACTGCGCGCTATAGTATGCCGTACGATATAGGCTATAGCCCATGGTCCAAAATGATGAGAAACGAGGATAACTTTTTTTTTCAAATTTTCAAAAAACATGGGCTATAACCCATCGTTTTTGTCATTTCGTCATTTTTTTCAAATCTTCAAAAATGATGAAAAACTGCGCGCTATAGTATGCCGTACGATATGGGCTATAGCCCACGGTCCAAAATGATGAGAAACGAGGCTAACTTTTTTTTTCAAAATTTCAAAAAACGTGGGCTATAACCCATCGTTTTTGTCATTTCGTCATTTTTTTCAAATCTTCAAAAATGATGAAAAACTGCGCGCTATAGTATGCCGTACGATATGGGCTATAGCCCACGGTCCAAAATGATGAGAAACGAGGATAACTTTTTTTTCCAAAATTTCAAAAAACATGGGCTATAACCCATCGTTTTTGTCATTTCGTCATTTTTTTCAAATCTTCAAAAATGATGAAAAACTGCGCGCTATAGTATGCCGTACGATATGGGCTATAGCCCACGGTCCAAAATGATGAGAAACGAGGCTAACTTTTTTTTTCAAAATTTCAAAAAACATGGGCTATAACCCATCGTTTTTGTCATTTCGTCATTTTTTTCAAATCCTCAAAAATGATGAAAAACTGCGCGCTATAGTATGCCGTACGATATGGGCTATAGCCCACGGTCCAAAATGATGAGAAACGAGGCTAACTTTTTTTTCCAAAATTTCAAAAAACATGGGCTATAACCCATCGTTTTTGTCATTTTTTCATTTTTGTCAAATCATCAAAAATGATGAAAAACTGCGCGCTATAGTATGCCGTACGATATAGGCTATAGCCCATGGTCCAAAATGATGAGAAACGAGGATAACTTTTTTTTTCAAATTTTCAAAAAACATGGGCTATAACCCATCGTTTTTGTCATTTCGTCATTTTTTTCAAATCTTCAAAAATGATGAAAAACTGCGCGCTATAGTATGCCGTACGATATGGGCTATAGCCCACGGTCCAAAATGATGAGAAACGAGGCTAACTTTTTTTTTCAAAATTTCAAAAAACGTGGGCTATAACCCATCGTTTTTGTCATTTCGTCATTTTTTTCAAATCTTCAAAAATGATGAAAAACTGCGCGCTATAGTATGCCGTACGATATGGGCTATAGCCCACGGTCCAAAATGATGAGAAACGAGGATAACTTTTTTTTCCAAAATTTCAAAAAACATGGGCTATAACCCATCGTTTTTGTCATTTCGTCATTTTTTTCAAATCTTCAAAAATGATGAAAAACTGCGCGCTATAGTATGCCGTACGATATGGGCTATAGCCCACGGTCCAAAATGATGAGAAACGAGGCTAACTTTTTTTTCCAAAATTTAAAAAAACATGGGCTATAACCCATCGTTTTTGTCATTTCGTCATTTTTTTCAAATCCTCAAAAATGATGAAAAACTGCGCGCTATAGTATGCCGTACGATATGGGCTATAGCCCACGGTCCAAAATGATGAGAAACGAGGCTAACTTTTTTTTCCAAAATTTCAAAAAACATGGGCTATAACCCATCGTTTTTGTCATTTTTTCATTTTTGTCAAATCATCAAAAATGATGAAAAACTGCGCGCTATAGTATGCCGTACGATATAGGCTATAGCCCATGGTCCAAAATGATGAGAAACGAGGATAACTTTTTTTTTCAAATTTTCAAAAAACATGGGCTATAACCCATCGTTTTTGTCATTTCGTCATTTTTTTCAAATCTTCAAAAATGATGAAAAACTGCGCGCTATAGTATGCCGTACGATATGGGCTATAGCCCACGGTCCAAAATGATGAGAAACGAGGCTAACTTTTTTTTTCAAAATTTCAAAAAACGTGGGCTATAACCCATCGTTTTTGTCATTTCGTAATTTTTTTCAAATCTTCAAAAATGATGAAAAACTGCGCGCTATAGTATGCCGTACGATATGGGCTATAGCCCACGGTCCAAAATGATGAGAAACGAGGATAACTTTTTTTTCCAAAATTTCAAAAAACATGGGCTATAACCCATCGTTTTTGTCATTTCGTCATTTTTTTCAAATCTTCAAAAATGATGAAAAACTGCGCGCTATAGTATGCCGTACGATATGGGCTATAGCCCACGGTCCAAAATGATGAGAAACGAGGCTAACTTTTTTTTTCAAAATTTAAAAAAACATGGGCTATAACCCATCGTTTTTGTCATTTCGTCATTTTTTTCAAATCCTCAAAAATGATGAAAAACTGCGCGCTATAGTATGCCGTACGATATGGGCTATAGCCCACGGTCCAAAATGATGAGAAACGAGGCTAACTTTTTTTTCCAAAATTTCAAAAAACATGGGCTATAACCCATCGTTTTTGTCATTTTTTCATTTTTGTCAAATCATCAAAAATGATGAAAAACGGCGCGCTATAGTATGCCGTACGATATAGGCTATAGCCCATGGTCCAAAATGATGAGAAACGAGGCTAACTTTTTTTTCCAAAATTTCAAAAAACATGGGCTATAACCCATCGTTTTTGTCATTTTTTCATTTTTGTCATATCATCAAAAATGATGAAAAACGGCGCGCTATAGTATGCCGTACGATATGGGCTATAGCCCACGGTCCAAAATGATGAGAAAAGAGGCTAACTTTTTTTTTCAAAATTTCAAAAAACATGGGCTATAACCCATCGTTTTTGTCATTTTTTCATTTTTGTCAAATCATCAAAAATGATGAAAAACGGCGCGCTATAGTATGCCGTACGATATAGGCTAT
Source organism: Protomyctophum bolini (assembly GCF_963924005.1). Lineage (NCBI taxonomy): Eukaryota > Metazoa > Chordata > Actinopteri > Myctophiformes > Myctophidae > Protomyctophum > Protomyctophum bolini. The sequence goes on from NC_137863.1 coordinate 35,291,012, forward strand.
AGCCCATGGTCCAAAATGATGAGAAACGAGGATAACTTTTTTTTCCAAAATTTCAAAAAACATGGGCTATAACCCATCGTTTTTGTCATTTCGTCATTTTTTTCAAATCTTCAAAAATGATGAAAAACTGCGCGCTATAGTATGCCGTACGATATGGCCTATAGCCTACGGTCCAAAATGATGAGAAACGAGGCTAACTTTTTTTTTCAAAATTTCAAAAAACATGGGCTATAACCCATCGTTTTTGTCATTTCGTCATTTTTTTCAAATCCTCAAAAATGATGAAAAACTGCGCGCTATAGTATGCCGTACGATATGGGCTATAGCCCACGGTCCAAAATAATGAGAAACGAGGCTAACTTTTTTTTCCAAAATTTCAAAAAACATGGGCTATAACCCATCGTTTTTGTCATTTTTTCATTTTTGTCAAATCATCAAAAATGATGAAAAACTGCGAGCTATAGTATGCCGTACGATATAGGCTATAGCCCATGGTCCAAAATGATGAGAAACGAGGATAACTTTTTTTTTCAAAATTTCAAAAAACATGGGCTATAACCCATCGTTTTTGTCATTTCGTCATTTTTTTCAAATCTTCAAAAATGATGAAAAACTGCGAGCTATAGTATGCCGTACGATACGGGCTATAGCCCACGGTCCAAAATGATGAGAAACGAGGCTAACTTTTTTTTTCAAAATTTCAAAAAACATGGGCTATAACCCATCGTTTTTGTCATTTCGTCATTTTTTTCAAATCCTCAAAAATGATGAAAAACTGCGCGCTATAGTATGCCGTACGATATGGGCTATAGCCCACGGTCCAAAATGATGAGAAACGAGGCTAACTTTTTTTTTCAAAATTTCAAAAAACATGGGCTATAACCCATCGTTTTTGTCATTCTTTCATTTTTGTTAAATCATCAAAAATGATGAAAAACGGCGCGCTATAGTATGCCGTACGATATAGGCTATAGCCCATGGTCCAAAATGATGAGAAACGAGGATAACTTTTTTTTTCAAAATTTCAAAAAACATGGGCTATAACCCATCGTTTTTGTCATTTCGTCATTTTTTTCAAATCTTCAAAAATGATGAAAAACTGCGAGCTATAGTATGCCGTACGATACGGGCTATAGCCCACGGTCCAAAATGATGAGAAACGAGGCTAACTTTTTTTTTCAAAATTTCAAAAAACATGGGCTATAACCCATCGTTTTTGTCATTTTTTCATTTTTGTCAAATCATCAAAAATGATGAAAAACGGCGCGCTATAGTATGCCGTACGATATAGGCTATAGCCCATGGTCCAAAATGATGAGAAACGAGGCTAACTTTTTTTTCCAAAATTTCAAAAAACATGGGCTATAACCCATCGTTTTTGTCATTTTTTCATTTTTGTCAAATCATCAAAAATGATGAAAAACGGCGCGCTATAGTATGCCGTACGATATGGGCTATAGCCCACGGTCCAAAATGATGAGAAAAGAGGCTAACCTTTTTTTCCAAAATTTCAAAAAACATGGGCTATAACCCATCGTTTTTGTCATTTTTTCATTTTTGTCAAATCATCAAAAATGATGAAAAACGGCGCGCTATAGTATGCCGTACGATATAGGCTATAGCCCATGGTCCAAAATGATGAGAAACGAGGATAACTTTTTTTTCCAAAATTTCAAAAAACATGGGCTATAACCCATCGTTTTTGTCATTTCGTCATTTTTTTCAAATCTTCAAAAATGATGAAAAACTGCGCGCTATAGTATGCCGTACGATATGGGCTATAGCCCACGGTCCAAAATGATGAGAAACGAGGCTAACTTTTTTTTTCAAAATTTCAAAAAACATGGGCTATAACCCATCGTTTTTGTCATTTTGTCATTTTTTTCAAATCCTCAAAAATGATGAAAAACTGCGCGCTATAGTATGCCGTACGATATGGGCTATAGCCCACGGTCCAAAATGATGAGAAACGAGGCTAACTTTTTTTTCCAAAATTTCAAAAAACATGGGATATAACCCATCGTTTTTGTCATTTTTTCATTTTTGTCAAATCATCAAAAATGATGAAAAACGGCGCGCTATAGTATGCCGTACGATATAGGCTATAGCCCATGGTCCAAAATGATGAGAAACGAGGATAACTTTTTTTTTCAAAATTTCAAAAAACATGGGCTATAACCCATCGTTTTTGTCATTTCGTCATTTTTTTCAAATCTTCAAAAATGATGAAAAACTGCGAGCTATAGTATGCCGTACGATACGGGCTATAGCCCACGGTCCAAAATGATGAGAAACGAGGCTAACTTTTTTTTTCAAAATTTCAAAAAACATGGGCTATAACCCATCGTTTTTGTCATTTCGTCATTTTTTTCAAATTCTCAAATGATGAAAAACTGCGCGCTATAGTATGCCGTACGATATGGGCTATAGCCCACGGTCCAAAATGATGAGAAACGAGGCTAACTTTTTTTTTCAAAATTTCAAAAAACATGGGCTATAACCCATCGTTTTTGTCATTTTTTCATTTTTGTCAAATCATCAAAAATCATGAAAAACGGCGCGCTATAGTATGCCGTACGATATAGGCTATAGCCCATGGTCCAAAATGATGAGAAACGAGGATAACTTTTTTTTTAAAAATTTCAAAAAACATGGGCTATAACCCATCGTTTTTGTCATTTCGTCATTTTTTTCAAATCTTCAAAAATGATGAAAAACTGCGAGCTATAGTATGCCGTACGATACGGGCTATAGCCCACGGTCCAAAATGATGAGAAACGAGGCTAACTTTTTTTTTCAAAATTTCAAAAAACATGGGCTATAACCCATCGTTTTTGTCATTTCGTCATTTTTTTCAAATTCTCAAATGATGAAAAACTGCGCGCTATAGTATGCCGTACGATATGGGCTATAGCCCACGGTCCAAAATGATGAGAAACGAGGCTAACTTTTTTTTTCAAAATTTCAAAAAACATGGGCTATAACCCATCGTTTTTGTCATTTTTTCATTTTTGTCAAATCATCAAAAATGATGAAAAACGGCGCGCTATAGTATGCCGTACGATATAGGCTATAGCCCATGGTCCAAAATGATGAGAAACGAGGATAACTTTTTTTTTCAAAATTTCAAAAAACATGGGCTATAACCCATCGTTTTTGTCATTTCGTCATTTTTTTCAAATCTTCAAAAATGATGAAAAACTGCGAGCTATAGTATGCCGTACGATACGGGCTATAGCCCACGGTCCAAAATGATGAGAAACGAGGCTAACTTTTTTTTTCAAAATTTCAAAAAACATGGGCTATAACCCATCGTTTTTGTCATTTCGTCATTTTTTTCAAATCTTCAAAAATGATGAAAAACTGCGAGCTATAGTATGCCGTACGATACGGGCTATAGCCCACGGTCCAAAATGATGAGAAACGAGGCTAACTTTTTTTTTCAAAATTTCAAAAAACATGGGCTATAACCCATCGTTTTTGTCATTTCGTCATTTTTTTCAAATTCTCAAATGATGAAAAACTGCGCGCTATAGTATGCCGTACGATATGGGCTATAGCCCACGGTCCAAAATGATGAGAAACGAGGCTAACTTTTTTTTTCAAAATTTCAAAAAACATGGGCTATAACCCATCGTTTTTGTCATTTTTTCATTTTTGTCAAATCATCAAAAATCATGAAAAACGGCGCGCTATAGTATGCCGTACGATATAGGCTATAGCCCATGGTCCAAAATGATGAGAAACGAGGATAACTTTTTTTTTAAAAATTTCAAAAAACATGGGCTATAACCCATCGTTTTTGTCATTTCGTCATTTTTTTCAAATCTTCAAAAATGATGAAAAACTGCGAGCTATAGTATGCCGTACGATACGGGCTATAGCCCACGGTCCAAAATGATGAGAAACGAGGCTAACTTTTTTTTTCAAAATTTCAAAAAACATGGGCTATAACCCATCGTTTTTGTCATTTCGTCATTTTTTTCAAATTCTCAAATGATGAAAAACTGCGCGCTATAGTATGCCGTACGATATGGGCTATAGCCCACGGTCCAAAATGATGAGAAACGAGGCTAACTTTTTTTTTCAAAATTTCAAAAAACATGGGCTATAACCCATCGTTTTTGTCATTTTTTCATTTTTGTCAAATCATCAAAAATGATGAAAAACGGCGCGCTATAGTATGCCGTACGATATAGGCTATAGCCCATGGTCCAAAATGATGAGAAACGAGGATAACTTTTTTTTTCAAAATTTCAAAAAACATGGGCTATAACCCATCGTTTTTGTCATTTCGTCATTTTTTTCAAATCTTCAAAAATGATGAAAAACTGCGAGCTATAGTATGCCGTACGATACGGGCTATAGCCCACGGTCCAAAATGATGAGAAACGAGGCTAACTTTTTTTTTCAAAATTTCAAAAAACATGGGCTATAACCCATCGTTTTTGTCATTTTTTCATTTTTGTCAAATCATCAAAAATGATGAAAAACGGCGCGCTATAGTATGCCGTACGATATAGGCTATAGCCCATGGTCCAAAATGATGAGAAACGAGGCTAACTTTTTTTTCCAAAATTTCAAAAAACATGGGCTATAACCCATCGTGTTTGTCATTTTTTCATTTTTGTCAAATCATCAAAAATGATGAAAAACGGCGCGCTATAGTATGCCGTACGATATAGGCTATAGCCCATGGTCCAAAATGATGAGAAACGAGGATAACTTTTTTTTCCCAAATTTCAAAAAACATGGGCTATAACCCATCGTTTTTGTCATTTCGTCATTTTTTTCAAATCCTCAAAAATGATGAAAAACTGCGCGCTATAGTATGCCGTACGATATGGGCCCACGGTCCAAAATGATGAGAAACGAGGCTAACTTTTTTTTTCAAAATTTCAAAAAACATGGGCTATAACCCATCGTTTTTGTCATTTTGTCATTTTTTTCAAATCCTCAAAAATGATGAAAAACTGCGTGCTATAGTATGCCGTACGATATGGGCTATAGCCCACGGTCCAAAATGATGAGAAACGAGGCTAACTTTTTTTTCCAAAATTTCAAAAAACATGGGCTATAACCCATCGTTTTTGTCATTTTTTCATTTTTGTCAAATCATCAAAAATGATGAAAAACGGCGCGCTATAGTATGCCGTACGATATGGGCTATAGCCCATGGTCCAAAATGATGAGAAACGAGGATAACTTTTTTTTTCAAAATTTCAAAAAACATGGGCTATAACCCATCGTTTTTGTCATTTCGTCATTTTTTTCAAATCTTCAAAAATGATGAAAAACTGCGCGCTATAGTATGCCGTACGATATGGGCTATAGCCCACGGTCCAAAATGATGAGAAACGAGGCTAACTTTTTTTTTCAAAATTTCAAAAAACATGGGCTATAACCCATCGTTTTTGTCATTTCGTCATTTTTTTCAAATCCTCAAAAATGATGAAAAACTGCGCGCTATAGTATGCCGTACGATATGGGCTATAGCCCACGGTCCAAAATGATGAGAAACGAGGCTAACTTTTTTTTCCAAAATTTCAAAAAACATGGGCTATAACCCATCGTTTTTGTCATTTTTTCATTTTTGTCAAATCATCAAAAATGATGAAAAACGGCGCGCTATAGTATGCCGTACGATATAGGCTATAGCCCATGGTCCAAAATGATGAGAAACGAGGATAACTTTTTTTTTCAAAATTTCAAAAAACATGGGCTATAACCCATAGTTTTTGTCATTTCGTCATTTTTTTCAAATCTTCAAAAATGATGAAAAACTGCGAGCTATAGTATGCCGTACGATACGGGCTATAGCCCCCACGGTCCAAAATGATGAGAAACGAGGCTAACTTTTTTTTTCAAAATTTCAAAAAACATGGGCTATAACCCATCGTTTTTGTCATTTCGTCATTTTTTTCAAATCCTCAAAAATGATGAAAAACTGCGCGCTATAGTATGCCGTACGATATGGGCTATAGCCCACGGTCCAAAATGATGAGAAACGAGGCTAACTTTTCTTTCCAAAATTTCAAAAAACATGGGCTATAACCCATCGTTTTTGTCATTTTTTCATTTTTGTCAAATCATCAGAAATGATGAAAAACGGCGCGCTATAGTATGCCGTACGATATAGGCTATAGCCCATGGTCCAAAATGATGAGAAACGCGGATAACTTTTTTTTTCAAAATTTCAAAAAACATGGGCTATAACCCATCGTTTTTGTCATTTCGTCATTTTTTTCAAATCTTCAAAAATGATGAAAAACTGCGAGCTATAGTATGCCGTACGATACGGGCTATAGCCCACGGTCCAAAATGATGAGAAACGAGGCTAACTTTTTTTTTCAAAATTTCAAAAAACATGGGCTATAACCTATCGTTTTTGTCATTTCGTCATTTTTTTCAAATCCTCAAAAATGATGAAAAACTGCGCGCTATAGTATGCCGTACGATATGGGCTATAGCCCACGGTCCAAAATGATGAGAAACGAGGCTAACTTTTTTTTCCAAAATTTCAAAAAACATGGGCTATAACCCATCGTTTTTGTCATTTTTTCATTTTTGTCAAATCCTCAAAAATGATGAAAAACGGCGCGCTATAGTATGCCGTACGATATAGGCTATAGCCCACGGTCCAAAATGATAAGAAACGAGGCTAACTTTTTTTTTCAAAATTTCAAAAAACATGGGCTATAACCCATCGTTTTTGTCATTTCGTCATTTTTTTCAAATCTTCAAAAATGATGAAAAACTGCGAGCTATAGTATGCCGTACGATACGGGCTATAGCCCACGGTCCAAAATGATGAGAAACGAGGCTAACTTTTTTTTTTCAAAATTTCAAAAAACATGGGCTATAACCCATCGTTTTTGTCATTTCGTCATTTTTTTCAAATCTTCAAAAATGATGAAAAACTGCGAGCTATAGTATGCCGTACGATACGGGCTATAGCCCACGGTCCAAAATGATGAGAAACGAGGCTAACTTTTTTTTTCAAAATTTCAAAAAACATGGGCTATAACCCATCGTTTTTGTCATTTTTTCATTTTTGTCAAATCATCAAAAATGATGAAAAACGGCGCGCTATAGTATGCCGTACGATATAGGCTATAGCCCATGGTCCAAAATGATGAGAAACGAGGCTAACTTATTTTTCCAAAATTTCAAAAAACATGGGCTATAACCCATCGTTTTTGTCATTTTTTCATTTTTGTCAAATCATCAAAAATGATGAAAAACGGCGCGCTATAGTATGCCGTACGATATGGGCTATAGCCCACGGTCCAAAATGATGAGAAAAGAGGCTAACTTTTTTTCCCAAAATTTCAAAAAACATGGGCTATAACCCATCGTTTTTGTCATTTTTTCATTTTTGTCAAATCCTCAAAAATGATGAAAAACTGCGCGCTATAGTATGCCGTACGATATGGGCTATAGCCCACGGTCCAAAATGATGAGAAACGAGGCTAACTTTTTTTTCCAAAATTTCAAAAAACATGGGCTATAACCCATCGTTTTTGTCATTTTTTCATTTTTGTCAAATCATCAAAAATGATGAAAAACGGCGCGCTATAGTATGCCGTACGATATAGGCTATAGCCCATGGTCCAAAATGATGAGAAACGAGGCTAACTTTTTTTTCCAAAATTTCAAAAAACATGGGCTATAACCCATCGTTTTTGTCATTTTTTCATTTTTGTCAAATTATCAAAAATGATGAAAAACGGCGCGCTATAGTATGCCGTACGATATAGGCTATAGCCCATGGTCCAAAATGATGAGAAACGAGGATAACTTTTTTTTTCAAAATTTCAAAAAACATGGGCTATAACCCATCGTTTTTGTCATTTCGTCATTTTTTTCAAATCTTCAAAAATGATGAAAAACTGCGCGCTATAGTATGCCGTACGATTTGGGCTATAGCCCACGGTCCAAAATGATGAGAAACGAGGCTAACTTTTTTTTCCAAAATTTCAAAAAACATGGGCTATAACCCATCGTTTTTGTCATTTTTTCATTTTTGTCAAATCATCAAAAATGATGAAAAACGGCGCGCTATAGTATGCCGTACGATATGGGCTATAGCCCACGGTCCAAAATGATGAGAAAAGAGGCTAACTTTTTTTTTCAAAATTTCAAAAAACATGGGCTATAACCCATCGTTTTTGTCATTTTTTCATTTTTGTCAAATCATCAAAAATGATGAAAAACGGCGCGCTATAGTATGCCGTACGATATAGGCTATAGCCCATGGTCCAAAATGATGAGAAACGAGGATAACTTTTTTTTCCAAAATTTCAAAAAACATGGGCTATAACCCATCGTTTTTGTCATTTCGTCATTTTTTTCAAATCTTCAAAAATGATGAAAAACTGCGCGCTATAGTATGCCGTACGATATGGCCTATAGCCTACGGTCCAAAATGATGAGAAACGAGGCTAACTTTTTTTTCCAAAATTTCAAAAAACATGGGCTATAACCCATCGTTTTTGTCATTTCGTCATTTTTTTCAAATCCTCAAAAATGATGAAAAACTGCGCGCTATAGTATGCCGTACGATATGGGCTATAGCCCACGGTCCAAAATGATGAGAAACGAGGCTAACTTTTTTTTTCAAAATTTCAAAAAACATGGGCTATAACCCATCGTTTTTGTCATTTTTTCATTTTTGTCAAATCATCAAAAATGATGAAAAACGGCGCGCTATAGTATGCCGTACGATATAGGCTATAGCCCATGGTCCAAAATGATGAGAAACGAGGATAACTTTTTTTTTCAAAATTTCAAAAAACATGGGCTATAACCCATCGTTTTTGTCATTTCGTCATTTTTTTCAAATCTTCAAAAATGATGAAAAACTGCGCGCTATAGTATGCCGTACGATATGGCCTATAGCCTACGGTCCAAAATGATGAGAAACGAGGCTAACTTTTTTTTCCAAAATTTCAAAAAACATGGGCTATAACCCATCGTTTTTGTCATTTCGTCATTTTTTTCAAATCCTCAAAAATGATGAAAAACTGCGCGCTATAGTATGCCGTACGATATGGGCTATAGCCCACGGTCCAAAATGATGAGAAACGAGGCTAACTTTTTTTTTCAAAATTTCAAAAAACATGGGCTATAACCCATCGTTTTTGTCATTTTTTCATTTTTGTCAAATCATCAAAAATGATGAAAAACGGCGCGCTATAGTATGCCGTACGATATAGGCTATAGCCCATGGTCCAAAATGATGAGAAACGAGGATAACTTTTTTTTTCAAAATTTCAAAAAACATGGGCTATAACCCATCGTTTTTGTCATTTCGTCATTTTTTCCAAATCTTCAAAAATGATGAAAAACTGCGCCTTATAGTATGCCGTACGATTTGGGCTATAGCCCACGGTCCAAAATGATGAGAAACGAGGCTAACTTTTTTTTCCAAAATTTCAAAAAACATGGGCTATAACCCATCGTTTTTGTCATTTTTTCATTTTTGTCAAATCATCAAAAATGATGAAAAACGGCGCGCTATAGTATGCCGTACGATATGGGCTATAGCCCACGGTCCAAAATGATGAGAAACGAGGCTAACTTTTTTTTTCAAAATTTCAAAAAACATGGGCTATAACCCATCGTTTTTGTCATTTTTTCATTTTTGTCAAATCATCAAAAATGATGAAAAACGGCGCGCTATAGTATGCCGTACGATATAGGCTATAGCCCATGGTCCAAAATGATGAGAAACGAGGATAACTTTTTTTTTCAAAATTTCAAAAAACATGGGCTATAACCCATCGTTTTTGTCATTTCGTCATTTTTTTCAAATCTTCAAAAATGATGAAAAACTGCGCGCTATAGTATGCCGTACGATATGGCCTATAGCCTACGGTCCAAAATGATGAGAAACGAGGCTAACTTTTTTTTCCAAAATTTCAAAAAACATGGGCTATAACCCATCGTTTTTGTCATTTCGTCATTTTTTTCAAATCCTCAAAAATGATGAAAAACTGCGCGCTATAGTATGCCGTACGATATGGGCTATAGCCCACGGTCCAAAATGATGAGAAACGAGGCTAACTTTTTTTTTCAAAATTTCAAAAAACATGGGCTATAACCCATCGTTTTTGTCATTTTTTCATTTTTGTCAAATCATCAAAAATGATGAAAAACGGCGCGCTATAGTATGCCGTACGATATAGGCTATAGCCCATGGTCCAAAATGATGAGAAACGAGGATAACTTTTTTTTTCAAAATTTCAAAAAACATGGGCTATAACCCATCGTTTTTGTCATTTCGTCATTTTTTTCAAATCTTCAAAAATGATGAAAAACTGCGCCTTATAGTATGCCGTACGATTTGGGCTATAGCCCACGGTCCAAAATGATGAGAAACGAGGCTAACTTTTTTTTTCAAAATTTCAAAAAACATGGGCTATAACCCATCGTTTTTGTCATTTTTTCATTTTTGTCAAATCATCAAAAATGATGAAAAACGGCGCGCTATAGTATGCCGTACGATATAGGCTATAGCCCATGGTCCAAAATGATGAGAAACGAGGATAACTTTTTTTTTCAAAATTTCAAAAAACATGGGCTATAACCCATCGTTTTTGTCATTTCGTCATTTTTTTCAAATCTTCAAAAATGATGAAAAACTGCGAGCTATAGTATGCCGTACGATACGGGCTATAGCCCACGGTCCAAAATGATGAGAAACGAGGCTAACTTTTTTTTTCAAAATTTCAAAAAACATGGGCTATAACCCATCGTTTTTGTCATTTTTTCATTTTTGTCAAATCATCAAAAATGATGAAAAACGGCGCGCTATAGTATGCCGTACGATATAGGCTATAGCCCATGGTCCAAAATGATGAGAAACGAGGCTAACTTTTTTTTCCAAAATTTCAAAAAACATGGGCTATAACCCATCGTTTTTGTCATTTTTTCATTTTTGTCAAATCATCAAAAATGATGAAAAACGGCGCGCTATAGTATGCCGTACGATATAGGCTATAGCCCATGGTCCAAAATGATGAGAAACGAGGATAACTTTTTTTTCCCAAATTTCAAAAAACATGGGCTATAACCCATCGTTTTTGTCATTTCGTCATTTTTTTCAAATCTTCAAAAATGATGAAAAACTGCGCGCTATAGTATGCCGTACGATATGGGCCCACGGTCCAAAATGATGAGAAACGAGGCTAACTTTTTTTTTCAAAATTTCAAAAAACATGGGCTATAACCCATCGTTTTTGTCATTTTGTCATTTTTTTCAAATCCTCAAAAATGATGAAAAACTGCGTGCTATAGTATGCCGTACGATATGGGCTATAGCCCACGGTCCAAAATGATGAGAAACGAGGCTAACTTTTTTTTCCAAAATTTCAAAAAACATGGGCTATAACCCATCGTTTTTGTCATTTTTTCATTTTTGTCAAATCATCAAAAATGATGAAAAACGGCGCGCTATAGTATGCCGTACGATATGGGCTATAGCCCATGGTCCAAAATGATGAGAAACGAGGATAACTTTTTTTTTCAAAATTTCAAAAAACATGGGCTATAACCCATCGTTTTTGTCATTTCGTCATTTTTTTCAAATCTTCAAAAATGATGAAAAACTGCGCGCTATAGTATGCCGTACGATATGGGCTATAGCCCACGGTCCAAAATGATGAGAAACGAGGCTAACTTTTTTTTTCAAAATTTCAAAAAACATGGGCTATAACCCATCGTTTTTGTCATTTCGTCATTTTTTTCAAATCCTCAAAAATGATGAAAAACTGCGCGCTATAGTATGCCGTACGATATGGGCTATAGCCCACGGTCCAAAATGATGAGAAACGAGGCTAACTTTTTTTTCCAAAATTTCAAAAAACATGGGCTATAACCCATCGTTTTTGTCATTTTTTCATTTTTGTCAAATCATCAAAAATGATGAAAAACGGCGCGCTATAGTATGCCGTACGATATAGGCTATAGCCCATGGTCCAAAATGATGAGAAACGAGGATAACTTTTTTTTTCAAAATTTCAAAAAACATGGGCTATAACCCATAGTTTTTGTCATTTCGTCATTTTTTTCAAATCTTCAAAAATGATGAAAAACTGCGAGCTATAGTATGCCGTACGATACGGGCTATAGCCCCCACGGTCCAAAATGATGAGAAACGAGGCTAACTTTTTTTTTCAAAATTTCAAAAAACATGGGCTATAACCCATCGTTTTTGTCATTTCGTCATTTTTTTCAAATCCTCAAAAATGATGAAAAACTGCGCGCTATAGTATGCCGTACGATATGGGCTATAGCCCACGGTCCAAAATGATGAGAAACGAGGCTAACTTTTCTTTCCAAAATTTCAAAAAACATGGGCTATAACCCATCGTTTTTGTCATTTTTTCATTTTTGTCAAATCATCAAAAATGATGAAAAACGGCGCGCTATAGTATGCCGTACGATATAGGCTATAGCCCATGGTCCAAAATGATGAGAAACGCGGATAACTTTTTTTTTCAAAATTTCAAAAAACATGGGCTATAACCCATCGTTTTTGTCATTTCGTCATTTTTTTCAAATCTTCAAAAATGATGAAAAACTGCGAGCTATAGTATGCCGTACGATACGGGCTATAGCCCACGGTCCAAAATGATGAGAAACGAGGCTAACTTTTTTTTTCAAAATTTCAAAAAACATGGGCTATAACCTATCGTTTTTGTCATTTCGTCATTTTTTTCAAATCCTCAAAAATGATGAAAAACTGCGCGCTATAGTATGCCGTACGATATGGGCTATAGCCCACGGTCCAAAATGATGAGAAACGAGGCTAACTTTTTTTTCCAAAATTTAAAAAAACATGGGCTATAACCCATCGTTTTTGTCATTTTTTCATTTTTGTCAAATCCTCAAAAATGATGAAAAACGGCGCGCTATAGTATGCCGTACGATATAGGCTATAGCCCACGGTCCAAAATGATGAGAAACGAGGCTAACTTTTTTTTTCAAAATTTCAAAAAACATGGGCTATAACCCATCGTTTTTGTCATTTCGTCATTTTTTTCAAATCTTCAAAAATGATGAAAAACTGCGAGCTATAGTATGCCGTACAATACGGGCTATAGCCCACGGTCCAAAATGATGAGAAACGAGGCTAACTTTTTTTTTCAAAATTTCAAAAAACATGGGCTATAACCCATCGTTTTTGTCATTTCGTCATTTTTTTCAAATCTTCAAAAATGATGAAAAACTGCGAGCTATAGTATGCCGTACGATACGGGCTATAGCCCACGGTCCAAAATGATGAGAAACGAGGCTAACTTTTTTTTTCAAAATTTCAAAAAACATGGGCTATAACCCATCGTTTTTGTCATTTTTTCATTTTTGTCAAATCATCAAAAATGATGAAAAACGGCGCGCTATAGTATGCCGTACGATATAGGCTATAGCCCATGGTCCAAAATGATGAGAAACGAGGCTAACTTATTTTTCCAAAATTTCAAAAAACATGGGCTATAACCCATCGTTTTTGTCATTTTTTCATTTTTGTCAAATCCTCAAAAATGATGAAAAACTGCGCGCTATAGTATGCCGTACGATATGGGCTATAGCCCACGGTCCAAAATGATGAGAAACGAGGCTAACTTTTTTTTCCAAAATTTCAAAAAACATGGGCTATAACCCATCGTTTTTGTCATTTTTTCATTTTTGTCAAATCATCAAAAATGATGAAAAACGGCGCGCTATAGTATGCCGTACGATATAGGCTATAGCCCATGGTCCAAAATGATGAGAAACGAGGCTAACTTTTTTTTCCAAAATTTCAAAAAACATGGGCTATAACCCATCGTTTTTGTCATTTTTTCATTTTTGTCAAATTATCAAAAATGATGAAAAACGGCGCGCTATAGTATGCCGTACGATATAGGCTATAGCCCATGGTCCAAAATGATGAGAAACGAGGATAACTTTTTTTTTCAAAATTTCAAAAAACATGGGCTATAACCCATCGTTTTTGTCATTTCGTCATTTTTTTCAAATCTTCAAAAATTATGAAAAACTGCGCGCTATAGTATGCCGTACGATTTGGGCTATAGCCCACGGTCCAAAATGATGAGAAACGAGGCTAACTTTTTTTTCCAAAATTTCAAAAAACATGGGCTATAACCCATCGTTTTTGTCATTTTTTCATTTTTGTCAAATCATCAAAAATGATGAAAAACGGCGCGCTATAGTATGCCGTACGATATGGGCTATAGCCCACGGTCCAAAATGATGAGAAAAGAGGCTAACTTTTTTTTTCAAAATTTCAAAAAACATGGGCTATAACCCATCGTTTTTGTCATTTTTTCATTTTTGTCAAATCATCAAAAATGATGAAAAACGGCGCGCTATAGTATGCCGTACGATATAGGCTATAGCCCATGGTCCAAAATGATGAGAAACGAGGATAACTGTTTTTTCCAAAATTTCAAAAAACATGGGCTATAACCCATCGTTTTTGTCATTTCGTCATTTTTTTCAAATCTTCAAAAATGATGAAAAACTGCGCGCTATAGTATGCCGTACGATATGGCCTATAGCCTACGGTCCAAAATGATGAGAAACGAGGCTAACTTTTTTTTCCAAAATTTCAAAAAACATGGGCTATAACCCATCGTTTTTGTCATTTCGTCATTTTTTTCAAATCCTCAAAAATGATGAAAAACTGCGCGCTATAGTATGCCGTACGATATGGGCTATAGCCCACGGTCCAAAATGATGAGAAACGAGGCTAACTTTTTTTTTCAAAATTTCAAAAAACATGGGCTATAACCCATCGTTTTTGTCATTTTTTCATTTTTGTCAAATCATCAAAAATGATGAAAAACGGCGCGCTATAGTATGCCGTACGATATAGGCTATAGCCCATGGTCCAAAATGATGAGAAACGAGGATAACTTTTTTTTTCAAAATTTCAAAAAACATGGGCTATAACCCATCGTTTTTGTCATTTCGTCATTTTTTTCAAATCTTCAAAAATGATGAAAAACTGCGTGCTATAGTATGCCGTACGATATGGCCTATAGCCTACGGTCCAAAATGATGAGAAACGAGGCTAACTTTTTTTTCCAAAATTTCAAAAAACATGGGCTATAACCCATCGTTTTTGTCATTTCGTCATTTTTTTCAAATCCTCAAAAATGATGAAAAACTGCGCGCTATAGTATGCCGTACGATATGGGCTATAGCCCACGGTCCAAAATGATGAGAAACGAGGCTAACTTTTTTTTTCAAAATTTCAAAAAACATGGGCTATAACCCATCGTTTTTGTCATTTTTTCATTTTTGTCAAATCATCAAAAATGATGAAAAACGGCGCGCTATAGTATGCCGTACGATATAGGCTATAGCCCATGGTCCAAAATGATGAGAAACGAGGATAACTTTTTTTTTCAAAATTTCAAAAAACATGGGCTATAACCCATCGTTTTTGTCATTTCGTCATTTTTTTCAAATCTTCAAAAATGATGAAAAACTGCGCCTTATAGTATGCCGTACGATTTGGGCTATAGCCCACGGTCCAAAATGATGAGAAACGAGGCTAACTTTTTTTTCCAAAATTTCAAAAAACATGGGCTATAACCCATCGTTTTTGTCATTTTTTTCATTTTTGTCAAATCATCAAAAATGATGAAAAACGGCGCGCTATAGTATGCCGTACGATATGGGCTATAGCCCACGGTCCAAAATGATGAGAAACGAGGCTAACTTTTTTTTTCAAAATTTCAAAAAACATGGGCTATAACCCATCGTTTTTGTCATTTTTTCATTTTTGTCAAATCATCAAAAATGATGAAAAACGGCGCGCTATAGTATGCCGTACGATATAGGCTATAGCCCATGGTCCAAAATGATGAGAAACGAGGATAACTTTTTTTTTCAAAATTTCAAAAAACATGGGCTATAACCCATCGTTTTTGTCATTTCGTCATTTTTTTCAAATCTTCAAAAATGATGAAAAACTGCGCGCTATAGTATGCCGTACGATATGGCCTATAGCCTACGGTCCAAAATGATGAGAAACGAGGCTAACTTTTTTTTCCAAAATTTCAAAAAACATGGGCTATAACCCATCGTTTTTGTCATTTCGTCATTTTTTTCAAATCCTCAAAAATGATGAAAAACTGCGCGCTATAGTATGCCGTACGATATGGGCTATAGCCCACGGTCCAAAATGATAAAAAACGAGGCTAACTTTTTTTTTCAAAATTTCAAAAAACATGGGCTATAACCCATCGTTTTTGTCATTTTTTCATTTTTGTCAAATCATCAAAAATGATGAAAAACGGCGCGCTATAGTATGCCGTACGATATAGGCTATAGCCCATGGTCCAAAATGATGAGAAACGAGGATAACTTTTTTTTTCAAAATTTCAAAAAACATGGGCTATAACCCATCGTTTTTGTCATTTCGTCATTTTTTTCAAATCTTCAAAAATGATGAAAAACTGCGCCTTATAGTATGCCGTACGATTTGGGCTATAGCCCACGGTCCAAAATGATGAGAAACGAGGCTAACTTTTTTTTCCAAAATTTCAAAAAACATGGGCTATAACCCATCGTTTTTGTCATTTTTTCATTTTTGTCAAATCATCAAAAATGATGAAAAACGGCGCGCTATAGTATGCTGTACGATATGGGCTATAGCCCACGGTCCAAAATGATGAGAAAAGAGGCTAACTTTTTTTTTCAAAATTTCAAAAAACATGGGCTATAACCCATCGTTTTTGTCATTTTTTCATTTTTGTCAAATCATCAAAAATGATGAAAAACGGCGCGCTATAGTATGCCGTACGATATAGGCTATAGCCCATGGTCCAAAATGATGAGAAACGAGGATAACTTTTTTTTCCAAAATTTCAAAAAACATGGGCTATAACCCATCGTTTTTGTCATTTCGTCATTTTTTTCAAATCCTCAAAAATGATGAAAAACTGCGCGCTATAGTATGCCGTACGATATGGGCTATAGCCCACGGTCCAAAATGATGAGAAACGAGGCTAACTTTTTTTTTCAAAATTTCAAAAAACATGGGCTATAACCCATCGTTTTTGTCATTTTTTCATTTTTGTCAAATCATCAAAAATGATGAAAAACGGCGCGCTATAGTATGCCGTACGATATAGGCTATAGCCCATGGTCCAAAATGATGAGAAACGAGGATAACTTTTTTTTTCAAAATTTCAAAAAACATGGGCTATAACCCATCGTTTTTGTCATTTCGTCATTTTTTTCAAATCTTCAAAAATGATGAAAAACTGCGCGCTATAGTATGCCGTACGATATGGCCTATAGCCTACGGTCCAAAATGATGAGAAACGAGGCTAACTTTTTTTTCCAAAATTTCAAAAAACATGGGCTATAACCCATCGTTTTTGTCATTTCGTCATTTTTTTCAAATCCTCAAAAATGATGAAAAACTGCGCGCTATAGTATGCCGTACGATATGGGCTATAGCCCACGGTCCAAAATGATGAGAAACGAGGCTAACTTTTTTTTTCAAAATTTCAAAAAACATGGGCTATAACCCATCGTTTTTGTCATTTTTTCATTTTTGTCAAATCATCAAAAATGATGAAAAACGGCGCGCTATAGTATGCCGTACGATATAGGCTATAGCCCATGGTCCAAAATGATGAGAAACGAGGATAACTTTTTTTTTCAAAATTTCAAAAAACATGGGCTATAACCCATCGTTTTTGTCATTTCGTCATTTTTTTCAAATCTTCAAAAATGATGAAAAACTGCGCCTTATAGTATGCCGTACGATTTGGGCTATAGCCCACGGTCCAAAATGATGAGAAACGAGGCTAACTTTTTTTTCCAAAATTTCAAAAAACATGGGCTATAACCCATCGTTTTTGTCATTTTTTTATTTTTGTCAAATCATCAAAAATGATGAAAAACGGCGCGCTATAGTATGCCGTACGATATGGGCTATAGCCCACGGTCCAAAATGATGAGAAAAGAGGCTAACTTTTTTTTTCAAAATTTCAAAAAACATGGGCTATAACCCATCGTTTTTGTCATTTTTTCATTTTTGTCAAATCATCAAAAATGATGAAAAACGGCGCGCTATAGTATGCCGTACGATATAGGCTATAGCCCATGGTCCAAAATGATGAGAAACGAGGATAACTTTTTTTTCCAAAATTTCAAAAAACATGGGCTATAACCCATCGTTTTTGTCATTTCGTCATTTTTTTCAAATCTTCAAAAATGATGAAAAACTGCGCACTATAGTATGCCGTACGATATGGCCTATAGCCTACGGTCCAAAATGATGAGAAACGAGGCTAACTTTTTTTTTCAAAATTTCAAAAAACATGGGCTATAACCCATCGTTTTTGTCATTTCGTCATTTTTTTCAAATCCTCAAAAATGATGAAAAACTGCGCGCTATAGTATGCCGTACGATATGGGCTATAGCCCACGGTCCAAAATGATGAGAAACGAGGCTAACTTTTTTTTTCAAAATTTCAAAAAACATGGGCTATAACCCATCGTTTTTGTCATTTTTTCATTTTTGTCAAATCATCAAAAATGATGAAAAACGGCGCGCTATAGTATGCCGTACGATATAGGCTATAGCCCATGGTCCAAAATGATGAGAAACGAGGATAACTTTTTTTTCCAAAATTTCAAAAAACATGGGCTATAACCCATCGTTTTTGTCATTTCGTCATTTTTTTCAAATCTTCAAAAATGATGAAAAACTGCGCGCTATAGTATGCCGTACGATATGGCCTATAGCCTACGGTCCAAAATGATGAGAAACGAGGCTAACTTTTTTTTTCAAAATTTCAAAAAACATGGGCTATAACCCATCGTTTTTGTCATTTCGTCATTTTTTTCAAATCCTCAAAAATGATGAAAAACTGCGCGCTATAGTATGCCGTACGATATGGGCTATAGCCCACGGTCCAAAATGATGAGAAACGAGGCTAACTTTTTTTTTCAAAATTTCAAAAAACATGGGCTATAACCCATCGTTTTTGTCATTTTTTCATTTTTGTCAAATCATCAAAAATGATGAAAAACGGCGCGCTATAGTATGCCGTACGATATAGGCTATAGCCCATGGTCCAAAATGATGAGAAACGAGGATAACTTTTTTTTCCAAAATTTCAAAAAACATGGGCTATAACCCATCGTTTTTGTCATTTCGTCATTTTTTTCAAATCTTCAAAAATGATGAAAAACTGCGCGCTATAGTATGCCGTACGATAT
The DNA here is from genome assembly GCF_963924005.1 of Protomyctophum bolini. Classification (NCBI taxonomy): domain Eukaryota; kingdom Metazoa; phylum Chordata; class Actinopteri; order Myctophiformes; family Myctophidae; genus Protomyctophum; species Protomyctophum bolini. The sequence goes on from NC_137863.1 coordinate 35,310,269, forward strand.
GGCCTATAGCCTACGGTCCAAAATGATGAGAAACGAGGCTAACTTTTTTTTTCAAAATTTCAAAAAACATGGGCTATAACCCATCGTTTTTGTCATTTCGTCATTTTTTTCAAATCCTCAAAAATGATGAAAAACTGCGCGCTATAGTATGCCGTATGATATGGGCTATAGCCCACGGTCCAAAATGATGAGAAACGAGGCTAACTTTTTTTTTCAAAATTTCAAAAAACATGGGCTATAACCCATCGTTTTTGTCATTTTTTCATTTTTGTCAAATCATCAAAAATGATGAAAAACGGCGCGCTATAGTATGCCGTACGATATAGGCTATAGCCCATGGTCCAAAATGATGAGAAACGAGGATAACTTTTTTTTCCAAAATTTCAAAAAACATGGGCTATAACCCATCGTTTTTGTCATTTCGTCATTTTTTTCAAATCTTCAAAAATGATGAAAAACTGCGAGCTATAGTATGCCGTACGATATGGGCTATAGCCCACGGTCCAAAATGATGAGAAACGAGGCTAACTTTTTTTTTCAAAATTTCAAAAAACATGGGCTATAACCCATCGTTTTTGTCATTTCGTCATTTTTTTCAAATCCTCAAAAATGATGAAAAACTGCGCGCTATAGTATGCCGTACGATATGGGCTATAGCCCACGGTCCAAAATGATGAGAAACGAGGCTAACTTTTTTTTTCAAAATTTCAAAAAACATGGGCTATAACCCATCGTTTTTGTCATTTTTTCATTTTTGTCAAATCATCAAAAATGATGAAAAACGGCGCGCTATAGTATGCCGTACGATATAGGCTATAGCCCATGGTCCAAAATGATGAGAAACGAGGATAACTTTTTTTTCCAAAATTTCAAAAAACATGGGCTATAACCCATCGTTTTTGTCATTTCGTCATTTTTTTCAAATCTTCAAAAATGATGAAAAACTGCGAGCTATAGTATGCCGTATGATATGGGCTATAGCCCACGGTCCAAAATGATGAGAAACGAGGCTAACTTTTTTTTTCAAAATTTCAAAAAACATGGGCTATAACCCATCGTTTTTGTCATTTCGTCATTTTTTTCAAATCCTCAAAAATGATGAAAAACTGCGCGCTATAGTATGCCGTACGATATGGGCTATAGCCCACGGTCCAAAATGATGAGAAACGAGGCTAACTTTTTTTTCCAAAATTTCAAAAAACATGGGCTATAACCCATCGTTTTTGTCATTTTTTCATTTTTGTCAAATCATCAAAAATGATGAAAAACTGCGCGCTATAGTATGCCGTACGATATAGGCTATAGCCCATGGTCCAAAATGATGAGAAACGAGGATAACTTTTTTTTTCAAATTTTCAAAAAACATGGGCTATAACCCATCGTTTTTGTCATTTCGTCATTTTTTTCAAATCCTCAAAAATGATGAAAAACTGCGCGCTATAGTATGCCGTACGATATGGGCTATAGCCCACGGTCCAAAATGATGAGAAACGAGGCTAACTTTTTTTTTCAAAATTTCAAAAAACATGGGCTATAACCCATCGTTTTTGTCATTTTTTCATTTTTGTCAAATCATCAAAAATGATGAAAAACGGCGCGCTATAGTATGCCGTACGATATAGGCTATAGCCCATGGTCCAAAATGATGAGAAACGAGGATAACTTTTTTTTCCAAAATTTCAAAAAACATGGGCTATAACCCATCGTTTTTGTCATTTCGTCATTTTTTTCAAATCTTCAAAAATGATGAAAAACTGCGCGCTATAGTATGCCGTACGATATGGCCTATAGCCTACGGTCCAAAATGATGAGAAACGAGGCTAACTTTTTTTTTCAAAATTTCAAAAAACATGGGCTATAACCCATCGTTTTTGTCATTTCGTCATTTTTTTCAAATCCTCAAAAATGATGAAAAACTGCGCGCTATAGTATGCCGTACGATATGGGCTATAGCCCACGGTCCAAAATGATGAGAAACGAGGCTAACTTTTTTTTTCAAAATTTCAAAAAACATGGGCTATAAACCCATCGTTTTTGTCATTTTTTCATTTTTGTCAAATCATCAAAAATGATGAAAAACGGCGCGCTATAGTATGCCGTACGATATAGGCTATAGCCCATGGTCCAAAATGATGAGAAACGAGGATAACTTTTTTTTCCAAAATTTCAAAAAACATGGGCTATAACCCATCGTTTTTGTCATTTCGTCATTTTTTTCAAATCTTCAAAAATGATGAAAAACTGCGAGCTATAGTATGCCGTATGATATGGGCTATAGCCCACGGTCCAAAATGATGAGAAACGAGGCTAACTTTTTTTTCAAAATTTCAAAAAACATGGGCTATAACCCATCGTTTTTGTCATTTCGTCATTTTTTTCAAATCCTCAAAAATGATGAAAAACTGCGCGCTATAGTATGCCGTACGATATGGGCTATAGCCCACGGTCCAAAATGATGAGAAACGAGGCTAACTTTTTTTTCCAAAATTTCAAAAAACATGGGCTATAACCCATCGTTTTTGTCATTTTTTCATTTTTGTCAAATCATCAAAAATGATGAAAAACTGCGCGCTATAGTATGCCGTACGATATAGGCTATAGCCCATGGTCCAAAATGATGAGAAACGAGGATAACTTTTTTTTTCAAATTTTCAAAAAACATGGGCTATAACCCATCGTTTTTGTCATTTCGTCATTTTTTTCAAATCTTCAAAAATGATGAAAAACTGCGCGCTATAGTATGCCGTACGATATGGGCTATAGCCCACGGTCCAAAATGATGAGAAACGAGGCTAACTTTTTTTTCCAAAATAACATGGGCTATAACCCATCGTTTTTGTCATTTTTTCATTTTTGTCAAATCATCAAAAATGATGAAAAACGGCGCGCTATAGTATGCCGTACGATATAGGCTATAGCCCATGGTCCAAAATGATGAGAAACGAGGCTAACTTTTTTTTCCAAAATTTCAAAAAACATGGGCTATAACCCATCGTTTTTGTCATTTTTTCATTTTTGTCAAATCATCAAAAATGATGAAAAACGGCGCGCTATAGTATGCCGTACGATATGGGCTATAGCCCACGGTCCAAAATGATGAGAAAAGAGGCTAACTTTTTTTTTCAAAATGTCAAAAAACATGGGCTATAACCCATCGTTTTTGTCATTTTTTCATTTTTGTCAAATCATCAAAAATGATGAAAAACGGCGCGCTATAGTATGCCGTACGATATAGGCTATAGCCCATGGTCCAAAATGATGAGAAACGAGGATAACTTTTTTTTCCAAAATTTCAAAAAACATGGGCTATAACCCATCGTTTTTGTCATTTCGTCATTTTTTTCAAATCTTCAAAAATGATGAAAAACGGCGCGCTATAGTATGCCGTACGATATAGGCTATAGCCCATGGTCCAAAATGATGAGAAACGAGGATAACTTTTTTTTCCAAAATTTCAAAAAACATGGGCTATAACCCATCGTTTTTGTCATTTCGTCATTTTTTTCAAATCTTCAAAAATGATGAAAAACTGCGAGCTATAGTATGCCGTATGATATGGGCTATAGCCCACGGTCCAAAATGATGAGAAACGAGGCTAACTTTTTTTTCAAAATTTCAAAAAACATGGGCTATAACCCATCGTTTTTGTCATTTCGTCATTTTTTTCAAATCCTCAAAAATGATGAAAAACTGCGCGCTATAGTATGCCGTACGATATGGGCTATAGCCCACGGTCCAAAATGATGAGAAACGAGGCTAACTTTTTTTTCCAAAATTTCAAAAAACATGGGCTATAACCCATCGTTTTTGTCATTTTTTCATTTTTGTCAAATCATCAAAAATGATGAAAAACTGCGCGCTATAGTATGCCGTACGATATAGGCTATAGCCCATGGTCCAAAATGATGAGAAACGAGGATAACTTTTTTTTTCAAATTTTCAAAAAACATGGGCTATAACCCATCGTTTTTGTCATTTCGTCATTTTTTTCAAATCTTCAAAAATGATGAAAAACTGCGCGCTATAGTATGCCGTACGATATGGGCTATAGCCCACGGTCCAAAATGATGAGAAACGAGGCTAACTTTTTTTTCCAAAATAACATGGGCTATAACCCATCGTTTTTGTCATTTTTTCATTTTTGTCAAATCATCAAAAATGATGAAAAACGGCGCGCTATAGTATGCCGTACGATATAGGCTATAGCCCATGGTCCAAAATGATGAGAAACGAGGCTAACTTTTTTTTCCAAAATTTCAAAAAACATGGGCTATAACCCATCGTTTTTGTCATTTTTTCATTTTTGTCAAATCATCAAAAATGATGAAAAACGGCGCGCTATAGTATGCCGTACGATATGGGCTATAGCCCACGGTCCAAAATGATGAGAAAAGAGGCTAACTTTTTTTTTCAAAATGTCAAAAAACATGGGCTATAACCCATCGTTTTTGTCATTTTTTCATTTTTGTCAAATCATCAAAAATGATGAAAAACGGCGCGCTATAGTATGCCGTACGATATAGGCTATAGCCCATGGTCCAAAATGATGAGAAACGAGGATAACTTTTTTTTCCAAAATTTCAAAAAACATGGGCTATAACCCATCGTTTTTGTCATTTCGTCATTTTTTTCAAATCTTCAAAAATGATGAAAAACGGCGCGCTGTAGTATGCCGTACGATATAGGCTATAGCCCATGGTCCAAAATGATGAGAAACGAGGATAACTTTTTTTTCCAAAATTTCAAAAAACATGGGCTATAACCCATCGTTTTTGTCATTTCGTCATTTTTTTCAAATCCTCAAAAATGATGAAAAACTGCGCGCTATAGTATGCCGTACGATATAGGCTATAGCCCATGGTCCAAAATGATGAGAAACGAGGATAACTTTTTTTTTCAAATTTTCAAAAAACATGGGCTATAACCCATCGTTTTTGTCATTTCGTCATTTTTTTCAAATCTTCAAAAATGATGAAAAACTGCACGCTATAGTATGCCGTACGATATGGGCTATAGCCCACGGTCCAAAATGATGAGAAACGAGGCTAACTTTTTTTTTCAAAATTTCAAAAAACGTGGGCTATAACCCATCGTTTTTGTCATTTCGTCATTTTTTTCAAATCTTCAAAAATGATGAAAAACTGCGCGCTATAGTATGCCGTACGATATGGGCTATAGCCCACGGTCCAAAATGATGAGAAACGAGGATAACTTTTTTTTCCAAAATTTCAAAAAACATGGGCTATAACCCATCGTTTTTGTCATTTCGTCATTTTTTTCAAATCTTCAAAAATGATGAAAAACTGCGCGCTATAGTATGCCGTACGATATGGGCTATAGCCCACGGTCCAAAATGATGAGAAACGAGGCTAACTTTTTTTTTCAAAATTTCAAAAAACATGGGCTATAACCCATCGTTTTTGTCATTTCGTCATTTTTTTCAAATCCTCAAAAATGATGAAAAACTGCGCGCTATAGTATGCCGTACGATATGGGCTATAGCCCACGGTCCAAAATGATGAGAAACGAGGCTAACTTTTTTTTCCAAAATTTCAAAAAACATGGGCTATAACCCATCGTTTTTGTCATTTTTTCATTTTTGTCAAATCATCAAAAATGATGAAAAACTGCGCGCTATAGTATGCCGTACGATATAGGCTATAGCCCATGGTCCAAAATGATGAGAAACGAGGATAACTTTTTTTTTCAAATTTTCAAAAAACATGGGCTATAACCCATCGTTTTTGTCATTTCGTCATTTTTTTCAAATCTTCAAAAATGATGAAAAACTGCGCGCTATAGTATGCCGTACGATATGGGCTATAGCCCACGGTCCAAAATGATGAGAAACGAGGCTAACTTTTTTTTTCAAAATTTCAAAAAACGTGGGCTATAACCCATCGTTTTTGTCATTTCGTCATTTTTTTCAAATCTTCAAAAATGATGAAAAACTGCGCGCTATAGTATGCCGTACGATATGGGCTATAGCCCACGGTCCAAAATGATGAGAAACGAGGATAACTTTTTTTTCCAAAATTTCAAAAAACATGGGCTATAACCTATCGTTTTTGTCATTTCGTCATTTTTTTCAAATCTTCAAAAATGATGAAAAACTGCGCGCTATAGTATGCCGTACGATATGGGCTATAGCCCACGGTCCAAAATGATGAGAAACGAGGCTAACTTTTTTTTTCAAAATTTAAAAAAACATGGGCTATAACCCATCGTTTTTGTCATTTCGTCATTTTTTTCAAATCCTCAAAAATGATGAAAAACTGCGCGCTATAGTATGCCGTACGATATGGGCTATAGCCCACGGTCCAAAATGATGAGAAACGAGGCTAACTTTTTTTTCCAAAATTTCAAAAAACATGGGCTATAACCCATCGTTTTTGTCATTTTTTCATTTTTGTCAAATCATCAAAAATGATGAAAAACTGCGCGCTATAGTATGCCGTACGATATAGGCTTTAGCCCATGGTCCAAAATGATGAGAAACGAGGATAACTTTTTTTTTCAAATTTTCAAAAAACATGGGCTATAACCCATCGTTTTTGTCATTTCGTCATTTTTTTCAAATCTTCAAAAATGATGAAAAACTGCGCGCTATAGTATGCCGTACGATATGGGCTATAGCCCACGGTCCAAAATGATGAGAAACGAGGCTAACTTTTTTTTTCAAAATTTCAAAAAACGTGGGCTATAACCCATCGTTTTTGTCATTTCGTAATTTTTTTCAAATCTTCAAAAATGATGAAAAACTGCGCGCTATAGTATGCCGTACGATATGGGCTATAGCCCACGGTCCAAAATGATGAGAAACGAGGCTAACTTTTTTTTCCAAAATTTCAAAAAACGTGGGCTATAACCCATCGTTTTTGTCATTTCGTAATTTTTTTCAAATCTTCAAAAATGATGAAAAACTGCGCGCTATAGTATGCCGTACGATATAGGCTTTAGCCCATGGTCCAAAATGATGAGAAACGAGGATAACTTTTTTTTTCAAATTTTCAAAAAACATGGTCTATAACCCATCGTTTTTGTCATTTCGTCATTTTTTTCAAATCTTCAAAAATGATGAAAAACTGCGCGCTATAGTATGCCGTACGATATGGGCTATAGCCCACGGTCCAAAATGATGAGAAACGAGGCTAACTTTTTTTTTCAAAATTTCAAAAAACGTGGGCTATAACCCATCGTTTTTGTCATTTCGTAATTTTTTTCAAATCTTCAAAAATGATGAAAAACTGCGCGCTATAGTATGCCGTACGATATGGGCTATAGCCCACGGTCCAAAATGATGAGAAACGAGGATAACTTTTTTTTCCAAAATTTCAAAAAACATGGGCTATAACCCATCGTTTTTGTCATTTCGTCATTTTTTTCAAATCTTCAAAAATGATGAAAAACTGCGCGCTATAGTATGCCGTACGATATGGGCTATAGCCCACGGTCCAAAATGATGAGAAACGAGGCTAACTTTTTTTTTCAAAATTAAAAAAAACATGGGCTATAACCCATCGTTTTTGTCATTTCGTCATTTTTTTCAAATCCTCAAAAATGATGAAAAACTGCGCGCTATAGTATGCCGTACGATATGGGCTATAGCCCACGGTCCAAAATGATGAGAAACGAGGCTAACTTTTTTTTCCAAAATTTCAAAAAACATGGGCTATAACCCATCGTTTTTGTCATTTTTTCATTTTTGTCAAATCATCAAAAATGATGAAAAACGGCGCGCTATAGTATGCCGTACGATATAGGCTATAGCCCATGGTCCAAAATGATGAGAAACGAGGCTAACTTTTTTTTCCAAAATTTCAAAAAACATGGGCTATAACCCATCGTTTTTGTCATTTTTTCATTTTTGTCAAATCATCAAAAATGATGAAAAACGGCGCGCTATAGTATGCCGTACGATATGGGCTATAGCCCACGGTCCAAAATGATGAGAAAAGAGGCTAACTTTTTTTTTCAAAATTTCAAAAAACATGGGCTATAACCCATCGTTTTTGTCATTTTTTCATTTTTGTCAAATCATCAAAAATGATGAAAAACGGCGCGCTATAGTATGCCGTACGATATAGGCTATAGCCCATGGTCCAAAATGATGAGAAACGAGGATAACTTTTTTTTCCAAAATTTCAAAAAACATGGGCTATAACCCATCGTTTTTGTCATTTCGTCATTTTTTTCAAATCTTCAAAAATGATGAAAAACTGCGCGCTATAGTATGCCGTACGATATGGCCTATAGCCTACGGTCCAAAATGATGAGAAACGAGGCTAACTTTTTTTTTCAAAATTTCAAAAAACATGGGCTATAACCCATCGTTTTTGTCATTTCGTCATTTTTTTCAAATCCTCAAAAATGATGAAAAACTGCGCGCTATAGTATGCCGTACGATATGGGCTATAGCCCACGGTCCAAAATAATGAGAAACGAGGCTAACTTTTTTTTCCAAAATTTCAAAAAACATGGGCTATAACCCATCGTTTTTGTCATTTTTTCATTTTTGTCAAATCATCAAAAATGATGAAAAACGGCGCGCTATAGTATGCCGTACGATATAGGCTATAGCCCATGGTCCAAAATGATGAGAAACGAGGATAACTTTTTTTTTCAAAATTTCAAAAAACATGGGCTATAACCCATCGTTTTTGTCATTTCGTCATTTTTTTCAAATCTTCAAAAATGATGAAAAACTGCGAGCTATAGTATGCCGTACGATACGGGCTATAGCCCACGGTCCAAAATGATGAGAAACGAGGCTAACTTTTTTTTTCAAAATTTCAAAAAACATGGGCTATAACCCATCGTTTTTGTCATTTCGTCATTTTTTTCAAATCCTCAAAAATGATGAAAAACTGCGCGCTATAGTATGCCGTACGATATGGGCTATAGCCCACGGTCCAAAATGATGAGAAACGAGGCTAACTTTTTTTTTCAAAATTTCAAAAAACATGGGCTATAACCCATCGTTTTTGTCATTCTTTCATTTTTGTTAAATCATCAAAAATGATGAAAAACGGCGCGCTATAGTATGCCGTACGATATAGGCTATAGCCCATGGTCCAAAATGATGAGAAACGAGGATAACTTTTTTTTTCAAAATTTCAAAAAACATGGGCTATAACCCATCGTTTTTGTCATTTCGTCATTTTTTTCAAATCTTCAAAAATGATGAAAAACTGCGAGCTATAGTATGCCGTACGATACGGGCTATAGCCCACGGTCCAAAATGATGAGAAACGAGGCTAACTTTTTTTTTCAAAATTTCAAAAAACATGGGCTATAACCCATCGTTTTTGTCATTTTTTCATTTTTGTCAAATCATCAAAAATGATGAAAAACGGCGCGCTATAGTATGCCGTACGATATAGGCTATAGCCCATGGTCCAAAATGATGAGAAACGAGGCTAACTTCTTTTTCCAAAATTTCAAAAAACATGGGCTATAACCCATCGTTTTTGTCATTTTTTCATTTTTGTCAAATCATCAAAAATGATGAAAAACGGCGCGCTATAGTATGCCGTACGATATGGGCTATAGCCCACGGTCCAAAATGATGAGAAAAGAGGCTAACCTTTTTTTCCAAAATTTCAAAAAACATGGGCTATAACCCATCGTTTTTGTCATTTTTTCATTTTTGTCAAATCATCAAAAATGATGAAAAACGGCGCGCTATAGTATGCCGTACGATATAGGCTATAGCCCATGGTCCAAAATGATGAGAAACGAGGATAACTCTTTTTTCCAAAATTTCAAAAAACATGGGCTATAACCCATCGTTTTTGTCATTTCGTCATTTTTTTCAAATCTTCAAAAATGATGAAAAACTGCGCGCTATAGTATGCCGTACGATATGGGCTATAGCCCACGGTCCAAAATGATGAGAAACGAGGCTAACTTTTTTTTTCAAAATTTCAAAAAACATGGGCTATAACCCATCGTTTTTGTCATTTTGTCATTTTTTTCAAATCCTCAAAAATGATGAAAAACTGCGCGCTATAGTATGCCGTACGATATGGGCTATAGCCCACGGTCCAAAATGATGAGAAACGAGGCTAACTTTTTTTTCCAAAATTTCAAAAAACATGGGATATAACCCATCGTTTTTGTCATTTTTTCATTTTTGTCAAATCATCAAAAATGATGAAAAACGGCGCGCTATAGTATGCCGTACGATATAGGCTATAGCCCATGGTCCAAAATGATGAGAAACGAGGATAACTTTTTTTTTCAAAATTTCAAAAAACATGGGCTATAACCCATCGTTTTTGTCATTTAGTCATTTTTTTCAAATCTTCAAAAATGATGAAAAACTGCGAGCTATAGTATGCCGTACGATACGGGCTATAGCCCACGGTCCAAAATGATGAGAAACGAGGCTAACTTTTTTTTTCAAAATTTAAAAAAACATGGGCTATAACCCATCGTTTTTGTCATTTCGTCATTTTTTTCAAATTCTCAAATGATGAAAAACTGCGCGCTATAGTATGCCGTACGATATGGGCTATAGCCCACGGTCCAAAATGATGAGAAACGAGGCTAACTTTTTTTTTCAAAATTTCAAAAAACATGGGCTATAACCCATCGTTTTTGTCATTTTTTCATTTTTGTCAAATCATCAAAAATGATGAAAAACGGCGCGCTATAGTATGCCGTACGATATAGGCTATAGCCCATGGTCCAAAATGATGAGAAACGAGGATAACTTTTTTTTTCAAAATTTCAAAAAACATGGGCTATAACCCATCGTTTTTGTCATTTCGTCATTTTTTTCAAATCTTCAAAAATGATGAAAAACTGCGAGCTATAGTATGCCGTACGATACGGGCTATAGCCCACGGTCCAAAATGATGAGAAACGAGGCTAACTTTTTTTTTCAAAATTTCAAAAAACATGGGCTATAACCCATCGTTTTTGTCATTTTTTCATTTTTGTCAAATCATCAAAAATGATGAAAAACGGCGCGCTATAGTATGCCGTACGATATAGGCTATAGCCCATGGTCCAAAATGATGAGAAACGAGGCTAACTTTTTTTTCCAAAATTTCAAAAAACATGGGCTATAACCCATCGTTTTTGTCATTTTTTCATTTTTGTCAAATCATCAAAAATGATGAAAAACGGCGCGCTATAGTATGCCGTACGATATAGGCTATAGCCCATGGTCCAAAATGATGAGAAACGAGGATAACTTTTTTTCCCCAAATTTCAAAAAACATGGGCTATAACCCATCGTTTTTGTCATTTCGTCATTTTTTTCAAATCTTCAAAAATGATGAAAAACTGCGCGCTATAGTATGCCGTACGATATGGGCCCACGGTCCAAAATGATGAGAAACGAGGCTAACTTTTTTTTTCAAAATTTCAAAAAACATGGGCTATAACCCATCGTTTTTGTCATTTTGTCATTTTTTTCAAATCCTCAAAAATGATGAAAAACTGCGTGCTATAGTATGCCGTACGATATGGGCTATAGCCCACGGTCCAAAATGATGAGAAACGAGGCTAACTTTTTTTTCCAAAATTTCAAAAAACATGGGCTATAACCCATCGTTTTTGTCATTTTTTCATTTTTGTCAAATCATCAAAAATGATGAAAAACGGCGCGCTATAGTATGCCGTACGATATAGGCTATAGCCCATGGTCCAAAATGATGAGAAACGAGGATAACTTTTTTTTTCAAAATTTCAAAAAACATGGGCTATAACCCATCGTTTTTGTCATTTCGTCATTTTTTTCAAATCTTCAAAAATGATGAAAAACTGCGAGCTATAGTATGCCGTACGATACGGGCTATAGCCCACGGTCCAAAATGATGAGAAACGAGGCTAACTTTTTTTTTCAAAATTTCAAAAAACATGGGCTATAACCCATCGTTTTTGTCATTTTTTCATTTTTGTCAAATCATCAAAAATGATGAAAAACGGCGCGCTATAGTATGCCGTACGATATAGGCTATAGCCCATGGTCCAAAATGATGAGAAACGAGGCTAACTTTTTTTTCCAAAATTTCAAAAAACATTGGCTATAACCCATCGTTTTTGTCATTTTTTCATTTTTGTCAAATCATCAAAAATGATGAAAAACGGCGCGCTATAGTATGCCGTACGATATGGGCTATAGCCCACGGTCCAAAATGATGAGAAAAGAGGCTAACTTTTTTTTCCAAAATTTCAAAAAACATGGGCTATAACCCATCGTTTTTGTCATTTTTTCATTTTTGTCAAATCATCAAAAATGATGAAAAACGGCGCGCTATAGTATGCCGTACGATATAGGCTATAGCCCATGGTCCAAAATGATGAGAAACGAGGATAACTTTTTTTTCCCAAATTTCAAAAAACATGGGCTATAACCCATCGTTTTTGTCATTTCGTCATTTTTTTCAAATCTTCAAGAATGATGAAAAACTGCGCGCTATAGTATGCCGTACGATATGGGCCCACGGTCCAAAATGATGAGAAACGAGGCTAACTTTTTTTTTCAAAATTTCAAAAAACATGGGCTATAACCCATCGTTTTTGTCATTTTGTCATTTTTTTCAAATCCTCAAAAATGATGAAAAACTGCGTGCTATAGTATGCCGTACGATATGGGCTATAGCCCACGGTCCAAAATGATGAGAAACGAGGCTAACTTTTTTTTCCAAAATTTCAAAAAACATGGGCTATAACCCATCGTTTTTGTCATTTTTTCATTTTTGTCAAATCATCAAAAATGATGAAAAACGGCGCGCTATAGTATGCCGTACGATATAGGCTATAGCCCATGGTCCAAAATGATGAGAAACGAGGATAACTTTTTTTTTCAAAATTTCAAAAAACATGGGCTATAACCCATCGTTTTTGTCATTTCGTCATTTTTTTCAAATCTTCAAAAATGATGAAAAACTGCGAGCTATAGTATGCCGTACGATACGGGCTATAGCCCACGGTCCAAAATGATGAGAAACGAGGCTAACTTTTTTTTTCAAAATTTCAAAAAACATGGGCTATAACCCATCGTTTTTGTCATTTTTTCATTTTTGTCAAATCATCAAAAATGATGAAAAACGGCGCGCTATAGTATGCCGTACGATATAGGCTATAGCCCATGGTCCAAAATGATGAGAAACGAGGCTAACTTTTTTTTCCAAAATTTCAAAAAACATGGGCTATAACCCATCGTTTTTGTCATTTTTTCATTTTTGTCAAATCATCAAAAATGATGAAAAACGGCGCGCTATAGTATGCCGTACGATATGGGCTATAGCCCACGGTCCAAAATGATGAGAAAAGAGGCTAACTTTTTTTTCCAAAATTTCAAAAAACATGGGCTATAACCCATCGTTTTTGTCATTTTTTCATTTTTGTCAAATCATCAAAAATGATGAAAAACGGCGCGCTATAGTATGCCGTACGATATAGGCTATAGCCCATGGTCCAAAATGATGAGAAACGAGGATAACTTTTTTTTCCCAAATTTCAAAAAACATGGGCTATAACCCATCGTTTTTGTCATTTCGTCATTTTTTTCAAATCTTCAAAAATGATGAAAAACTGCGCGCTATAGTATGCCGTACGATATGGGCCCACGGTCCAAAATGATGAGAAACGAGGCTAACTTTTTTTTTCAAAATTTCAAAAAACATGGGCTATAACCCATCGTTTTTGTCATTTTGTCATTTTTTTCAAATCCTCAAAAATGATGAAAAACTGCGTGCTATAGTATGCCGTACGATATGGGCTATAGCCCACGGTCCAAAATGATGAGAAACGAGGCTAACTTTTTTTTCCAAAATTTCAAAAAACATGGGCTATAACCCATCGTTTTTGTCATTTTTTCATTTTTGTCAAATCATCAAAAATGATGAAAAACGGCGCGCTATAGTATGCCGTACGATATAGGCTATAGCCCATGGTCCAAAATGATGAGAAACGAGGATAACTTTTTTTTTCAAAATTTCAAAAAACATGGGCTATAACCCATCGTTTTTGTCATTTCGTCATTTTTTTCAAATCTTCAAAAATGATGAAAAACTGCGCGCTATAGTATGCCGTACGATATGGGCTATAGCCCACGGTCCAAAATGATGAGAAACGAGGCTAACTTTTTTTTTCAAAATTTCAAAAAACATGGGCTATAACCCATCGTTTTTGTCATTTCGTCATTTTTTTCAAATCCTCAAAAATGATGAAAAACTGCGCGCTATAGTATGCCGTACGATATGGGCTATAGCCCACGGTCCAAAATGATGAGAAACGAGGCTAACTTTTTTTTCCAAAATTTCAAAAAACATGGGCTATAACCCATCGTTTTTGTCATTTTTTCATTTTTGTCAAATCATCAAAAATGATGAAAAACGGCGCGCTATAGTATGCCGTACGATATAGGCTATAGCCCATGGTCCAAAATGATGAGAAACGAGGATAACTTTTTTTTTCAAAATTTCAAAAAACATGGGCTATAACCCATCGTTTTTGTCATTTCGTCATTTTTTTCAAATCTTCAAAAATGATGAAAAACTGCGAGCTATAGTATGCCGTACGATACGGGCTATAGCCCCCACGGTCCAAAATGATGAGAAACGAGGCTAACTTTTTTTTTCAAAATTTCAAAAAACATGGGCTATAACCCATCGTTTTTGTCATTTCGTCATTTTTTTCAAATCCTCAAAAATGATGAAAAACTGCGCGCTATAGTATGCCGTACGATATGGGCTATAGCCCACGGTCCAAAATGATGAGAAACGAGGCTAACTTTTCTTTCCAAAATTTCAAAAAACATGGGCTATAACCCATCGTTTTTGTCATTTTTTCATTTTTGTCAAATCATCAAAAATGATGAAAAACGGCGCGCTATAGTATGCCGTACGATATAGGCTATAGCCCATGGTCCAAAATGATGAGAAACGCGGATAACTTTTTTTTTCAAAATTTCAAAAAACATGGGCTATAACCCATCGTTTTTGTCATTTCGTCATTTTTTTCAAATCTTCAAAAATGATGAAAAACTGCGAGCTATAGTATGCCGTACGATACGGGCTATAGCCCACGGTCCAAAATGATGAGAAACGAGGCTAACTTTTTTTTTCAAAATTTCAAAAAACATGGGCTATAACCTATCGTTTTTGTCATTTCGTCATTTTTTTCAAATCCTCAAAAATGATGAAAAACTGCGCGCTATAGTATGCCGTACGATATGGGCTATAGCCCACGGTCCAAAATGATGAGAAACGAGGCTAACTTTTTTTTCCAAAATTTCAAAAAACATGGGCTATAACCCATCGTTTTTGTCATTTTTTCATTTTTGTCAAATCCTCAAAAATTATGAAAAACGGCGCGCTATAGTATGCCGTACGATATAGGCTATAGCCCACGGTCCAAAATGATGAGAAACGAGGCTAACTTTTTTTTTCAAAATTTCAAAAAACATGGGCTATAACCCATCGTTTTTGTCATTTCGTAATTTTTTTCAAATCTTCAAAAATGATGAAAAACTGCGAGCTATAGTATGCCGTACGATACGGGCTATAGCCCACGGTCCAAAATGATGAGAAACGAGGCTAACTTTTTTTTTCAAAATTTCAAAAAACATGGGCTATAACCCATCGTTTTTGTCATTTCGTCATTTTTTTCAAATCTTCAAAAATGATGAAAAACTGCGAGCTATAGTATGCCGTGCGATACGGGCTATAGCCCACGGTCCAAAATGATGAGAAACGAGGCTAACTTTTTTTTTCAAAATTTCAAAAAACATGGGCTATAACCCATCGTTTTTGTCATTTTTTCATTTTTGTCAAATCATCAAAAATGATGAAAAACGGCGCGCTATAGTATGCCGTACGATATAGGCTATAGCCCATGGTCCAAAATGATGAGAAACGAGGCTAACTTTTTTTTCCAAAATTTCAAAAAACATGGGCTATAACCCATCGTTTTTGTCATTTTTTCATTTTTGTCAAATCATCAAAAATGATGAAAAACGGCGCGCTATAGTATGCCGTACGATATAGGCTATAGCCCATGGTCCAAAATGATGAGAAACGAGGATAACTTTTTTTTTCAAAATTTCAAAAAACATGGGCTATAACCCATCGTTTTTGTCATTTCGTCATTTTTTTCAAATCTTCAAAAATGATGAAAAACTGCGCGCTATAGTATGCCGTACGATATGGGCTATAGCCCACGGTCCAAAATGATGAGAAACGAGGCTAACTTTTTTTTTCAAAATTTCAAAAAACATGGGCTATAACCCATCGTTTTTGTCATTTCGTCATTTTTTTCAAATCCTCAAAAATGATGAAAAACTGCGCGCTATAGTATGCCGTACGATATGGGCTATAGCCCACGGTCCAAAATGATGAGAAACGAGGCTAACTTTTTTTTCCAAAATTTCAAAAAACATGGGCTATAACCCATCGTTTTTGTCATTTTTTCATTTTTGTCAAATCATCAAAAATGATGAAAAACGGCGCGCTATAGTATGCCGTACGATATAGGCTATAGCCCATGGTCCAAAATGATGAGAAACGCGGATAACTTTTTTTTTCAAAATTTCAAAAAACATGGGCTATAACCCATCGTTTTTGTCATTTCGTCATTTTTTTCAAATCCTCAAAAATGATGAAAAACTGCGCGCTATAGTATGCCGTACGATATGGGCTATAGCCCACGGTCCAAAATGATGAGAAACGAGGCTAACTTTTTTTTCCAAAATTTAAAAAAACATGGGCTATAACCCATCGTTTTTGTCATTTTTTCATTTTTGTCAAATCATCAAAAATGATGAAAAACGGCGCGCTATAGTATGCCGTACGATATAGGCTATAGCCCATGGTCCAAAATGATGAGAAACGAGGATAACTTTTTTTTTCAAAATTTCAAAAAACATGGGCTATAACCCATCGTTTTTGTCATTTCGTCATTTTTTTCAAATCTTCAAAAATGATGAAAAACTGCGAGCTATAGTATGCCGTACGATACGGGCTATAGCCCACGGTCCAAAATGATGAGAAACGAGGCTAACTTTTTTTTTCAAAATTTCAAAAAACATGGGCTATAACCCATCGTTTTTGTCATTTCGTCATTTTTTTCAAATCCTCAAAAATGATGAAAAACTGCGCGCTATAGTATGCCGTACGATATGGGCTATAGCCCACGGTCCAAAATGATGAGAAACGAGGCTAACTTTTCTTTCCAAAATTTCAAAAAACATGGGCTATAACCCATCGTTTTTGTCATTTTTTCATTTTTGTCAAATCATCAAAAATGATGAAAAACGGCGCGCTATAGTATGCCGTACGATATAGGCTATAGCCCATGGTCCAAAATGATGAGAAACGCGGATAACTTTTTTTTTCAAAATTTCAAAAAACATGGGCTATAACCCATCGTTTTTGTCATTTCGTCATTTTTTTCAAATCTTCAAAAATGATGAAAAACTGCGAGCTATAGTATGCCGTACGATACGGGCTATAGCCCACGGTCCAAAATGATGAGAAACGAGGCTAACTTTTTTTTTCAAAATTTCAAAAAACATGGGCTATAACCTATCGTTTTTGTCATTTCGTCATTTTTTTCAAATCCTCAAAAATGATGAAAAACTGCGCGCTATAGTATGCCGTACGATATGGGCTATAGCCCACGGTCCAAAATGATGAGAAACGAGGCTAACTTTTTTTTCCAAAATTTCAAAAAACATGGGCTATAACCCATCGTTTTTGTCATTTTTTCATTTTTGTCAAATCCTCAAAAATGATGAAAAACGGCGCGCTATAGTATGCCGTACGATATAGGCTATAGCCCACGGTCCAAAATGATGAGAAACGAGGCTAACTTTTTTTTTCAAAATTTCAAAAAACATGGGCTATAACCCATCGTTTTTGTCATTTCGTCATTTTTTTCAAATCTTCAAAAATGATGAAAAACTGCGAGCTATAGTATGCCGTACGATACGGGCTATAGCCCACGGTCCAAAATGATGAGAAACGAGGCTAACTTTTTTTTTCAAATTTTCAAAAAACATGGGCTATAACCCATCGTTTTTGTCATTTCGTCATTTTTTTCAAATCTTCAAAAATGATGAAAAACTGCGAGCTATAGTATGCCGTACGATACGGGCTATAGCCCACGGTCCAAAATGATGAGAAACGAGGCTAACTTTTTTTTTCAAAATTTCAAAAAACATGGGCTATAACCCATCGTTTTTGTCATTTTTTCATTTTTGTCAAATCATCAAAAATGATGAAAAACGGCGCGCTATAGTATGCCGTACGATATAGGCTATAGCCCATGGTCCAAAATGATGAGAAACGAGGCTAACTTTTTTTTCCAAAATTTCAAAAAACATGGGCTATAACCCATCGTTTTTGTCATTTTTTCATTTTTGTCAAATCATCAAAAATGATGAAAAACGGCGCGCTATAGTATGCCGTACGATATGGGCTATAGCCCACGGTCCAAAATGATGAGAAAAGAGGCTAACTTTTTTTTCCAAAATTTCAAAAAACATGGGCTATAACCCATCGTTTTTGTCATTTTTTCATTTTTGTCAAATCATCAAAAATGATGAAAAACGGCGCGCTATAGTATGCCGTACGATATAGGCTATAGCCCATGGTCCAAAATGATGAGAAACGAGGATAACTTTTTTTTCCCAAATTTCAAAAAACATGGGCTATAACCCATCGTTTTTGTCATTTCGTCATTTTTTTCAAATCTTCAAGAATGATGAAAAACTGCGCGCTATAGTATGCCGTACGATATGGGCCCACGGTCCAAAATGATGAGAAACGAGGCTAACTTTTTTTTTCAAAATTTCAAAAAACATGGGCTATAACCCATCGTTTTTGTCATTTTGTCATTTTTTTCAAATCCTCAAAAATGATGAAAAACTGCGTGCTATAGTATGCCGTACGATATGGGCTATAGCCCACGGTCCAAAATGATGAGAAACGAGGCTAACTTTTTTTTCCAAAATTTCAAAAAACATGGGCTATAACCCATCGTTTTTGTCATTTTTTCATTTTTGTCAAATCATCAAAAATGATGAAAAACGGCGCGCTATAGTATGCCGTACGATATAGGCTATAGCCCATGGTCCAAAATGATGAGAAACGAGGATAACTTTTTTTTTCAAAATTTCAAAAAACATGGGCTATAACCCATCGTTTTTGTCATTTCGTCATTTTTTTCAAATCTTCAAAAATGATGAAAAACTGCGAGCTATAGTATGCCGTACGATACGGGCTATAGCCCACGGTCCAAAATGATGAGAAACGAGGCTAACTTTTTTTTTCAAAATTTCAAAAAACATGGGCTATAACCCATCGTTTTTGTCATTTTTTCATTTTTGTCAAATCATCAAAAATGATGAAAAACGGCGCGCTATAGTATGCCGTACGATATAGGCTATAGCCCATGGTCCAAAATGATGAGAAACGAGGCTAACTTTTTTTTCCAAAATTTCAAAAAACATGGGCTATAACCCATCGTTTTTGTCATTTTTTCATTTTTGTCAAATCATCAAAAATGATGAAAAACGGCGCGCTATAGTATGCCGTACGATATGGGCTATAGCCCACGGTCCAAAATGATGAGAAAAGAGGCTAACTTTTTTTTCCAAAATTTCAAAAAACATGGGCTATAACCCATCGTTTTTGTCATTTTTTCATTTTTGTCAAATCATCAAAAATGATGAAAAACGGCGCGCTATAGTATGCCGTACGATATAGGCTATAGCCCATGGTCCAAAATGATGAGAAACGAGGATAACTTTTTTTTCCCAAATTTCAAAAAACATGGGCTATAACCCATCGTTTTTGTCATTTCGTCATTTTTTTCAAATCTTCAAAAATGATGAAAAACTGCGCGCTATAGTATGCCGTACGATATGGGCCCACGGTCCAAAATGATGAGAAACGAGGCTAACTTTTTTTTTCAAAATTTCAAAAAACATGGGCTATAACCCATCGTTTTTGTCATTTTGTCATTTTTTTCAAATCCTCAAAAATGATGAAAAACTGCGTGCTATAGTATGCCGTACGATATGGGCTATAGCCCACGGTCCAAAATGATGAGAAACGAGGCTAACTTTTTTTTCCAAAATTTCAAAAAACATGGGCTATAACCCATCGTTTTTGTCATTTTTTCATTTTTGTCAAATCATCAAAAATGATGAAAAACGGCGCGCTATAGTATGCCGTACGATATAGGCTATAGCCCATGGTCCAAAATGATGAGAAACGAGGCTAACTTTTTTTTTCAAAATTTCAAAAAACATGGGCTATAACCCATCGTTTTTGTCATTTCGTCATTTTTTTCAAATCCTCAAAAATGATGAAAAACTGCGCGCTATAGTATGCCGTACGATATGGGCTATAGCCCACGGTCCAAAATGATGAGAAACGAGGCTAACTTTTTTTTCCAAAATTTCAAAAAACATGGGCTATAACCCATCGTTTTTGTCATTTTTTCATTTTTGTCAAATCATCAAAAATGATGAAAAACGGCGCGCTATAGTATGCCGTACGATATAGGCTATAGCCCATGGTCCAAAATGATGAGAAACGAGGATAACTTTTTTTTTCAAAATTTACAAAAAACATGGGCTATAACCCATCGTTTTTGTCATTTCGTCATTTTTTTCAAATCTTCAAAAATGATGAAAAACTGCGAGCTATAGTATGCCGTACGATATGGGCTATAGCCCACGGTCCAAAATGATGAGAAACGAGGCTAACTTTTTTTTCCAAAATTTCAAAAAACATGGGCTATAACCCATCGTTTTTGTCATTTTTTCATTTTTGTCAAATCATCAAAAATGATGAAAAACGGCGCGCTATAGTATGCCGTACGATATAGGCTATAGCCCATGGTCCAAAATGATGAGAAACGAGGATAACTTTTTTTTTCAAAATTTCAAAAAACATGGGCTATAACCCATCGTTTTTGTCATTTCGTCATTTTTTTCAAATCATCAAAAATGATGAAAAACTGCGCGCTATAGTATGCCGTACGATATGGGCTATAGCCCACGGTCCAAAATGATGAGAAACGAGGCTAACTTTTTTTTTCAAAATTTCAAAAAACATGGGCTATAACCCATCGTTTTTGTCATTTCGTCATTTTTTTCAAATCCTCAAAAATGATGAAAAACGGCGTGCCATAGTATGCCGTACGATATGGGCATATTTCGTCACACACACACACACACACACACACGCACACGCACACGCACACACATGCACACGCACACGCACACGCACACTTACTTACTTGCTTATGGTTGTCCATCGAATCCGATGATGACGTCCACTTATGTCCTTAACGGTGAGTTCTTTGATGGCTAAAGAGTCCAATCCTGGAATTACATGTTTTATTGCAGGTGGGGCATGGGTAGGTTGTAGTGGTGGTAGTGGTAATGGCAGTCATGGGTGTGTTCCTCCTGTGTCTCTGTTGTCTCTGTTGCTGTCTTCTGACAGTCCTGTCCTCCTCCAGCCTCTGGGTTCCTTGGTGACAGCGCTGCCGCCATGAGTCACGGTCAGCAGCAGCAGCCTCCAGGTCCTGAGGCCTGATCTTACATTTCCTCAGTGAGGTCTTCAGCTGGTCTTTGTAGCGCTTCTTTGGCCCTCCTGCCAGGCGCTGGCCATGGTGGAGCTGGCCATACAGCACTCTACGGGGCAGCCGATCTTGGGATGACAAAAACGATGGGTTATAGCCCATGTTTTTTGAAATTTAGAAAAAAAAAGTTATCCTCGTTTCTCATCATTTTGGACCATGGGCTATAGCCTATATCGTACGGCATACTATAGCGCGCCGTTTTTCATCATTTTTGATGATTTGACAAAAATGAAAAAATGACAAAAACGATGGGTTATAGCCCATGTTTTTTGAAATTTTGAAAAAAACAGTTAGCCTCGTTTCTCACCATTTTGGACCGTGGGCTATACCTATATCGTACGGCATACTATAGCGCGCCGTTTTTCATCATTTTTGATGATTTGACAAAAATGAAAAAATGACAAAAACGATGGGTTATAGCCCATGTTTTTTGAAATTTTGGAAAAAAAAGTTAGCCTCGTTTCTCATCATTTTGGACCGTGGGCTATAGCCCATATCGTACGGCATACTATAGCGCGCAGTTTTTCATCATTTTTGAAGATTTGAAAAAAATGATGAAATGACAAAAACGATGGGTTATAGCCCATGTTTTTTGAAATTTAGAAAAAAAAAGTTATCCTCGTTTCTCATCATTTTGGACCATGGGCTATAGCCTATATCGTACGGCATACTATAGCGCGCCGTTTTTCATCATTTTTGATGATTTGACAAAAATGAAAAAATGACAAAAACGATGGGTTATAGCCCATGTTTTTGGAAATTTTGGAAAAAAAAGTTAGCCTCGTTTCTCATCATTTTGGACCGTGGGCTATAGCCCATATCGTACGTCATACTATAGCGCGCAGTTTTTCATCATTTTTGAAGATTTGAAAAAAATGACGAAATGACAAAAACGATGGGTTATAGCCCATGTTTTTTGAAATTTTGAAAAAAAAGTTATCCTCGTTTCTCATCATTTTGGACCATGGGCTATAGCCTATATCGTACGGCATACTATAGCGCGCCGTTTTTCATAATTTTTGATGATTTGACAAAAATGAAAAAATGACAAAAACGATGGGTTATATCCCATGTTTTTTGAAATTTTGAAAAAAAAAGTTAGCCTCGTTTCTCACCATTTTGGACCGTGGGCTATAGCCCATATCGTACGGCATACTATAGCGCGCAGTTTTTCATCATTTTTGAAGATTTGAAAAAAATGACGAAATGACAAAAACGATGGGTTATAGCCCATGTTTTTTGAAATTTAGAAAAAAAAAGTTATCCTCGTTTCTCATCATTTTGGACCATGGGCTATAGCCTATATCGTACGGCATACTATAGCGCGCCGTTTTTCATCATTTTTGATGATTTGACAAAAATGAAAAAATGACAAAAACGATGGGTTATAGCCCATGTTTTTTGAAATTTTGGAAAAAAAAGTTAGCCTCGTTTCTCACCATTTTGGACCGTGGGCTATAGCCCATATCGTACGGCATACTATAGCGCGCAGTTTTTCATCATTTGAGGATTTGAAAAAAATGACGAAATGACAAAAACGATGGGTTATAGCCCATGTTTTTTGAAATTTTGGAAAAAAAAGTTAGCCTCGTTTCTTATCATTTTGGACCGTGGGCTATAGCCCGTATCGTACGGCATACTATAGCTCGCAGTTTTTCATCATTTTTGAAGATTTGAAAAAAATGACGAAATGACAAAAACGATGGGTTATAGCCCATGTTTTTTGAAATTTTGAAAAAAAAGTTATCCTCGTTTCTCATCATTTTGGACCATGGGCTATAGCCTATATCGTACGGCATACTATAGCGCGCCGTTTTTCATAATTTTTGATGATTTGACAAAAATGAAAAAATGACAAAAACGATGGGTTATATCCCATGTTTTTTGAAATTTTGAAAAAAAAAGTTAGCCTCGTTTCTCACCATTTTGGACCGTGGGCTATAGCCCATATCGTACGGCATACTATAGCGCGCAGTTTTTCATCATTTTTGAAGATTTGAAAAAAATGACGAAATGACAAAAACGATGGGTTATAGCCCATGTTTTTTGAAATTTAGAAAAAAAAAGTTATCCTCGTTTCTCATCATTTTGGACCATGGGCTATAGCCTATATCGTACGGCATACTATAGCGCGCCGTTTTTCATCATTTTTGATGATTTGACAAAAATGAAAAAATGACAAAAACGATGGGTTATAGCCCATGTTTTTTGAAATTTTGGAAAAAAAAGTTAGCCTCGTTTCTCACCATTTTGGACCGTGGGCTATAGCCCATATCGTACGGCATACTATAGCGCGCAGTTTTTCATCATTTGAGGATTTGAAAAAAATGACGAAATGACAAAAACGATGGGTTATAGCCCATGTTTTTTGAAATTTTGGAAAAAAAAGTTAGCCTCGTTTCTTATCATTTTGGACCGTGGGCTATAGCCCGTATCGTACGGCATACTATAGCTCGCAGTTTTTCATCATTTTTGAAGATTTGAAAAAAATGACGAAATGACAAAAACGATGGGTTATAGCCCATGTTTTTTGAAATTTTGAAAAAAAAAGTTATCCTCGTTTCTCATCATTTTGGACCATGGGCTATAGCCTATATCGTACGGCATACTATAGCGCGCCGTTTTTCATCATTTTTGATGATTTGACAAAAATGAAAAAATGACAAAAACGATGGGTTATAGCCCATGTTTTTTGAAATTTTGGAAAAAAAAGTTAGCCTCGTTTCTCACCATTTTGGACCGTGGGCTATAGCCCATATCGTACGGCATACTATAGCGCGCAGTTTTTCATCATTTTTGAAGATTTGAAAAAAATGACGAAATGACAAAAACGATGGGTTATAGCCCATGTTTTTTGAAATTTAGAAAAAAAAAGTTATCCTCGTTTCTCATCATTTTGGACCGTGGGCTATAGCCCATATCGTACGGCATACTATAGCGCGCAGTTTTTCATCATTTTTGAGGATTTGAAAAAAATGACGAAATGACAAAAACGATGGGTTATAGCCCATGTTTTTTGAAATTTTGAAAAAAAAAGTTAGCCTCGTTTCTCATCATTTTGGACCGTGGGCTATAGCCCATATCGTACGGCATACTATAGCGCGCAGTTTTTCATCATTTTTGAAGATTTGAAAAAAATGACGAAATGACAAAAACGATGGGTTATAGCCCATGTTTTTTGAAATTTTGGAAAAAAAAGTTATCCTCGTTTCTCATCATTTTGGACCATGGGCAATAGCCTATATCGTACGGCATACTATAGCGCGCCGTTTTTCATCATTTTTGATGATTTGACAAAAATGAAAAAATGACAAAAACGATGGGTTATAGCCCATGTTTTTTGAAATTTTGGAAAAAAAAGTTAGCCTCGTTTCTCATCATTTTGGACCGTGGGCTATAGCCCATATCGTACGGCATACTATAGCGCGCAGTTTTTCATCATTTTTGAAGATTTGAAAAAAATGACGAAATGACAAAAACGATGGGTTATAGCCCATGTTTTTTGAAATTTAGAAAAAAAAAGTTATCCTCGTTTCTCATCATTTTGGACCATGGGCTATAGCCTATATCGTACGGCATACTATAGCGCGCAGTTTTTCATCATTTTTGAAGATTTGAAAAAAATGACGAAATGACAAAAACGATGGGTTATAGCCCATGTTTTTTGAAATTTTGAAAAAAACTGTTAGCCTCGTTTCTCACCATTTTGGACCGTGGGCTATAGCCCATATCGTACGGCATACTATAGCGCGCAGTTTTTCATCATTTTTGAAGATTTGAAAAAAATGATGAAATGACAAAAACGATGGGTTATAGCCCATGTTTTTTGAAATTTAGAAAAAAAAAGTTATCCTCGTTTCTCATCATTTTGGACCATGGGCTATAGCCTATATCGTACGGCATACTATAGCGCGCCGTTTTTCATCATTTTTGATGATTTGACAAAAATGAAAAAATGACAAAAACGATGGGTTATAGCCCATGTTTTTTGAAATTTTGGAAAAAAAAGTTAGCCTCGTTTCTCATCATTTTGGACCGTGGGCTATAGCCCATATCGTACGGCATACTATAGCGCGCAGTTTTTCATCATTTTTGAAGATTTGAAAAAAATGATGAAATGACAAAAACGATGTGTTATAGCCCATGTTTTTTTAAATTTAGAAAAAAAAAGTTATCCTCGTTTCTCATCATTTTGGACCATGGGCTATAGCCTATATCGTACGGCATACTATAGCGCGCCGTTTTTCATCATTTTTGATGATTTGACAAAAATGAAAAAATGACAAAAACGATGGGTTATAGCCCATGTTTTTTGAAATTTTGGGAAAAAAAGTTAGCCTCGTTTCTCATCATTTTGGACCGTGGGCTATAGCCCATATCGTACGGCATACTATAGCGCGCAGTTTTTCATCATTTTTGAAGATTTGAAAAAAATGACGAAATGACAAAAACGATGGGTTATAGCCCATGTTTTTTGAAATTTTGAAAAAAAAGTTATCCTCGTTTCTCATCATTTTGGACCATGGGCTATAGCCTATATCGTACGGCATACTATAGCGCGCCGTTTTTCATCATTTTTGATGATTTGACAAAAATGAAAAAATGACAAAAACGATGGGTTATAGCCCATGTTTTTTGAAATTTTGAAAAAAAAAGTTAGCCTCGTTTCTCACCATTTTGGACCGTGGGCTATTTCCCATATCGTACGGCATACTATAGCGCGCAGTTTTTCATCATTTTTGAAGATTTGAAAAAAATGACGAAATGACAAAAACGATGGGTTATAGCCCATGTTTTTTGAAATTTAGAAAAAAAAAGTTATCCTCGTTTCTCATCATTTTGGACCATGGGCTATAGCCTATATCGTACGGCATACTATAGCGCGCCGTTTTTCATCATTTTTGATGATTTGACAAAAATGAAAAAATGACAAAAACGATGGGTTATAGCCCATGTTTTTTGAAATTTTGAAAAAAAAAGTTAGCCTCGTTTCTCACCATTTTGGACCGTGGGCTATAGCCCATATCGTACGGCATACTATAGCGCGCAGTTTTTCATCATTTTTGAAGATTTGAAAAAAATGATGAAATGACAAAAACGATGGGTTATAGCCCATGTTTTTTGAAATTTAGAAAAAAAAAGTTATCCTCGTTTCTCATCATTTTGGACCATGGGCTATAGCCTATATCGTACGGCATACTATAGCGCGCCGTTTTTCATCATTTTTGATGATTTGACAAAAATGAAAAAATGACAAAAACGATGGGTTATAGCCCATGTTTTTTGAAATTTTGAAAAAAAAAGTTATCCTCGTTTCTCATCATTTTGGACCATGGGCTATAGCCTATATCGTACGGCATACTATAGCGCGCCGTTTTTCATCATTTTTGATGATTTGACAAAAATGAAAAAATGACAAAAACGATGGGTTATAGCCCATGTTTTTTGAAATTTTGAAAAAAAAAGTTAGCCTCGTTTCTCACCATTTTGGACCGTGGGCTATAGCCCATATCGTACGGCATACTATAGCGCGCAGTTTTTCATCATTTTTGAAGATTTGAAAAAAATGACGAAATGACAAAAACGATGGGTTATAGCCCATGTTTTTTGAAATTTAGGAAAAAAAAGTTATCCTCGTTTCTCATCATTTTGGACCATGGGCTATAGCCTATATCGTACGGCATACTATAGCGCGCCGTTTTTCATCATTTTTGATGATTTGACAAAAATGAAAAAATGACAAAAACGATGGGTTATAGCCCATGTTTTTTGAAATTTTGGAAAAAAAAGTTAGCCTCGTTTCTCATCATTTTGGACCGTGGGCTATAGCCCATATCGTACGGCATACTATAGCGCGCAGTTTTTCATCATTTTTGAAGATTTGAAAAAAATGATGAAATGACAAAAACGATGGGTTATAGCAAATGTTTTTTGAAATTTAGAAAAAGAAAGTTATCCTCGTTTCTCATCATTTTGGACCATGGGCTATAGCCTATATCGTACGGCATACTATAGCGCGCCGTTTTTCATCATTTTTGATGATTTGACAAAAATGAAAAAATGACAAAAACGATGGGTTATAGCCCATGTTTTTTGAAATTTTGGAAAAAAAAGTTAGCCTCGTTTCTCATCATTTTGGACCGTGGGCTATAGCCTATATCGTACGGCATACTATAGCGCGCCGTTTTTCATCATTTTTGATGATTTGACAAAAATGAAAAAATGACAAAAACGATGGGTTATAGCCCATGTTTTTTGAAATTTTGAAAAAAAAAGTTAGCCTCGTTTCTCACCATTTTGGACCGTGGGCTATAGCCCATATCGTACGGCATACTATAGCGCGCAGTTTTTCATCATTTTTGAAGATTTGAAAAAAATGACGAAATGACAAAAACGATGGGTTATAGCCCATGTTTTTTGAAATTTAGAAAAAAAAAGTTATCCTCGTTTCTCATCATTTTGGACCATGGGCTATAGCCTATATCGTACGGCATACTATAGCGCGCCGTTTTTCATCATTTTTGATGATTTGACAAAAATGAAAAAATGACAAAAACGATGGGTTATAGCCCATGTTTTTTGAAATTTTGGAAAAAAAAGTTAGCCTCGTTTCTCATCATTTTGGACCGTGGGCTATAGCCCATATCGTACGGCATACTATAGCGCGCAGTTTTTCATCATTTTTGAAGATTTGAAAAAAATGATGAAATGACAAAAACGATGGGTTATAGCCCATGTTTTTTGAAATTTAGAAAAAAAAAGTTATCCTCGTTTCTCATCATTTTGGACCATGGGCTATAGCCTATATCGTACGGCATACTATAGCGCGCCGTTTTTCATCATTTTTGATGATTTGACAAAAATGAAAAAATGACAAAAACGATGGGTTATAGCCCATGTTTTTTGAAATTTTGGAAAAAAAAGTTAGCCTCGTTTCTCATCATTTTGGACCGTGGGCTATAGCCCATATCGTACGGCATACTATAGCGCGCAGTTTTTCATCATTTTTGAAGATTTGAAAAAAATGACGAAATGACAAAAACGATGGGTTATAGCCCATGTTTTTTGAAATTTTGGAAAAAAAAGTTATCCTCGTTTCTCATCATTTTGGACCATGGGCTATAGCCTATATCGTACGGCATACTATAGCGCGCCGTTTTTCATCATTTTTGATGATTTGACAAAAATGAAAAAATGACAAAAACGATGGGTTATAGCCCATGTTTTTTGAAATTTTGAAAAAAAAAGTTAGCCTCGTTTCTCACCATTTTGGACCGTGGGCTATAGCCCATATCGTACGGCATACTATAGCGCGCAGTTTTTCATCATTTTTGAAGATTTGAAAAAAATGACGAAATGACAAAAACGATGGGTTATAGCCCATGTTTTTTGAAATTTAGGAAAAAAAAGTTATCCTCGTTTCTCATCATTTTGGACCATGGGCTATAGCCTATATCGTACGGCATACTATAGCGCGCCGTTTTTCATCATTTTTGATGATTTGACAAAAATGAAAAAATGACAAAAACGATGGGTTATAGCCCATGTTTTTTGAAATTTTGGAAAAAAAAGTTAGCCTCGTTTCTCATCATTTTGGACCGTGGGCTATAGCCCATATCGTACGGCATACTATAGCGCGCAGTTTTTCATCATTTTTGAAGATTTGAAAAAAATGACGAAATGACAAAAACGATGGGTTATAGCCCATGTTTTTTGAAATTTAGAAAAAAAAAGTTATCCTCGTTTCTTATCATTTTGGACCATGGGCTATAGCCTATATCGTACGGCATACTATAGCGCGCCGTTTTTCATCATTTTTGATGATTTGACAAAAATGAAAAAATGACAAAAACGATGGGTTATAGCCCAAGTTTTTTGAAATTTTGGAAAAAAAAGTTAGCCTCGTTTCTCACCATTTTGGACCGTGGGCTATAGCCCATATCGTACGGCATACTATAGCGCGCAGTTTTTCATCATTTGAGGATTTGAAAAAAATGACGAAATGACAAAAACGATGGGTTATAGCCCATGTTTTTTGAAATTTAGGAAAAAAAAGTTATCCTCGTTTCTCATCATTTTGGACCATGGGCTATAGCCTATATCGTACGGCATACTATAGCGCGCCGTTTTTCATCATTTTTGATGATTTGACAAAAATGAAAAAATGACAAAAACGATGGGTTATAGCCCATGTTTTTTGAAATTTTGGGAAAAAAAGTTAGCCTCGTTTCTCACCATTTTGGACCGTGGGCTATAGCCCATATCGTACGGCATACTATAGCGCGCAGTTTTTCATCATTTGAGGATTTGAAAAAAATGACGAAATGACAAAAACGATGGGTTATAGCCCATGTTTTTTGAAATTTAGAAAAAAAAAGTTATCCTCGTTTCTCATCATTTTGGACCATGGGCTATAGCCTATATCGTACGGCATACTATAGCGCGCAGTTTTTCATCATTTGAGGATTTGAAAAAAATGACGAAATGACAAAAACGATGGGTTATAGCCCATGTTTTTTGAAATTTTGAAAAAAAAAGTTAGCCTCGTTTCTCATCATTTTGGACCGTGGGCTATAGCCCGTATCGTACGGCATACTATAGCTCGCAGTTTTTCATCATTTTTGAAGATTTGAAAAAAATGACGAAATGACAAAAACGATGGGTTATAGCCCATGTTTTTTGAAATTTAGAAAAAAAAAGTTATCCTCGTTTCTCATCATTTTGGACCATGGGCTATAGCCTATATCGTACGGCATACTATAGCGCGCCGTTTTTCATCATTTTTGATGATTTGACAAAAATGAAAAAATGACAAAAACGATGGGTTATAGCCCATGTTTTTTGAAATTTTGAAAAAAAAAGTTAGCCTCGTTTCTCACCATTTTGGACCGTGGGCTATAGCCCATATCGTACGGCATACTATAGCGCGCAGTTTTTCATCATTTTTGAAGATTTGAAAAAAATGATGAAATGACAAAAACGATGGGTTATAGCCCATGTTTTTTGAAATTTAGGAAAAAAAAGTTATCCTCGTTTCTCATCATTTTGGACCATGGGCTATAGCCTATATCGTACGGCATACTATAGCGCGCCGTTTTTCATCATTTTTGATGATTTGACAAAAATGAAAAAATGACAAAAACGATGGGTTATAGCCCATGTTTTTTGAAATTTTGGAAAAAAAAGTTAGCCTCGTTTCTCATCATTTTGGACCGTGGGCTATAGCCCATATCGTACGGCATACTATAGCGCGCAGTTTTTCATCATTTTTGAAGATTTGAAAAAAATGACGAAATGACAAAAACGATGGGTTATAGCCCATGTTTTTTGAAATTTAGAAAAAAAAAGTTATCCTCGTTTCTTATCATTTTGGACCATGGGCTATAGCCTATATCGTACGGCATACTATAGCGCGCCGTTTTTCATCATTTTTGATGATTTGACAAAAATGAAAAAATGACAAAAACGATGGGTTATAGCCCAAGTTTTTTGAAATTTTGGAAAAAAAAGTTAGCCTCGTTTCTCACCATTTTGGACCGTGGGCTATAGCCCATATCGTACGGCATACTATAGCGCGCAGTTTTTCATCATTTGAGGATTTGAAAAAAATGACGAAATGACAAAAACGATGGGTTATAGCCCATGTTTTTTGAAATTTAGGAAAAAAAAGTTATCCTCGTTTCTCATCATTTTGGACCATGGGCTATAGCCTATATCGTACGGCATACTATAGCGCGCCGTTTTTCATCATTTTTGATGATTTGACAAAAATGAAAAAATGACAAAAACGATGGGTTATAGCCCATGTTTTTTGAAATTTTGGGAAAAAAAGTTAGCCTCGTTTCTCACCATTTTGGACCGTGGGCTATAGCCCATATCGTACGGCATACTATAGCGCGCAGTTTTTCATCATTTGAGGATTTGAAAAAAATGACGAAATGACAAAAACGATGGGTTATAGCCCATGTTTTTTGAAATTTAGAAAAAAAAAGTTATCCTCGTTTCTCATCATTTTGGACCATGGGCTATAGCCTATATCGTACGGCATACTATAGCGTGCAGTTTTTCATCATTTGAGGATTTGAAAAAAATGACGAAATGACAAAAACGATGGGTTATAGCCCATGTTTTTTGAAATTTTGAAAAAAAAAGTTAGCCTCGTTTCTCATCATTTTGGACCGTGGGCTATAGCCCGTATCGTACGGCATACTATAGCTCGCAGTTTTTCATCATTTTTGAAGATTTGAAAAAAATGACGAAATGACAAAAACTATGGGTTATAGCCCATGTTTTTTGAAATTTAGAAAAAAAAGGTTATCCTCGTTTCTCATCATTTTGGACCATGGGCTATAGCCTATATCGTACGGCATACTATAGCGCGCCGTTTTTCATCATTTTTGATGATTTGACAAAAATGAAAAAATGACAAAAACGATGGGTTATAGCCCATGTTTTTTGAAATTTTGGAAAAAAAAGTTAGCCTCGTTTCTCATCATTTTGGACCGTGGGCTATAGCCCATATCGTACGGCATACTATAGCGTAGGGCTGCACAATATATCGTTATCGTATCGATATCGAGGTATGAACATGCACAATATCAGTATCGCAAAAAGTCAACGGTATCGCGATATAGATATATCGTCGACATATCGATATATCGTCTATATCGACAATATATCGTCCACTTCTAAAGCCAGCCCTCTATTTTAGCCTGTGCCCCTCGGAAAATAAACCATCACTCGTTTGTCCCTCTGTCCTGTTGTAGCCTGGCTCCAGCCCTGCATCGCTAGCCAGGTCCATTAAGAAAATATGTTCTGGCGATTCAGGTCTGGAGTCTCCCGACGACGGTGTCAGCTAGGGCTGCACGATATATCGTCATCGTATCGATATCGAGATATCTGCCATGTATATCGTGATATGAATTTTTGTCCATATCGTGCAGCCCTACTATAGCGCACAGTTTTTCATCATTTTTGAGGATTTGAAAAAAATGACGAAATGACAAAAACGATGGGTTATAGCCCATGTTTTTTGAAATTTTGAAAAAAAAAGTTAGCCTCGTTTCTCATCATTTTGGACCGTGGGCTATAGCCCATATCGTACGGCATACTATAGCGCGCAGTTTTTCATCATTTTTGAAGATTTGAAAAAAATGACGAAATGACAAAAACGATGGGTTATAGCCCATGTTTTTTGAAATTTTGGAAAAAAAAGTTATCCTCGTTTCTCATCATTTTGGACCATGGGCTATAGCCTATATCGTACGGCATACTATAGCGCGCCGTTTTTCATCATTTTTGATGATTTGACAAAAATGAAAAAATGACAAAAACGATGGGTTATAGCCCAAGTTTTTTGAAATTTTGGAAAAAAAAGTTAGCCTCGTTTCTCACCATTTTGGACCGTGGGCTATAGCCCATATCGTACGGCATACTATAGCGCGCAGTTTTTCATCATTTGAGGATTTGAAAAAAATGACGAAATGACAAAAACGATGGGTTATAGCCCATGTTTTTTGAAATTTAGGAAAAAAAAGTTATCCTCGTTTCTCATCATTTTGGACCATGGGCTATAGCCTATATCGTACGGCATACTATAGCGCGCCGTTTTTCATCATTTTTGATGATTTGACAAAAATGAAAAAATGACAAAAACGATGGGTTATAGCCCATGTTTTTTGAAATTTTGGGAAAAAAAGTTAGCCTCGTTTCTCACCATTTTGGACCGTGGGCTATAGCCCATATCGTACGGCATACTATAGCGCGCAGTTTTTCATCATTTGAGGATTTGAAAAAAATGACGAAATGACAAAAACGATGGGTTATAGCCCATGTTTTTTGAAATTTAGAAAAAAAAAGTTATCCTCGTTTCTCATCATTTTGGACCATGGGCTATAGCCTATATCGTACGGCATACTATAGCGCGCAGTTTTTCATCATTTGAGGATTTGAAAAAAATGACGAAATGACAAAAACGATGGGTTATAGCCCATGTTTTTTGAAATTTTGAAAAAAAAAGTTAGCCTCGTTTCTCATCATTTTGGACCGTGGGCTATAGCCCGTATCGTACGGCATACTATAGCTCGCAGTTTTTCATCATTTTTGAAGATTTGAAAAAAATGACGAAATGACAAAAACGATGGGTTATAGCCCATGTTTTTTGAAATTTTGAAAAAAAAAGTTATCCTCGTTTCTCATCATTTTGGACCATGGGCTATAGCCTATATCGTACGGCATACTATAGCGCGCCGTTTTTCATCATTTTTGATGATTTGACAAAAATGAAAAAATGACAAAAACGATGGGTTATAGCCCATGTTTTTTGAAATTTTGGAAAAAAAAGTTAGCCTCGTTTCTCATCATTTTGGACCGTGGGCTATAGCCTATATCGTACGGCATACTATAGCGCGCCGTTTTTCATCATTTTTGATGATTTGACAAAAATGAAAAAATGACAAAAACGATGGGTTATAGCCCATGTTTTTTGAAATTTTGAAAAAAAAAGTTAGCCTCGTTTCTCACCATTTTGGACCGTGGGCTATAGCCCATATCGTACGGCATACTATAGCGCGCAGTTTTTCATCATTTTTGAAGATTTGAAAAAAATGACGAAATGACAAAAACGATGGGTTATAGCCCATGTTTTTTGAAATTTAGAAAAAAAAAGTTATCCTCGTTTCTCATCATTTTGGACCATGGGCTATAGCCTATATCGTACGGCATACTATAGCGCGCCGTTTTTCATCATTTTTGATGATTTGACAAAAATGAAAAAATGACAAAAACGATGGGTTATAGCCCATGTTTTTTGAAATTTTGGAAAAAAAAGTTAGCCTCGTTTCTCATCATTTTGGACCGTGGGCTATAGCCCATATCGTACGGCATACTATAGCGCGCAGTTTTTCATCATTTTTGAAGATTTAAAAAAAATGATGAAATGACAAAAACGATGGGTTATAGCCCATGTTTTTTGAAATTTAGAAAAAAAAAGTTATCCTCGTTTCTCATCATTTTGGACCATGGGCTATAGCCTATATCGTACGGCATACTATAGCGCGCCGTTTTTCATCATTTTTGATGATTTGACAAAAATGAAAAAATGACAAAAACGATGGGTTATAGCCCATGTTTTTTGAAATTTTGGAAAAAAAAGTTAGCCTCGTTTCTCATCATTTTGGACCGTGGGCTATAGCCCATATCGTACGGCATACTATAGCGCGCAGTTTTTCATCATTTTTGAAGATTTGAAAAAAATGACGAAATGACAAAAACGATGGGTTATAGCCCATGTTTTTTGAAATTTAGGAAAAAAAAGTTATCCTCGTTTCTCATCATTTTGGACCATGGGCTATAGCCTATATCGTACGGCATACTATAGCGCGCCGTTTTTCATCATTTTTGATGATTTGACAAAAATGAAAAAATGACAAAAACGATGGGTTATAGCCCATGTTTTTTGAAATTTTGGAAAAAAAAGTTATCCTCGTTTCTCATCATTTTGGACCATGGGCTATAGCCTATATCGTACGGCATACTATAGCGCGCCGTTTTTCTACATTTTTGATGATTTGACAAAAATGAAAAAATGACAAAAACGATGGGTTATAGCCCATGTTTTTTGAAATTTTGAAAAAAAAAGTTAGCCTCGTTTCTCACCATTTTGGACCGTGGGCTATAGCCCATATCGTACGGCATACTATAGCGCGCAGTTTTTCATCATTTTTGAAGATTTGAAAAAAATGACGAAATGACAAAAACGATGGGTTATAGCCCATGTTTTTTGAAATTTAGGAAAAAAAAGTTATCCTCGTTTCTCATCATTTTGGACCATGGGCTATAGCCTATATCGTACGGCATACTATAGCGCGCCGTTTTTCATCATTTTTGATGATTTGACAAAAATGAAAAAATGACAAAAACGATGGGTTATAGCCCATGTTTTTTGAAATTTTGAAAAAAAAAGTTAGCCTCGTTTCTCACCATTTTGGACCGTGGGCTATAGCCCATATCGTACGGCATACTATAGCGCGCAGTTTTTCATCATTTTTGAAGATTTGAAAAAAATGATGAAATGACAAAAACGATGGGTTATAGCCCATGTTTTTTGAAATTTAGAAAAAAAAAGTTATCCTCGTTTCTCATCATTTTGGACCATGGGCTATAGCCTATATCGTACGGCATACTATAGCGCGCCGTTTTTCATCATTTTTGATGATTTGACAAAAATGAAAAAATGACAAAAACGATGGGTTATAGCCCATGTTTTTTGAAATTTTGGAAAAAAAAGTTAGCCTCGTTTCTCATCATTTTGGACCGTGGGCTATAGCCCATATCGTACGGCATACTATAGCGCGCAGTTTTTCATCATTTTTGAAGATTTGAAAAAAATGACGAAATGACAAAAACGATGGGTTATAGCCCATGTTTTTTGAAATTTAGAAAAAAAAAGTTATCCTCGTTTCTTATCATTTTGGACCATGGGCTATAGCCTATATCGTACGGCATACTATAGCGCGCCGTTTTTCATCATTTTTGATGATTTGACAAAAATGAAAAAATGACAAAAACGATGGGTTATAGCCCAAGTTTTTTGAAATTTTGGAAAAAAAAGTTAGCCTCGTTTCTCACCATTTTGGACCGTGGGCTATAGCCCATATCGTACGGCATACTATAGCGCGCAGTTTTTCATCATTTGAGGATTTGAAAAAAATGACGAAATGACAAAAACGATGGGTTATAGCCCATGTTTTTTGAAATTTAGGAAAAAAAAGTTATCCTCGTTTCTCATCATTTTGGACCATGGGCTATAGCCTATATCGTACGGCATACTATAGCGCGCCGTTTTTCATCATTTTTGATGATTTGACAAAAATGAAAAAATGACAAAAACGATGGGTTATAGCCCATGTTTTTTGAAATTTTGGGAAAAAAAGTTAGCCTCGTTTCTCACCATTTTGGACCGTGGGCTATAGCCCATATCGTACGGCATACTATAGCGCGCAGTTTTTCATCATTTGAGGATTTGAAAAAAATGACGAAATGACAAAAACGATGGGTTATAGCCCATGTTTTTTGAAATTTAGAAAAAAAAAGTTATCCTCGTTTCTCATCATTTTGGACCATGGGCTATAGCCTATATCGTACGGCATACTATAACGCGCAGTTTTTCATCATTTGAGGATTTGAAAAAAATGACGAAATGACAAAAACGATGGGTTATAGCCCATGTTTTTTGAAATTTTGAAAAAAAAAGTTATCCTCGTTTCTCATCATTTTGGACCATGGGCTATAGCCTATATCGTACGGCATACTATAGCGCGCCGTTTTTCATCATTTTTGATGATTTGACAAAAATGAAAAAATGACAAAAACGATGGGTTATAGCCCATGTTTTTTGAAATTTTGGAAAAAAAAGTTAGCCTCGTTTCTCATCATTTTGGACCGTGGGCTATAGCCCATATCGTACGGCATACTATAGCGCACAGTTTTTCATCATTTTTGAGGATTTGAAAAAAATGACGAAATGACAAAAACGATGGGTTATAGCCCATGTTTTTTGAAATTTTGAAAAAAAAAGTTAGCCTCGTTTCTCATCATTTTGGACCGTGGGCTATAGCCCATATCGTACGGCATACTATAGCGCGCAGTTTTTCATCATTTTTGAAGATTTGAAAAAAATGACGAAATGACAAAAACGATGGGTTATAGCCCATGTTTTTTGAAATTTTGGAAAAAAAAGTTATCCTCGTTTCTCATCATTTTGGACCATGGGCTATAGCCTATATCGTACGGCATACTATAGCGCGCCGTTTTTCATCATTTTTGATGATTTGACAAAAATGAAAAAATGACAAAAACGATGGGTTATAGCCCAAGTTTTTTGAAATTTTGGAAAAAAAAGTTAGCCTCGTTTCTCACCATTTTGGACCGTGGGCTATAGCCCATATCGTATGGCATACTATAGCGCGCAGTTTTTCATCATTTGAGGATTTGAAAAAAATGACGAAATGACAAAAACGATGGGTTATAGCCCATGTTTTTTGAAATTTAGGAAAAAAAAGTTATCCTCGTTTCTCATCATTTTGGACCATGGGCTATAGCCTATATCGTACGGCATACTATAGCGCGCCGTTTTTCATCATTTTTGATGATTTGACAAAAATGAAAAAATGACAAAAACGATGGGTTATAGCCCATGTTTTTTGAAATTTTGGGAAAAAAAGTTAGCCTCGTTTCTCACCATTTTGGACCGTGGGCTATAGCCCATATCGTACGGCATACTATAGCGCGCAGTTTTTCATCATTTGAGGATTTGAAAAAAATGACGAAATGACAAAAACGATGGGTTATAGCCCATGTTTTTTGAAATTTTGGAAAAAAAAGTTAGCCTCGTTTCTCATCATTTTGGACCGTGGGCTATAGCCCATATCGTACGGCATACTATAGCGCGCAGTTTTTCATCATTTTTGAAGATTTGAAAAAAATGACAAAATGACAAAAACGATGGGTTATAGCCCATGTTTTTTGAAATTTTGGAAAAAAAAGTTATCCTCGTTTCTCATCATTTTGGACCATGGGCTATAGCCTATATCGTACGGCATACTATAGCGCGCCGTTTTTCTACATTTTTGATGATTTGACAAAAATGAAAAAATGACAAAAACGATGGGTTATAGCCCATGTTTTTTGAAATTTTGAAAAAAAAAGTTAGCCTCGT
The DNA here is from genome assembly GCF_963924005.1 of Protomyctophum bolini. NCBI lineage: Eukaryota > Metazoa > Chordata > Actinopteri > Myctophiformes > Myctophidae > Protomyctophum > Protomyctophum bolini. The sequence continues at coordinate 35,348,601 of NC_137863.1, forward strand.
TTCTCACCATTTTGGACCGTGGGCTATAGCCCATATCGTACGGCATACTATAGCGCGCAGTTTTTCATCATTTTTGAAGATTTGAAAAAAATGACGAAATGACAAAAACGATGGGTTATAGCCCATGTTTTTTGAAATTTAGGAAAAAAAAGTTATCCTCGTTTCTCATCATTTTGGACCATGGGCTATAGCCTATATCGTACGGCATACTATAGCGCGCCGTTTTTCATCATTTTTGATGATTTGACAAAAATGAAAAAATGACAAAAACGATGGGTTATAGCCCATGTTTTTTGAAATTTTGAAAAAAAAAGTTAGCCTCGTTTCTCACCATTTTGGACCGTGGGCTATAGCCCATATCGTACGGCATACTATAGCGCGCAGTTTTTCATCATTTTTGAAGATTTGAAAAAAATGATGAAATGACAAAAACGATGGGTTATAGCCCATGTTTTTTGAAATTTAGAAAAAAAAGGTTATCCTCGTTTCTCATCATTTTGGACCATGGGCTATAGCCTATATCGTACGGCATACTATAGCGCGCCGTTTTTCATCATTTTTGATGATTTGACAAAAATGAAAAAATGACAAAAACGATGGGTTATAGCCCATGTTTTTTGAAATTTTGGAAAAAAAAGTTAGCCTCGTTTCTCATCATTTTGGACCGTGGGCTATAGCCCATATCGTACGGCATACTATAGCGCGCAGTTTTTCATCATTTTTGAAGATTTGAAAAAAATGACGAAATGACAAAAACGATGGGTTATAGCCCATGTTTTTTGAAATTTAGAAAAAAAAAGTTATCCTCGTTTCTTATCATTTTGGACCATGGGCTATAGCCTATATCGTACGGCATACTATAGCGCGCCGTTTTTCATCATTTTTGATGATTTGACAAAAATGAAAAAATGACAAAAACGATGGGTTATAGCCCAAGTTTTTTGAAATTTTGGAAAAAAAAGTTAGCCTCGTTTCTCACCATTTTGGACCGTGGGCTATAGCCCATATCGTACGGCATACTATAGCGCGCAGTTTTTCATCATTTGAGGATTTGAAAAAAATGACGAAATGACAAAAACGATGGGTTATAGCCCATGTTTTTTGAAATTTAGGAAAAAAAAGTTATCCTCGTTTCTCATCATTTTGGACCATGGGCTATAGCCTATATCGTACGGCATACTATAGCGCGCCGTTTTTCATCATTTTTGATGATTTGACAAAAATGAAAAAATGACAAAAACGATGGGTTATAGCCCATGTTTTTTGAAATTTTGGGAAAAAAGGTTAGCCTCGTTTCTCACCATTTTGGACCGTGGGCTATAGCCCATATCGTACGGCATACTATAGCGCGCAGTTTTTCATCATTTGAGGATTTGAAAAAAATGACGAAATGACAAAAACGATGGGTTATAGCCCATGTTTTTTGAAATTTAGAAAAAAAAAGTTATCCTCGTTTCTCATCATTTTGGACCATGGGCTATAGCCTATATCGTACGGCATACTATAACGCGCAGTTTTTCATCATTTGAGGATTTGAAAAAAATGACGAAATGACAAAAACGATGGGTTATAGCCCATGTTTTTTGAAATTTTGAAAAAAAAAGTTATCCTCGTTTCTCATCATTTTGGACCATGGGCTATAGCCTATATCGTACGGCATACTATAGCGCGCCGTTTTTCATCATTTTTGATGATTTGACAAAAATGAAAAAATGACAAAAACGATGGGTTATAGCCCATGTTTTTTGAAATTTTGGAAAAAAAAGTTAGCCTCGTTTCTCATCATTTTGGACCGTGGGCTATAGCCCATATCGTACGGCATACTATAGCGCACAGTTTTTCATCATTTTTGAGGATTTGAAAAAAATGACGAAATGACAAAAACGATGGGTTATAGCCCATGTTTTTTGAAATTTTGAAAAAAAAAGTTAGCCTCGTTTCTCATCATTTTGGACCGTGGGCCATAGCCCATATCGTACGGCATACTATAGCGCGCAGTTTTTCATCATTTTTGAAGATTTGAAAAAAATGACGAAATGACAAAAACGATGGGTTATAGCCCATGTTTTTTGAAATTTTGGAAAAAAAAGTTATCCTCGTTTCTCATCATTTTGGACCATGGGCTATAGCCTATATCGTACGGCATACTATAGCGCGCCGTTTTTCATCATTTTTGATGATTTGACAAAAATGAAAAAATGACAAAAACGATGGGTTATAGCCCAAGTTTTTTGAAATTTTGGAAAAAAAAGTTAGCCTCGTTTCTCACCATTTTGGACCGTGGGCTATAGCCCATATCGTATGGCATACTATAGCGCGCAGTTTTTCATCATTTGAGGATTTGAAAAAAATGACGAAATGACAAAAACGATGGGTTATAGCCCATGTTTTTTGAAATTTAGGAAAAAAAAGTTATCCTCGTTTCTCATCATTTTGGACCATGGGCTATAGCCTATATCGTACGGCATACTATAGCGCGCCGTTTTTCATCATTTTTGATGATTTGACAAAAATGAAAAAATGACAAAAACGATGGGTTATAGCCCATGTTTTTTGAAATTTTGGGAAAAAAAGTTAGCCTCGTTTCTCACCATTTTGGACCGTGGGCTATAGCCCATATCGTACGGCATACTATAGCGCGCAGTTTTTCATCATTTGAGGATTTGAAAAAAATGACGAAATGACAAAAACGATGGGTTATAGCCCATGTTTTTTGAAATTTAGAAAAAAAAAGTTATCCTCGTTTCTCATCATTTTGGACCATGGGCTATAGCCTATATCGTACGGCATACTATAGCGCGCAGTTTTTCATCATTTGAGGATTTGAAAAAAATGACGAAATGACAAAAACGATGGGTTATAGCCCATGTTTTTTGAAATTTTGAAAAAAAAAGTTAGCCTCGTTTCTCATCATTTTGGACCGTGGGCTATAGCTCGTATCGTACGGCATACTATAGCTCGCAGTTTTTCATCATTTTTGAAGATTTGAAAAAAATGACGAAATGACAAAAACGATGGGTTATAGCCCATGTTTTTTGAAATTTTGAAAAAAAAAGTTATCCTCGTTTCTCATCATTTTGGACCATGGGCTATAGCCTATATCGTACGGCATACTATAGCGCGCCGTTTTTCATCATTTTTGATGATTTGACAAAAATGAAAAAATGACAAAAACGATGGGTTATAGCCCATGTTTTTTGAAATTTTGGAAAAAAAAGTTAGCCTCGTTTCTCATCATTTTGGACCGTGGGCTATAGCCCATATCGTACGGCATACTATAGCGCACAGTTTTTCATCATTTTTGAGGATTTGAAAAAAATGACGAAATGACAAAAACGATGGGTTATAGCCCATGTTTTTTGAAATTTTGAAAAAAAAAGTTAGCCTCGTTTCTCATCATTTTGGACCGTGGGCTATAGCCCATATCGTACGGCATACTATAGCGCGCAGTTTTTCATCATTTTTGAAGATTTGAAAAAAATGACGAAATGACAAAAACGATGGGTTATAGCCCATGTTTTTTGAAATTTTGGAAAAAAAAGTTATCCTCGTTTCTCATCATTTTGGACCATGGGCTATAGCCTATATCGTACGGCATACTATAGCGCGCCGTTTTTCATCATTTTTGATGATTTGACAAAAATGAAAAAATGACAAAAACGATGGGTTATAGCCCATGTTTTTTGAAATTTTGGAAAAAAAAGTTAGCCTCGTTTCTCATCATTTTGGACCGTGGGCTATAACCCATATCGTACGGCATACTATAGCGCGCAGTTTTTCATCATTTTTGAAGATTTGAAAAAAATGACGAAATGACAAAAACGATGGGTTATAGCCCATGTTTTTTGAAATTTTGAAAAAAAAAAGTTATCCTCGTTTCTCATCATTTTGGACCATGGGCTATAGCCTATATCGTACGGCATACTATAGCGCGCCGTTTTTCATCATTTTTGATGATTTGACAAAAATGAAAAAATGACAAAAACGATGGGTTATAGCCCATGTTTTTTGAAATTTAGAAAAAAAAAAGTTATCCTCGTTTCTCATCATTTTGGACCATGGGCTATAGCCTATATCGTACCGCATACTATAGCGCGCCGTTTTTCATCATTTTTGATGATTTGACAAAAATGAAAAAATGACAAAAACGATGGGTTATAGCCCATGTTTTTTGAAATTTTGGAAAAAAAAGTTAGCCTCGTTTCTCATCATTTTGGACCGTGGGCTATAGCCCATATCGTACGGCATACTATAGCGCACAGTTTTTCATCATTTTTGAGGATTTGAAAAAAATGACGAAATGACAAAAACGATGGGTTATAGCCCATGTTTTTTGAAATTTTGAAAAAAAAAGTTAGCCTCGTTTCTCATCATTTTGGACCGTGGGCTATAGCCCATATCGTACGGCATACTATAGCGCGCAGTTTTTCATCATTTTTGAAGATTTGAAAAAAATGACGAAATGACAAAAACGATGGGTTATAGCCCATGTTTTTTGAAATTTTGGGAAAAAAAGTTATCCTCGTTTCTCATCATTTTGGACCATGGGCTATAGCCTATATCGTACGGCATACTATAGCGCGCCGTTTTTCATCATTTTTGAAGATTTGAAAAAAATGACGAAATGACAAAAACGATGGGTTATAGCCCATGTTTTTTGAAATTTTGAAAAAAAAAGTTATCCTCGTTTCTCATCATTTTGGACCATGGGCTATAGCCTATATCGTACGGCATACTATAGCGCGCCGTTTTTCATCATTTTTGATGATTTGACAAAAATGACGAAATGACAAAAACGATGGGTTATAGCCCATGTTTTTTGAAATTTTGAAAAAAAAAGTTAGCCTCGTTTCTCATCATTTTGGACCGTGGGCTATAGCCCATATCGTACGGCATACTATAGCGCGCAGTTTTTCATCATTTTTGAAGATTTGAAAAAAATGACGAAATGACAAAAACGATGGGTTATAGCCCATGTTTTTTGAAATTTTGGAAAAAAAAGTTAGCCTCGTTTCTCATCATTTTGGACCGTGGGCTATAGCCCATATCGTACGGCATACTATAGCGCGCAGTTTTTCATCATTTTTGAAGATTTGAAAAAAATGACGAAATGACAAAAACGATGGGTTATAGCCCATGTTTTTTGAAATTTTGAAAAAAAAAGTTATCCTCGTTTCTCATCATTTTGGACCATGGGCTATAGCCTATATCGTACGGCATACTATAGCGCGCCGTTTTTCATCATTTTTGATGATTTGACAAAAATGAAAAAATGACAAAAACGATGGGTTATAGCCCATGTTTTTTGAAATTTTGAAAAAAAAAGTTAGCCTCGTTTCTCATCATTTTGGACCGTGGGCTATAGCCCATATCGTACGGCATACTATAGCGCGCAGTTTTTCATCATTTTTGAGGATTTGAAAAAAATGACGAAATGACAAAAACGATGGGTTATAGCCCATGTTTTTTGAAATTTTGAAAAAAAAAGTTAGCCTCGTTTCTCATCATTTTGGACCGTTGGCTATAGCCCATATCGTACGGCATACTATAGCTCGCAGTTTTTCATCATTTTTGAAGATTTGAAAAAAATGACGAAATGACAAAAACGATGGGTTATAGCCCATGTTTTTTGAAATTTTGAAAAAAAAAGTTAGCCTCGTTTCTCATCATTTTGGACCGTGGGCTATAGCCCATATCGTACGGCATACTATAGCGCGCAGTTTTTCATCATTTTTGAGGATTTGAAAAAAATGACGAAATGACAAAAACGATGGGTTATAGCCCATGTTTTTTGAAAATTTGAAAAAAAATGTTATCCTCGTTTCTCATCATTTTGGACCATGGGCTATAGCCCATATCGTACGGCATACTATAGTGCGCCGTTTTTCATCATTTTTGAGGATTTGAAAAAAATGACGAAATGACAAAAACGATGGGTTATAGCCCATGTTTTTTGAAATTTTGAAAAAAAAAGTTATCCTCGTTTCTCATCATTTTGGACCATGGGCTATAGCCTATATCGTACGGCATACTATAGCGCGCCGTTTTTCATCATTTTTGATGATTTGACAAAAATGAAAAAATGACAAAAACGATGGGTTATAGCCCATGTTTTTTGAAATTTTGAAAAAAAAAGTTAGCCTCGTTTCTCATCATTTTGGACCGTGGGCTATAGCCCATATCGTACGGCATACTATAGCGCGCAGTTTTTCATCATTTTTGAGGATTTGAAAAAAATGACGAAATGACAAAAACGATGGGTTATAGCCCATGTTTTTTGAAATTTTGAAAAAAAAAGTTAGCCTCGTTTCTCATCATTTTGGACCGTGGGCTATAGCCCGTATCGTACGGCATACTATAGCTCGCAGTTTTTCATCATTTTTGAAGATTTGAAAAAATGACGAAATGACAAAAACGATGGGTTATAGCCCATGTTTTTTGAAATTTTGAAAAAAAAAGTTATCCTCGTTTCTCATCATTTTGGACCATGGGCTATAGCCTATTAACCTGACGCTGCCAGATGAGGGCGGTATTGCGGAAACATATTCCCCAACACAACACTCATCTGGGATCTCTGACAGAGTTGAGCCCTGAGTCAGATCTGCTTCGTACCGAACCAATCAGCGTGAGCTAAAGGCGGGATGCGGATGTGACGGTATATAGACACGTCGATATGATTGGTTGTGTTTGCACGCCCACACGGTGATAGACAGACGCTCCCATCCAATCATCTACCATGTATCTTGAAAAAAAGGAACAGCCCCGTCATCGAATTTGCTTCCGCGATCCCAGATCCAAATAAGCTGTGAAACAAATTTGTGTAGCAAGCTTTTTGGATCTGGCAGCGTCAGGTTAATAGCCTATATCGTACGGCATACTATAGCGCGCCGTTTTTCATCATTTTTGATGATTTGACAAAAATGAAAAAATGACAAAAACGATGGGTTATAGCCCATGTTTTTTGAAATTTTGGAAAAAAAAGTTAGCCTCGTTTCTCATCATTTTGGACCGTAGGCTATAGCCCATATCGTACGGCATACTATAGCGCGCAGTTTTTCATCATTTTTGAGGATTTGAAAAAAATGACGAAATGACAAAAACGATGGGTTATAGCCCATGTTTTTTGAAATTTTGAAAAAAAAAGTTAGCCTCGTTTCTCATCATTTTGGACCGTGGGCTATAGCCCATATCGTACGGCATACTATAGCGCGCAGTTTTTCATCATTTTTGAAGATTTGAAAAAAATGACGAAATGACAAAAACGACGGGTTATAGCCCATGTTTTTTGAAATTTTGGAAAAAAAAGTTATCCTCGTTTCTCATCATTTTGGACCATGGGCTATAGCCTATATCGTACGGCATACTATAGCGCGCCGTTTTTCATCATTTTTGATGATTTGACAAAAATGAAAAAATGACAAAAACGATGGGTTATAGCCCATGTTTTTTGAAATTTTGGAAAAAAAAGTTAGCCTCTTTTCTCATCATTTTGGACCGTGGGCTATAGCCCATATCGTACGGCATACTATAGCGCGCCGTTTTTCATCATTTTTGATGATTTGACAAAAATGAAAAAATGACAAAAACGATGGGTTATAGCCCATGTTTTTTGAAATTTTGAATAAAAAAGTTAGCCTCGTTTCTCATCATTTTGGACCGTGGGCTATAGCCCATATCGTACGGCATACTATAGCGCGCAGTTTTTCATCATTTTTGAAGATTTGAAAAAAATGACGAAATGACAAAAACGATGGGTTATAGCCCATGTTTTTTGAAATTTAGAAAAAAAAAGTTATCCTCGTTTCTCATCATTTTGGACCATGGGCTATAGCCTATATCGTACGGCATACTATAGCGCGCCGTTTTTCATCATTTTTGATGATTTGACAAAAATGAAAAAATGACAAAAACGATGGGTTATATCCCATGTTTTTTGAAATTTTGGAAAAAAAAGTTAGCCTCGTTTCTCATCATTTTGGACCGTGGGCTATAGCCCATATCGTACGGCATACTATAGCGCGCCGTTTTTCATCATTTTTGATGATTTGACAAAAATGAAAAAATGACAAAAACGATGGGTTATAGCCCATGTTTTTTGAAATTTTGAAAAAAAAAGTTAGCCTCGTTTCTCACCATTTTGGACCGTGGGCTATAGCCCATATCGTACGGCATACTATAGCGCGCAGTTTTTCATCATTTTTGAAGATTTGAAAAAAATGACGAAATGACAAAAACGATGGGTTATAGCCCATGTTTTTTGAAATTTAGAAAAAAAAAGTTATCCTCGTTTCTCATCATTTTGGACCATGGGCTATAGCCTATATCGTACGGCATACTATAGCGCGCCGTTTTTCATCATTTTTGATGATTTGACAAAAATGAAAAAAATGACAAAAACGATGGGTTATAGTCCATGTTTTTTGAAATTTAGAAAAAAAAAGTTAGCCTCGTTTCTCATCATTTTGGACCGTGGGCTATAGCCCATATCGTACGGCATACTATAGCGCGCAGTTTTTCATCATTTTTGAGGATTTGAAAAAAATGACGAAATGACAAAAACGATGGGTTATAGCCCATGTTTTTTGAAATTTTGAAAAAAAAAGTTAGCCTCGTTTCTCATCATTTTGGACCGTGGGCTATAGCCCATATCGTACGGCATACTATAGCGCGCAGTTTTTCATCATTTTTGAAGATTTGAAAAAAATGACGAAATGACAAAAACGATGGGTTATAGCCCATGTTTTTTGAAATTTTGGAAAAAAAAGTTATCCTCGTTTCTCATCATTTTGGACCATGGGCTATAGCCTATATCGTACGGCATACTATAGCGCGCCGTTTTTCATCATTTTTGATGATTTGACAAAAATGAAAAAATGACAAAAACGATGGGTTATAGCCCATGTTTTTTGAAATTTTGGAAAAAAAAGTTAGCCTCGTTTCTCATCATTTTGGACCGTGGGCTATAGCCCATATCGTACGGCATACTATAGCGCGCAGTTTTTCATCATTTTTGAAGATTTGAAAAAAATGACGAAATGACAAAAACGATGGGTTATAGCCCATGTTTTTTGAAATTTTGAAAAAAAAAGTTATCCTCGTTTCTCATCATTTTGGACCATGGGCTATAGCCTATATCGTACGGCATACTATAGCGCGCCGTTTTTCATCATTTTTGATGATTTGACAAAAATGAAAAAATGACAAAAACGATGGGTTATAGCCCATGTTTTTTGAAATTTTGAAAAAAAAAGTTAGCCTCGTTTCTCATCATTTTGGACCGTGGGCTATAGCCCATATCGTACGGCATACTATAGCGCGCCGTTTTTCATCATTTTTGATGATTTGACAAAAATGAAAAAATGACAAAAACGATGGGTTATAGCCCATGTTTCTTGAAATTTTGGAAAAAAAAGTTAGCCTCGTTTCTCACCATTTTGGACCGTGGGCTATAGCCCATATCGTACGGCATACTATAGCGCGCAGTTTTTCATCATTTTTGAAGATTTGAAAAAAATGACGAAATGACAAAAACGATGGGTTATAGCCCATGTTTTTTGAAATTTAGAAAAAAAAAGTTATCCTCGTTTCTCATCATTTTGGACCGTGGGCTATAGCCTATATCGTACGGCATACTATAGCGCGCCGTTTTTCATCATTTTTGATGATTTGACAAAAATGAAAAAATGACAAAAACGATGGGTTATAGCCCATGTTTTTTGAAATTTTGAAAAAAAAAGTTAGCCTCGTTTCTCACCATTTTGGACCGTGGGCTATAGCCCATATCGTACGGCATACTATAGCGCGCAGTTTTTCATCATTTTTGAAGATTTGAAAAAAATGACGAAATGACAAAAACGATGGGTTATAGCCCATGTTTTTTGAAATTTAGAAAAAAAAAGTTATCCTCGTTTCTCATCATTTTGGACCATGGGCTATAGCCTATATCGTACGGCATACTATAGCGCGCCGTTTTTCATCATTTTTGATGATTTGACAAAAATGAAAAAATGACAAAAACGATGGGTTATAGCCCATGTTTTTTGAAATTTTGGAAAAAAAAGTTAGCCTCGTTTCTCATCATTTTGGACCGTGGGCTATAGCCCATATCGTACGGCATACTATAGCGCGCAGTTTTTCATCATTTTTGAGGATTTGAAAAAAATGACGAAATGACAAAAACGATGGGTTATAGCCCATGTTTTTTGAAATTTTGAAAAAAAAAGTTAGCCTCGTTTCTCATCATTTTGGACCGTGGGCTATAGCCCATATCGTACGGCATACTATAGCGCGCCGTTTTTCATCATTTTTGATGATTTGACAAAAATGAAAAAATGACAAAAACGATGGGTTATAGCCCATGTTTTTTGAAATTTTGGAAAAAAAAGTTAGCCTCGTTTCTCATCATTTTGGACCGTGGGCTATAGCCCATATCGTACGGCATACTATAGCGCGCAGTTTTTCATCATTTTTGAAGATTTGAAAAAAATGACGAAATGACAAAAACGATGGGTTATAGCCCATGTTTTTTGAAATTTTGAAAAAAAAAGTTATCCTCGTTTCTCATCATTTTGGACCATGGGCTATAGCCTATATCGTACGGCATACTATAGCGCGCCGTTTTTCATCATTTTTGATGATTTGACAAAAATGAAAAAATGACAAAAACGATGGGTTATAGCCCATGTTTTTTGAAATTTTGAAAAAAAAAGTTAGCCTCGTTTCTCATCATTTTGGACCGTGGGCTATAGCCCATATCGTACGGCATACTATAGCGCGCAGTTTTTCATCATTTTTGAGGATTTGAAAAAAATGACGAAATGACAAAAACGATGGGTTATAGCCCATGTTTTTTGAAATTTTGAAAAAAAAAGTTAGCCTCGTTTCTCATCATTTTGGACCGTGGGCTATAGCCCATATCGTACGGCATACTATAGCTCGCAGTTTTTCATCATTTTTGAAGATTTAAAAAAAATGACGAAATGACAAAAACGATGGGTTATAGCCCATGTTTTTTGAAATTTAGAAAAAAAAAGTTATCCTCGTTTCTCATCATTTTGGACCGTGGGCTATAGCCTATATCGTACGGCATACTATAGCGCGCCGTTTTTCATCATTTTTGATGATTTGACAAAAATGAAAAAATGACAAAAACGATGGGTTATAGCCCATGTTTTTTGAAATTTTGAAAAAAAAAGTTAGCCTCGTTTCTCACCATTTTGGACCGTGGGCTATAGCCCATATCGTACGGCATACTATAGCGCGCAGTTTTTCATCATTTTTGAAGATTTGAAAAAAATGACGAAATGACAAAAACGATGGGTTATAGCCCATGTTTTTTGAAATTTAGAAAAAAAAAGTTATCCTCGTTTCTCATCATTTTGGACCATGGGCTATAGCCTATATCGTACGGCATACTATAGCGCGCCGTTTTTCATCATTTTTGATGATTTGACAAAAATGAAAAAATGACAAAAACGATGGGTTATAGCCCATGTTTTTTGAAATTTTGGAAAAAAAAGTTAGCCTCGTTTCTCATCATTTTGGACCGTGGGCTATAGCCCATATCGTACGGCATACTATAGCGCGCAGTTTTTCATCATTTTTGAGGATTTGAAAAAAATGACGAAATGACAAAAACGATGGGTTATAGCCCATGTTTTTTGAAATTTTGAAAAAAAAAGTTAGCCTCGTTTCTCATCATTTTGGACCGTGGGCTATAGCCCATATCGTACGGCATACTATAGCGCGCCGTTTTTCATCATTTTTGATGATTTGACAAAAATGAAAAAATGACAAAAACGATGGGTTATAGCCCATGTTTTTTGAAATTTTGGAAAAAAAAGTTAGCCTCGTTTCTCATCATTTTGGACCGTGGGCTATAGCCCATATCGTACGGCATACTATAGCGCGCAGTTTTTCATCATTTTTGAAGATTTGAAAAAAATGACGAAATGACAAAAACGATGGGTTATAGCCCATGTTTTTTGAAATTTTGAAAAAAAAAGTTATCCTCGTTTCTCATCATTTTGGACCATGGGCTATAGCCTATATCGTACGGCATACTATAGCGCGCCGTTTTTCATCATTTTTGATGATTTGACAAAAATGAAAAAATGACAAAAACGATGGGTTATAGCCCATGTTTTTTGAAATTTTGAAAAAAAAAGTTAGCCTCGTTTCTCATCATTTTGGACCGTGGGCTATAGCCCATATCGTACGGCATACTATAGCGCGCAGTTTTTCATCATTTTTGAGGATTTGAAAAAAATGACGAAATGACAAAAACGATGGGTTATAGCCCATGTTTTTTGAAATTTTGAAAAAAAAAGTTAGCCTCGTTTCTCATCATTTTGGACCGTGGGCTATAGCCCATATCGTACGGCATACTATAGCTCGCAGTTTTTCATCATTTTTGAAGATTTAAAAAAAATGACGAAATGACAAAAACGATGGGTTATAGCCCATGTTTTTTGAAATTTAGAAAAAAAAAGTTATCCTCGTTTCTCATCATTTTGGACCATGGGCTATAGCCTATATCGTACGGCATACTATAGCGCGCCGTTTTTCATCATTTTTGATGATTTGACAAAAATGAAAAAATGACAAAAACGATGGGTTATAGCCCATGTTTTTTGAAATTTTGAAAAAAAAAGTTAGCCTCGTTTCTCACCATTTTGGACCGTGGGCTATAGCCCATATCGTACGGCATACTATAGCGCGCAGTTTTTCATCATTTTTGAAGATTTGAAAAAAATGACGAAATGACAAAAACGATGGGTTATAGCCCATGTTTTTTGAAATTTAGAAAAAAAAAGTTATCCTCGTTTCTCATCATTTTGGACCATGGGCTATAGCCTATATCGTACGGCATACTATAGCGCGCCGTTTTTCATCATTTTTGATGATTTGACAAAAATGAAAAAATGACAAAAACGATGGGTTATAGCCCATGTTTTTTGAAATTTTGGAAAAAAAAGTTAGCCTCGTTTCTCATCATTTTGGACCGTGGGCTATAGCCCATATCGCACGGCATACTATAGCGCGCAGTTTTTCATCATTTTTGAGGATTTGAAAAAAATGACGAAATGACAAAAACGATGGGTTATAGCCCATGTTTTTTGAAATTTTGAAAAAAAAAGTTAGCCTCGTTTCTCATCATTTTGGACCGTGGGCTATAGCCCATATCGTACGGCATACAATATAGCGCGCAGTTTTTCATCATTTTTGAAGATTTGAAAAAAATGACGAAATGACAAAAACGATGGGTTATAGCCCATGTTTTTTGAAATTTTGAAAAAAAAAGTTATCCTCGTTTCTCATCATTTTGGACCATGGGCTATAGCCTATATCGTACGGCATACTATAGCGCGCCGTTTTTCATCATTTTTGATGATTTGACAAAAATGAAAAAATGACAAAAACGATGGGTTATAGCCCATGTTTTTTGAAATTTTGAAAAAAAAAGTTAGCCTCGTTTCTCATCATTTTGGACCGTGGGCTATAGCCCATATCGTACGGCATACTATAGCGCGCAGTTTTTCATCATTTTTGAAGATTTGAAAAAAATGACGAAATGACAAAAACGATGGGTTATAGCCCATGTTTTTTGAAATTTTGAAAAAAAAAGTTATCCTCGTTTCTCATCATTTTGGACCGTGGGCTATAGCCTATATCGTACGGCATACTATAGCGCGCCGTTTTTCATCATTTTTGATGATTTGACAAAAATGAAAAAATGACAAAAACGATGGGTTATAGCCCATGTTTTTTGAAATTTTGAAAAAAAAAGTTAGCCTCGTTTCTCATCATTTTGGACCGTGGGCTATAGCCCATATCGTACGGCATACTATAGCGCGCAGTTTTTCATCATTTTTGAGGATTTGAAAAAAATGACGAAATGACAAAAACGATGGGTTATAGCCCATGTTTTTGAAATTTTGAAAAAAAAAGTTATCCTCGTTTCTCATCATTTTGGACCATGGGCTATAGCCCATATCGTACGGCATACTATAGTGCGCCGTTTTTCATCATTTTTGAGGATTTAAAAAAAATGACGAAATGACAAAAACGATGGGTTATAGCCCATGTTTTTTGAAATTTTGGGAAAAAAAGTTATCCTCGTTTCTCATCATTTTGGACCATGGGCTATAGCCCATATCATACGGCATACTATAGCGCGCCGTTTTTCATCATTTTTGAGGATTTGAAAAAAATGAAAAAATGTAAAAAACGATGGGTCATTTCTCAAATTTGAAAGCACTATATTTCTAAAACTATGAAACATTTCAAAGATTCCTTTTCAGGCAAACATGTCCTCCGTAAGATTAATATAGGTTTGAATCCAGGTTTCTAGGTGTAAATATGTAGGACTAGTAGCATGGCAAAGTTTGTGCTATTGCCATTGAGAATGCATTGGGCGTTTAAGTTAAATAACTCAGAAACTACAAAACATTTTGTAAAAAGTTCCAGCATGTGTCTCCACAGTAAGTTGAATTATACAAAGTGTGAATGGAGTTTCTAGGTGAAAGTGATTTTTTGACGTGCATATGTGCGTATACATTTCTGAAATTTGAAAGCACTATATTTCTAAAACTATGAAACATTTCAAAGATTCCTTTCCAGGCAAACATGTCCACCGTAAGATGAACCTAAATAGGTTGGAATGGGGTTTCCAGGTGTAAGTATGTAGGACTAGTAGCAGGCCAAAGTTATACATTTCTCATATTTGGTTTGGGACAGCATACTATGTCGTTTTTCGTGATTTTGGGACACTATGTCAGAGCCAAGACTTGAACCTGCGGCCTCCTGATTCCCAGGCAGACTCTGTACCCAGTGAGTCACTGTGCATGCTATTCTCGAAACGCAGAATAGATAATGACAGAAGAGCCAGAGACTTGTTTCTATTGTGGTTCATAAACATTCTAACGTCTAGAGATAAACAGCAGCAAAAGAAACAATAGACAAATCTCCTGCTATTTTACTTTTTTTATTTTATTTTTGTATCAATGTTGTTACTCAAAGGGAACAGCAGACTGAATTGTGGCAGGTAGCAAGTAGGTCAGTGACTTAGCACACTGGCTGCATGATCTGGAGGTTGTGGGTTCAAACCCCACTCAAATCTTTACTTTGCCATTGACCCCCATTCTGAATTTCTCAAATTTAAAAGCACTATATTTCTAAAACTATGAAACATTTCAAAGATTCCTTTTCAGGCAAACATAAACGTAAGATGAACCTAAATAGGTTTGAATGGGGTTTCTAGGTGTAAGTATGTAGTACTAGTAGCATGCCAAAGTTTGTGAAGTCACCGTCTACCATTGTGATAAACAACAGCCTGTCCGCCTCTTAGAGATCAAATAAATGTAAGCTTCAATTACCATTAAAAAAAAAAAACAATCCTACACAAAAATCAAAAAAAGAAAACAGCACCTGTACTGCGAAATGATTGATAGCTCAAAAGGTTGAATGATTGAACTTTAAGATTTCAAACAGGGTTTGTCATTTCTCCTTATCTCTAACTGTCACAGGGCCTGATCTTAAAGAATGCTATTGGATTGCTGCCCCAGCCCTGGATGTTTTCAGAGGATTGGTCTGAGACTTTCGCAGCTGTCTGATGGTCAATTATGTTCTGGTGGGATTGGTACAACAAATCAATTTAGAAAGGCTTCCTCGCTCAGCGATGACAATGACTATGAATGACAATGATGGATTATTGTGATGTGCCAGATGCAACACGCACGCATGCACACACACACACACACACTAGAGGCAGACTTTAGACAGTGTGCATGAATGAGAAAATAAAAACATTGTATGTGAGAATGATTTCTATTAAATGTGTTGGTTTCAATTCTTATAATTTTTTATGTATTATTAGAAACAACCCCTAAATGACTGCAGGTGACAAACCTGACGCTTGGATTGGTGTGCGTGCTGTTGAGCCTTGTGCTTTAATTTACCGGATTCCATTGTGCAGACAGTTTTTCATCAACTGTCTGCAAGCGTACCAAGTTACGACAAGTAACTTGGTGTGGTGTATTATGCCTATAGATTAGGAGGTTACATGATTAATTTGGTCCCTATTCTGAATGTTTGAATAATTGGATAATGGCATGGATACAAGCTTCAAAGCTTGATCTGCACCGGCACACACCAACAAACTGTATGTGGAAGTACTAAAGAAAGATTTGCGGCAGAAAGTACTGGCGAGGTGGAGATGGAGGATCTACAGTAGATGAGATATCCAAGGAAGATCTATGATGAGTCTGAGATTGTCACCATTCAACCCGCTACCTATCCTGTAATGTCATAGGTCAATCCCAGCAACAACTCATGCATCAATTCCTGATAAACTGACTTTGGGTTCATGTTGGAGTCAGTTGGACCGATCATCACATGCACCTATAGGGTGCTGCTCCTGAACTGTGCTATATGTTTTTGTCATGAAGATCTAAAATATATATCAATCTTTATGTCTGTTGCGGTCTCCAAACAAAGTATACAAAATAACAAGTGGCTCAGATTGGAGACCCCAACATAAGGACAGACATATTGGACAAGTTAACGGTTTTTATTAACCACTTCCCCACAGAAGTATTAAACCAGCAAACACAATATCAAACAAAATACATTTCACTGGTACTTTACCAACTTAGTAGAACAAAGGAGACCTGGAGATGCCGGCCAAACTAGGAGAATGAGGCCACCCCCTATAGGGACGTCGAAGCTGTTTCCCCCCTCCCCTAACTTAACACCAACTAACTAATAACAACGAAAACTATGACTGCCGGCCATCCCCAGGCCAAACTAAACTAAATTAAGTTTAACTGAAAAAAGTATTGACACGGTATTGGGACTGAGTTGTTGCTGGGTCTGTGTCTGTCTTGACACTGAGGTGGCTGGCTTTTATAGGAAAGGGCTGCAGCAGAGGACAATTAGGGGAATCTGCTGCAGGTATGCCAGCCTGGGTGTGTCAGTCTGAGTGAGGAGGAGAGACAGAGGATTAGCACAGACAATGATTGAATGACTGATGTGTGTGTGTGTGTGTGTGTGTGTGTGTGTGTGTGTGTGTGTGTGTGTGTGTGTGTGTGTGTGTGTGTGTGTGTGTGTGTGTTTGTGTGAGAGAGTGATGTCATGGCCATACGCAACAATGTCTGTCTGGATAGATGGAAATCTAAATAGAAATAATCTCCTTGTTCTTTATTTAGATCCTGTGTGTAAATTAGACACAGTGGAAAAAATTGTGTCCGGAACACTGGTATGAAAACTCAGCTCCACTGGTTTATTTGACTCAACGTTTCGATCCCTTAGGATCTTCTTCAGGCAAGAAGATCCTCTTGTACTGCCTTTTGTCCAGCACCTGGGCTAGAGTGGAGGTGCATGCTCTATTTCCTAAATTAGAACCTTTGACACTAAGTACAATCCTGTTTCTGGTTTGACCCGACAGTCAAAAGGTATGTGTACACTAGTATGTATTTTGACCTGCCAATCAAAACGATCAAAATTCATATCTGAAGGTCAACATTTAATTTAATCAACATTGTATCCCCTGAGCAAGCCACCGGTGATCAAAACAATTGAGCTTTTGTTCTTGTTCTTCAGTTCAGAGTGCAGCTTTAAGTACTATATTTACTATATTTGGTCATTATTAGTTGGCCTTGTATATTACTACAGTATAGGCAAGTATATATATTTTTTTAAATCACTGCGAGTAAGAAGAGTTCAATTCTCGATTAGAGAGATTGGACTCAGAGGCAATCGAACATGGCTTTTAGCTCTTCAGTCGACTGTCAAAGATAATTTCAAACTTGTATTTCTTCACCCTGTCGTTTATTCTTCTCTTTCTAACCAGTTTTTGACACATACATCAGACTTCCCAGTATTACTACCGGCAAGACATATTAATCTTGAAGAACAATGATCGTTTCATTTGAAATGTATAGATTTTGGCTGCCTCGTCTGTCCCACTGTTTTGAAGAAAGTGGTCAGGGGAGATTGGTGGCCAGCTGAGATTAAGGTAGCAATCATTCATGTCTTGACGTCTGTTTTTTTCCCCACACGTTTTTTATTTAAGCTAAGGTTGTACCCCTAGTGACAAATGGCTTCCGCCACTGTTGATTGCACCACAGAAAAGTCCACTGACTACACTGTTCAAAAGAAGAAGAATTTGAGGTTGTTCTGGGCAAGAGAGTTGCACAAAGTGGAAGTGGCCTGTGCATTGTATGTGGGACAGACTTTTAGATGGGTGGACTTGTGGTTTAGTAGGCCTTGTTCCCTATGAAGACGGTCAAGTTGTAAAACCTGCCTCCTGTTGTAAAGCCTGAGAATCTCTGAAAATATCCTATACATGTGAAAGTGTAAAAATGTACAGCAACTGAAAATGCGTTGGCATGGATTTAGAAAAGCTGTGTAGCCAGCCTTCTTCCATTGATGTTAAAAGCTGTCCTTTTTAAATAACAGTTTGCATACGGGCATAAGTTTAACTTCTTTACGCTGCTAACGTATCAATAAGAGCTGTTTCAGTATGTCTATCTGGAAGCATTACACATTGAATTATTTCATATTAATTAATGCGCTGCCCAGGTCAATCCCACTGGAAATAAATCTGACTTGATTGATTGATTGATTGATGGATTGATTGAAGTATTTATTAACAGATTGGAGAATTACAGTATATATTTCAAGCACAAGTCAATACAAAACTGTGGACGACACCATAAAGCATTACACTTGTTTACAATAGGGTCCACCATGTTCAATTCATCATAACATTTAGAGACTTACAAATATACAGTACACTTCTATAGCCAAAAACAGGAAATCATCATAGAGGAGGTAAAAAGGGGAAGAAAACATATACAGTGAGGGGGAAAAGAGGTGGGATTCAGATTTTACGGGGGCCAGTTTCGAAATGCAGCCGTCCGTAGGTGCCCTTTGAGAGCGGTTTTGAAGTAGTCAAGGGATTTGCATGTCTTAATGACCGTTGGTTCCACATTGTGGTGGCATTGGAGTGAAATGAAATACTCCCGAGCACACGGACACAGCTCTCGCTTTGGTTGTACAGAGATTGGATGGACCTCAACAAGGCCCCCTCAACTCATGTTTTTATAAACTCACCCATGTGACATTACAGCTGTAAGTACCAGTAGGACCCACAAGACCCATGGTATGGTGTTTATGGGATACCAATCCTGTTGGACACTGGCTCATTAAGGCAGCCTATACTGTGTGTACAGTATGTGTCTCTGTGTGAAACACCCCCAGCTGTTGAGGCCAGAGAAACAGATGGGTCCAGTCAGTGAGGATGCAGTGCACACACACACACACACACACACACACACACACACACACACACACACACACACACACACACACACACACACACACACACACACACACACACACACACACACACACACACACACACACACACACACACACACACACACACACACACACACACACACGACAAGTCAATTCTTACCAAGCGTACTGTATCATCTTTTGTATTTTCTCATTCTTTTACAGTGATGTAACACAACTCCCTATTCTACTCATATTATAAAATATAGGCTCTCTAACTCTCTCGCCCATGCTGTCTTGCCTCTCTTTAACATGTAATTACTGAGGCAGATCATTTGTGACAGGCATTGAATGTAGCTCCGTCCTACAACATTTGATGATAGTGTTGAATGGTGAAACATTGTAACATGTGATTATAATCACACAATAAATCATACCCCTCGCTCATCAGTTCAAATTGTAAAAGGCTTATCCTAAGGGCAGTATTGATACTGACCATGACACTGACATGATACTGACCATTATACTGACATGACACTGACAATGATACTGACCATTATACTGACATGACACTGACAATGATACTGACCATTACACTGGCCATGATACTGGCATAACACTGACAATGATACTGACCATGATACTGACATTATTCCAACCATGATTCCAACCATGATACTTACATGATACTGACCATGATACCGACCATGATAATGAAATGACAATGGCATGATACTGACAATGATATATATGCGCTACCATACAGTATATGTACTGTATGGTTGTGCATCTGTCTCATCATTATTGTTACAGTAAGTGCATGCGGCTGCTGTGTTTACTGTATTGCTGTGGGTATTTGTAATTCAAGTATTACAGAAATGTAATCTGTCTCAATTGGCGTTTGTATCTAGGTAAAGCAGGGTGTTCTGTACAGCGGTCAGATGTACAGTAATACCAGTTGGTTTTGAAAGCTTAAAGCTATTACCAGCTTGTGAATGCACTGTGGATGCCTTTTTCTGTAGCATTGCTATTAAGGCTGTCTGAATGTGTATGTCAGCGTGTGCCAAGTGTGTGTATGTGGGTCTTGTAATATACCTGTGTAAGGCGGCTCAGACACAGAGGAGCTTACCACTTTAAATTAGATTTTCTCGAGATATCTCGAGAAAAGCTATTATTACCATCTTGGCCATTCACGAGGACCCGAAATTTGATTAAAGAGCATTAATCCAGCTTTAAAAATAATATTTTTACCTTATTTTTGCTTTCGCGGTTGGATCCCATGGAGTCCCATGCAGTCCCATAGTAGAAACAGCCTATATCCCAATACTCCAATTACCGCCTGCCCTATATGGTAACAGGAGGGAATGTGTATCCAATAACGGGTGGTACAGTAGAGGTGAGAAATGACATAACAACATCCAGAGCGCAGTGTAGCTCCGGCCATGCATGCTAGGCCTAATAGCTTATTTTGATCGCTCAAAAAAGTATTATTTCTTATACACATCTGACTTTCATAATAACCAAATTTAAGTGTTTTGTCTCAAAGGTGCGTCTGTAACAAGCCTTTTCACTGGTTGTTGTAAATACGGTGTGTATTTCTGTGCACTGCTCGCATGCACGCACGCACGCACACACGCACACACAATGTTCATATTTTTATCTGTATTTCCTTGTCAACTGGCCAACTTTTTGCTGCCATTTCTCTAAAACTCAAGGCTGTTCTAAAACGAGTTCTGAATAAAAGTTGAGTTCATTCTGACTGCGTAGGCTGTCCAAGTCCAACGCTATTTCAGTATCAGATTTGAGCTGATCCTTTACTTCACAGTATGAATTCTTAAAATACAAACACCTGCCCGTGGCTCCTCAGATGGAGATAATCATACAGCCACCACAACTCTGTGGACGTCAGCACAGCGAAAGTCCATCCCTTGTTTTTCCCCACCACACATGTCTGTCTGACTAATTGATAGCAGGGATGGTGTCCTTGGTGCTTACTTGCAGTAATTCACATTTTAGGGTGGTATTTTTTGTCTTCTTATAGTTTAGATAGCTCAGTCACTGCTGAACACAGGGCCAATTGTGTTTGTATACTGTACTGTACACGCTTGAAAACATAGTCAGCTCTAGCCTTAACTCCTTCCTTGGAGCTCCACCTACTGTAGGTGGAGGGCCAGCCTAAGACTCTGTTAAGTCCCCCACCCAAAACAAATGAGAACCTCCCCCACCCTCCCCACGGAAATGTTAAACCATGGGACGTAAGAGTTTCCTCTCCCTCCCCATGGTCACACTTACCGCGGTAGGAGGCGAAGGTCTCTCGCTGAAGCCACCAGAAGAGAATACACTTCTCAGAATGTTGCAACACCATTCTTCTCTCTCCGCCTGCAGTGCAGAGATTGAGACATTAGCAAAAAAAACAACAAAGGCACTTGAATGAAACACATGAGCTAATAGTAACAGTGGGTATCTGCACAAAATTATCACCGATACCAACAATACAAATCTGCCAACCTAAAACAAAACAGAACCAGACCCAACCCAACTGGTATGATCAAAATTAAATGAAATCTGGATGCACCACGGTGGACTCGAACCCCCAGACTCTGCAGCGTTGGGCGGCTACTTACTTCACTTCCACCCGAGGGCCCCTCCTTTCCATGCTTTCTGAGTTAGATTAACATCAAGGCTTTTACATTGTAAAGGCCTTTTCAGATGTTTTTGGATGCGCAGAGAAGTTGAGGGGCGATTAAACATACTATAGCACTGGCAGATTACGCATCCTGCGACCCTCATGAGCAGAGTAGACCTGTCGCTGAAACAATATGAGGGGTACGTATGTCATGTCTGAATGTGTGTGTGTATACAGTAAAAGAGACTTTTAATAGCAGAGGCTTCCCTGCAGATATTCCTGCCAGATGGAAAATGTTTGGTGCATGATGGATTGTTCTTCTGGGACTGGACAAATGGAACACACACACACACACACATCGCCCTCATATTGTTTCTGGTAATAGCATCGCCCCCTGTGTGATATGAGGTCAGGGCAGACATGGCGGAAAACAGTCACACACATCCAAACTGTTGGCTAAATTAGAAACGGCTCTTGGTTTTCCAGGGTTCTAAAAGTTACACAAGTTTAAGCACTAAAGTGTTTCTTATACATCCACTACCCACTCACTCACACTTGGAAGCAGCCCAATATACACACACAGTATCTGGTATCAGTGCGTCGGTTCTGAACTGGCCTGCACTGTAGCATTCAGTCAGCTGCAGTGGCCTTAAACAACGAGAGAGGAAAGATAAGTGAGGTCGACGAGAAATATGATTAAAACACTGCAGTCTCCTCGCCTTTGATTTAAAGGAGGATGGTGAAAATAGCTCATACCCCACCCACAGAAATCCTGCTTTGAACTTTCCACAGCAGTGCTGTGATGGTAAGTGGTATATGTGTACACTGGGGCCATCTCCTTGGTTTTATCCACATAATGACCGCATTTAAGGACTCGTTGCACCACATTCTCGCCAATTTCACACTTTACACTGCACGAACTTCCATGGGTTCCATCTATCCAGGAATGTCTGTTCTGTAACCGTTACAGAACAGACTTTCCTGGATGTTGCGTCTAAAAAAATGTTGGACCGCAGTAATGAGCAAATCTCTATGGGAAAATAGATGGGTGAACATAATACTAAATATGAGTTCAAAGTATCAATATGACGTCACTGCTGTCCGTTGTCGTGGCAACATTACGAGTGGTCATCTCCTTAATTCATACACTGATGTAAGAATAAATCAGGGTTTAGAAGTGCAGCTCAGATCTGGTCCAATAGCATGCTGCCCTCTGCCACAACATACCCTGCTGTGGTAGGCCATATGCCTGTAGGCACATGTGCTGCTCCTGCTGTTTTGTTGCTGGCCTCATTATGCAGTCACTTATTTTCTGTCACTCAATGGTTTGAACACAGCAGTGATGTTCACAGGGTTAGGGGTTCGAGTCCCTGTAGCTCACAGGGGAGAGCATGATGCTAACGCTGTCCCTGTGTACTGTAGCTCAAAGTATGATGCTGTAGGGCCTTTCTTTTAATATACGGCATAAACACTTCCCAAACTGGTGATTTGGAGTTATTTTAGGGACAACCGTGTTGATAGATTCTATATTTGACTGGTTCTCAACATGGGGACCCCGACAGGAGTCATTGGGGGGTTACAGGGGGTCCCAGGAACTAAATGAACCATAGGCAAATGCTCCAAAAATGAACAAGACTATA
Source organism: Protomyctophum bolini (assembly GCF_963924005.1). Taxonomy (NCBI): domain Eukaryota; kingdom Metazoa; phylum Chordata; class Actinopteri; order Myctophiformes; family Myctophidae; genus Protomyctophum; species Protomyctophum bolini. Next base: position 35,372,169 of record NC_137863.1, read on the forward strand.
CAGAACTAAACAGCTACTGACAGCAAGTCCTTCCAGAGGATATAACAGCAGTGAGAGCAGCAGAGAAGATCACAGATGTAAGATGTATGGAATAACTATGGAAAAACTATGAAAAACTATGGAATAACTATGGAAAAACTATGGAAAAACTATGAAAACTAATAACTACATGGAATAACTATGGAAAAACTATGGAATAACTATATGGCATAATGGAAAAACACCACACACAGCATTATGTCATTGTAACATCCGGTTACAGATATTTGGCGGAAAAACCTTGGCAATGCGCAATAAATAGATGAATTAATCCTGGCGGGCAGTAACAAGAAAGCAACACGAGTTGCTTGTCACATGGTATTTTGCTCCCATGTATGACTAGAGTGTATTATGAAAGTGACGATAATATTCTGATTCTGAAGTTGATTGGATGAGTCGTTCTTCAGAACTGGCCTCAACTGCCTGGACAGTATCTGACAAACGTGTCATCCAATGGACTTCTCACTTGGGTGTATTGATGACGAGTGACGACCCAAGGAAGTGGAGCATTGACTGTGAATCGAATCAGATGAGCGCTTCTCCAGAGCCTGGAGAACACTCCAAACAACCACATTATGAGGCCATGCCCCTAGTTAGAAGTAAACCCTAAAAGAGACCGCGCGCACACACACACACACACACACACACACACACACACACCCTCCTGAGATGTGCGTTTCTGTGCTCCCTCTCCATTATTTGAAGAGAAAAGTACATTTCGTTTGCTACTCTTTAAAACTCTCCCAGTGCACTTGCATCAGCAGAAACCACATCCCTTATTCCCCAAGAGAGCTCAACTCTGAGTCACAGAGTCAGCTAGCATACTGTATGGGCCTATTCTGTCTCCGCCTCCGCAGCTCCACTTGAAACGCTACAGTTCAAACTGAAGACAACCCAAGAATAATCTGTGTACTAAATTGTGCTTTACTCTGTTACTGTTTCAATGCCTGCAAGAAATGAAGTCCTTCATCCTGTATTGCTGATTCAATATGTTTTTTGCACCAAAAACATGTTGAAAGAACAAAAGCACCTGAAGGTTTAAGTGATCGTTGGAAAAACTGACAATTGATGGTAGGCCGACTTTCTGTAACGTTGTCAAAATAACATAGCGACTGAATTGATTGATACAAATAAAAACTCAGTCTCAGGCTATAAACGTATAGCCTGAGACTTGTATCTTAATTATACTATTGTGTTTTTACCATTACCAAATATATTATTGGTTTGTATACCACTTCAAATACATGCCTAAATAATGGAGAAATATTATAGCAAGTGATGTAAAGTAAGGTTTTTGGTTAGTGGTTCAGCGAAATACTTTTTTCTTACATGATTGCAGTTTTACTTTTGTGCAAACATTCCCAAAAGAACCTGAGGTATACTGCAGTACAGATGCAGGCATGATCTCTGCAGTATGTTGTCATTTACTTCACCGCCTCTCTGCATTGCTCTACTGTCTGACTCTTGTTGCATCTTTTCCTCCTTCCATAGATCTTTAAGCTGACAGGTGACAGGCTGCTGCTACACAACACGATGGGGGTCTCTCCCAGATCGTGTCAGTTTGTGCATGTGAACTCGTAAATACTCAGAACTGTATCAGGACTCAGGAAGGAAGCTAATATGCATCCATACCCATACCATACCTTATATCTCATGGGAGATTCACACACACTGCACATCTTTCCATGTCTTTGTTTCCCACCTCCTTGACAGGCTGTTAAACCACATAATTAGGTCATCATGTCTAGTGACTCAAGATCTTCTCTGAGAGACTGGATTCAACCAGATGTCTCACATTTTGACATAACCTCCTTTTGTTCAGCTACAATGTCAGGTAGGAGTCAGGACAAATATAAAATATATAATTATCATCAAATAATATAAAAAAAATTATGTTATTAAATTTTGAAGAAAGACCTTTCAGGACATGTGGCATACTGTAGTTAGAAATGATGTGCGTGGCTACAGACAATGTACTGTAAGCAGAAAGGAGGGAATTCACTAGTCATTCATCCTGATGCACACACTTTTATTGAGCGAGAGCAAGTGCATTTTCCGGCACTGGCGCCAACTGCCGATAGTAGCCGCGGCATTGTTTCTAGTCGGATACCCTACCCCAAACCTAGCTCTGGTCCATAGCCCTAAAGCCCTTTACCTGCCATTGCATTAAGGCTATATGAGACTGTTGTCTTCCAGCCCACGAATGAAATGCAGACCAGCCTCTCCTCTGTTTGCAAAAATATAAAGAACATTTTAACTACTCACCAATACAAAGGCTTGCGTTATTAAAAAGCCTACTTTCCTCAGTAGACGCACTCTGCTTTATCGGCAGTTGCGGTGTCTGGACCAGCGGCCGCCGGACGGACCGACAATGTTGCGGCAAGTGGAGTGTCATAATGCCCCCACCTTCCCGCCGGGAGAATGCACTCGCTACTTCTGCTTTTATTTGTATTCAGTGTGCAGAACACATTTCTATATATTGCATTTGTCTAATAGAATTGTACCATTTACAAACCATTAGGCCATGGCATTATACCGTACACAAATTTACACTTGAATGAATATGAATATTAACACTTATAACATGCGTCTTGCACAATAAAAAGTAATGAATAATTTAATGCAATACAAAGTACAATAGATTAAGTTCAGCCGAAAGAGCTAAATATAATTACAGTACACTGACCCACTAGACTAGAGACTGTAAACAGGGTGCAGGATTAAGGTTAAGGTGAATATGAATCACAATAAGCGCCCAAATGATTGCAATACAATCCCACTAGAACAAACAAAAAACTATACCTACCTCAGCCTAAACATCAGCAGCACAGGGAACTACAACCACGCTGTAAAAGGACCTGAGAGACAAGGCAAAAGAAACATCCCAATTAAAACCTGGCTTAAAATACTGGACTCTGTGATAGAACCAATTTGCCTCTATGGTTGCGAGATCTGGGGACCATTAGCAAACCATGACCTTGACCTTGGGATAAACACCAACACACCCTACACACCGAATTCTGCAAATCCATTCTCCGTAACCAGTGAAAAACACCAAAAAATGCATGCAGGGCAGAATTAGGACGATACCCACTCATAATCAAAATAAAAAAAGAGAGCACTTAAGTTCTACAACCACCTAAAAGAAAGTGACCTAGATGGCCTGGGCCGTGGCTCAGCGGTCCAGGCACCTCGGCCGGTAGTCCGAGTCTGGCAGTGTGCCTTGGGCCTGACGGCCTTTACTGCATGTCACTCCCCCATCTCTCTCCCCCATTTCCTGTCAGCCTACGGTCTGTCCCCCTATAAAAAATATAAAATAAGGCGAAAGCCACAAAAACAAACGAAAAAAGAAACGAAAGAAAATCCCTTAACCGTTTCATGCACATTTTACTCTGCTCCATCTGTACCTGCTGTTACTGGGCTAACTTTAGAATGAATGAAATAATAATGATGTTCACCCTATTTCTCATCCTACTCCCTCTCTAACCTCTCCTTTTTAAAGGTCCCTGGGGGGGGGGGGACACATCTTCATTGATGTTTATGTTCATGATTGTTCATGATATTATGTTCATCTATTGTATCTTTTTCGTTAATAAAAATCCGTTATTTGGTGGTGTGGTCCTTGATAGTGAAGCACATTTTACTCTGCTCCATCTGTTACTGTACTAACTTAGAATGAATTAAATAATAATGATGTGACCAAGGCACGACGTGCCTTGGTGACTGCAGGTCTTATCACTGCAGCCAGGTTGATACTGAGAAACTGGAAGAGTTGAGCTACACCTTATATTAAAGGATGGTTGCATTAACAATTTGTAATACATTACAGATGATATAATCACTATATTGTCAACAACAGAATGTGGAGGGGTGTTGCCCATTTGGGGTAGTATTTGACTGCTAGTTGTGTTTTTCTTTTTTCTTGTATTTTTCTTTGGTGTAAGTCATGTGTATTTTGTATGCTTAACTGAAAAATCATTAACAAACTTGACATTTGTTTTCTTCTGGGAACCCCTCTAACTCCCCTTATGGATGCAATGATTAAACATATCACTCGTCCCATTTTACCCTGTGCTTGGCACACTGCTGTGCACAGCAGTACAACCCTGCCCCCTGACTTTCTCTTTTGCTCAATTCCATTCCTGTACTTCCCTCTAGTCTATAACATGCATGATCATCAGGTTTTATTATTATATAAGGAGGTAGAACCTTTTCCAAAAAGTGTACAGTATTTGTTAAAATGACGTTTTTATGTGGACACGCCCACCAGTTCATTAAGTATTGGTTTGCCTGCATGGTGGGTGGTGATCCACCTGAACTGAAGCCACACCCACAACTGTTAGGGGTTAGTATAAATACAAGGGAAGACATCATTGCACATAACAACCACACCAAGGGGTCTAATGAAGTACTGTCACCTCATAAACACATGAAAAACTGGAGAAAAATACAAAAATCAATTTAAGTCTGAAAATATTTTGGGTTTAAATGGTTGCCGTAGTCCCATCGTCTAAGTCTGGTGGCATGTTGGACACTTTCATTGAAACAATATGAAGAACATTGACAATAGTTTATACTCAATTACTCATATGATCGCTATGTTGGGCAGACATTCAGAATGTCCATATCTAATATTTTTTCACAAATGAATGCCACATTTTATACTTCATCTGACATGATGACAGAATTAGGACAAAACAACCGATCTACAAGCTCACAATGTACTGCGACGCAACACGTTGTGAGCTTGTAGATTTGCTATTTTTCAATATCTTTAGTGTTCCCCTACAGGCCTACAATGACATGCATGGCACAGCATAGGGAGACCCTAGGCTGTGATTAAGTCTGTGCGTGTTATAAATATTTAACCGATGAAAAGTATTAACAAGAGCTCGTGATTAAATATTAACAACGTGGGAACGTAGATTATGTTTTACCATGTCCTGAAAATAAATGGCTTTGGACATAAGGTTTCCACCCAACAGTGCCAACAGTGCCTACTGTATGTAGTGCATGCATGCACACATATACTTGACTGGGTGTGGAGAGACAGCAAAGTGGGGACATACTGTGGAGCGATGGACATGCAACAACAGCCCCATGGCCATGGCATTAACTTACCATCGAGCCTGGATCTACAGTGCTATGGTCACTAAATGGTCGAGCCATGTGGCTCATTTTTATGTATAATGATGAACATTCGGGGTCCAGGCGCATGCCACATATAGGCTTTAATTGGCCTGTTCGAGTCCCATTCATGACGAACTTTGCTGCATGTCTCTCCCCTTCTCCCTGTCCATCTTCACTTGATACTATCAATAAAAGGCAGAAAAGCCAAAAAATAAAATAACGAGCATTCACTTGCTACAGTATATGAGTCTTTGTTTCAAGTCTCCCTCCCTTTTCTCTCTGTGGGCCGACAGACTGGTAAACCACGGGAGATCCTTCGATCAGCATAACAGGAAACAGAATCACCACGGGAACATGTGCTGTGTGTCGCACATGAATCAACGTATTTAACCACAAGCATTGGCGTGTTTAATTATTGTTGGTGACTGCGTGCGTGTGTTTACTGTGATGTTTGTCTCCTGCATGCACGACGTTGCACATGCATTCGATATACAGATCCATTCCCCCAAATACGGGTTTCTGTTTGGTTAATGTCTTTTTGAAGCTCACATCCATCAATATCCTGGTAGTTCTTGCACGCCGCATATCTCCAAAGCATCTATATTGAGTTTTACCACTAAAGTCAACACATTAGGCAGTATTGCAAATATCACTGATTAAGACAAAATAATATCACCGACCATTGGCGTCTTTGGACTTGGAACATGGCGAGTAGATCTTGCTTCTTGTCTCTGGTGTATAGTTGGTTGAATGCTCCGTCCAGCCTTTTCAGGTGTTCCAGCTCAGCCAAACGAGCAGCCATCTTGCTGGTGCACTCTGGGAGATGTAGTTACCAGAGTGTGATGTTGGAAGATGCCTACAAACTCTCTCTCTCACACACACACACACACACACACCAATCAGAACCTTACTAAATGCAGCGAAAGAAGTACCTCATAACCCGACAGGTCCAAGAAACCTGAAGGTCACTGTTATGTCAGGCCCCGTCACAGCCCTGTCACAGTGATATCAGGCCTGTCGCAGGGATGCGAGAATAGTGGATAGGGGCCCAAAAGAAGTTGAGAAACATGCACTCCTATAGGAAAATGTCTGGTCAGTCACATAGATGGCTAGAATTAATGTAATTTACTATACCACACTGTTGAATCTGATGAAGGCCAGACATTTCTCCCAAAGGAGTTAGTTTAATTGACTTCTTAAACTCAGTTGATTAGACATGCTGTGCATGCTGCATACATCAATGTATTCATTATCGCCAGCCACTGTTGTCACCAGTTGTTCAAATTAAACGCTAAATTGGGTCTTTCTATCAGATAAATTATTTATTAGGTCTATCCTTTGCCGGTGTGGGAGTGGGAATTTTACTATTCTGTTCTCCTATTCATAGTTTTGGTTTAAGCAGAACATGGCTATTCATTTTTCCACAATATTGTATCTTACAATGACCAGGTTGATTTACCGGCATTGCAGTTTTCAGCCATTTTAATTTGTTTTGTTTGATTTAATTTCATCGACAAGTCTGCGCTGTGCGACCACAAAAGTGCAGGCTCATTTAAAAACAATTTAGCAAATGTGACATATTGGAGACAAATAAAATGCATGGTGCAAGTCAGCAGTATGAGGAAATGAATAAATGCTGAACAAATTAAATTATTGGAGGCGTGTTTCTAGAATAAAGTCTGCATACCGTTTGATGCAGCTCCCAAGTGTCAAAGTTTACTGTGGCAATGTTTGGAGACGACCAGGCTCATCTTCAGTGTCTCACAGTGTTACTGCATTCAAACTAGTAGGCGTTTTAGATGTGCATGTCTTTTTGTTGTTTTACAGACTCTTTTCCCTCTAGATGCGATCGAACAAATGTCTCAGGATTTCAGCTATGGGTAACTTTTCTTTTAACCTTTTCGTTCCAATCAAGATAGGCCTTCTCTTAACACTATAGCATCCCTATCTTGGGCATGCCATAATAGACAAAGATTCTGCAAAAATAGCAGTTCATGACCCGTTGTGAGCTTTGTATATCGGCTAGTGATTTTGTGGGATAAAACAAGTGGGCCAAATATAGAGCAAGTATGTAGGATTTAAGTTGTTAATGTCCCTCCCACACATCATTGCTTGATGTCTTTTACTATATCCTTTCTCCACTTTCCCACCTCTCTCTCCCTTCACTCCACAAGCGGGGGCTTCATGTGAGTTAATAATAGGACTAGGAGCTTCAGTACTTGTTCAGAACATGTTTTTCAATTCAATTCAAATTAAATTTTCTGCCAGTTGTGCCTTTGCATGTCAGTGAGGTGTAGACTAGTTTGAGCAATGCTTTTAAAAACTGATTTATATATATTGTGTGTCTGCGTTTGGCCAGTACGTGTGCATGGGGAGAACATGATTGTGAGGTGGCGGATGGTGGGGGTCTGTCTGTCTGTCTGTTTGTCTGTCTCATTTACTGATTTCTTATCTGTCCTTGCATCCCCTCCCTCCTGACTATCATTCCCCGTCATTGCATTCTTTGTCTTTTGATCATCATTCTCTTTTTCTCTCCCTGTTTGCTTATACCCTTTCTGGTCTTTTCTCCTTCACTAAAGCTTAGCATCTGTCTCTCTTTACCCCACTCTGTCACTCTGTCCGTCTTCCCACCCTGCCTCTGTTCTGCTCCTCACACCACCTCCTCTCCATTCATTTTCTAGCCGCTCTAAAGCCGTCAGTCATTTACTGCCTCCCTCTCATCCTTCTACCTTTATCGCTACATCTATAGTTTTTCTCAATATAATCCCTGCGCTCCCTTTGCCATCATCCATTTTCGTTCTCCTTCCACTCTTCCTCTGCTTTCACGTCTTCGCTCCCATTTCACATCCCTCCATTTTGTCGTTGCATGCCATCCGTGCCATCCTGGTGACCCATTAGCCTCAATCTATGACAGGTGTATGAGCTGTTGAGCAGCTCAGTCCAGGTGGAAATGGAAAATCGTTGTTCACAACGGAGTGAACGGACTATCACTCTGTGAGGAAGTGGTGCAGGTTTACGTCTGAGTGGCCATATAGAGAACGACATGCAGCCAAAAAAGGACATAACCGAGCAAGAGAGGGAGAAACATGGTCAAATGGAGAGGGACCAATAAGAAGAGGGGACAACTGTTAGGGGCAGAAAGAGGAAGGGAGAAACCAAAGGAGGGGTTGAGGCTCATTTGGGACGGTGACCCCTGAGTCTCATGACTGGAATAGAGGCCCTAAACTCTATCAGACAAACTAATGTCCAATCACCGGCCACAGATTTCTTTCTACTCTCTCGCACACACGCACGCACACACACACACACACACACACACACACACACACACACACACACACACACACACACACACACACACACACACACACACACACACACACACACACACACACACACACACACAGTGCATCTCTCTCTCTCTCTCTCTCTCTCTTCCCTGCCCTGGGGGTCATTCTTGGTGGCCTGGTAGGGAGTGGCGATGATTGAGACAGATGTCCTGCTGTTTGTCTGAAGGACAGAGATGGAGCTTGCTGTGCTCCCTGCGGCAGCATATTGATGGCATTTGACAAATACTTTATAATTCTTTGTTGGCCTTTATATCTGTATTTTATACTGTGGACACCATGGTTAAGGTAATTCACAGCTACATTTTGTTTTCATTCATGTTTCACACGATGGCCTGTTGCCTGCCACGATGATACAGAGTGATAGTGTCAGGGGGCCGTGTCTACTGAATTGTTTTTTTTCTCGAGCAGCAGAGCGTTTTGGGTATCATGTCCAGAGCACTATACATGCACATGAGTGAGACGCCTCTACTCAGTTTTTGCTGTGGGCAAGCAGAGGCTTGTCTCAGTTCTACCAGAACAGGATATTAAACATGATATCAAGCCAGCAGCCATATCTGGTAGGAGAACTCATACTAGTGGAGGAAAAAAAGAACTGTGTGTGGGTCTAGTAAGTAAGTAGCCTTGCCGAGCCATGGGGCCCATCTCCTGTTTCTGTAGCATGAGGCAGCTTGATGTACAAGTACACCCCCTGGACATGACGCTAGTATGTCGCAGGGACTTACCCCTAATCCAACCCTTGATGCTGAGTGACACTGGGTCCCATTTTTAGAGTTTTTGGTATGACCCGGCCGGGGTTCGAACCCTGACCTCCCAGTCTCAGGGCGTTTTATTCCATCTTGTAGCGACTGGCCTCACAAGAATACTCAATTCAACATGCATGTGGGTGGGGTGACAAAAACAAATATGGTGTCATCCAACTGGAAACCAAGAATTTTAGAGTAGGCCTATGCGTGGCCTAGACCAGATCACACTGCTCAGTTCAGAATGAAAACCAGGCTTTCGTCCATGTGAAAAGCCTATAGTCACGTGAGGTTACTAGGTGTCGGTCTCTGACAGATTGTCTGTTCAATCTACAATCTACATTTTTGGTTGAAAGTAGATTGATGACAGTTTTACACTTAGTTCCACTTCCGTCTCTTACTTGATTTTGATTGATCACCTGGGGGAATAAAGTGAAGTTGATGAGTGGCACTCCTCTGAAAAAGTTTAAGGTGCTCCTCTGAAGTGCAACTATTTTCTATAGTATGTCTTTTCCATACCTAGAACTGACAGAACATGTGCATGCACATCTATGTGCTTGTGCAGGTCTGTCTGTATACACATGCAAACATACTGTATGCATGTGTACAGTATGCGTATTAGTCCGGCAGCTGACAGGCTTCTTTTGTTTAAAGTGGGAAATTTGGTATATAGTCTTTTTCATTGGCCTAAAATATTGTCTATACATGTATACATTCATGAATCCACTTGCTGACCGGCTGTTAGTATTGGGCAATTATTTTAATAGGGGTTTCTTGTGACCCTACCATTAACATCCTATGGCAGGCAATAATGTCAAACTTTCCTTTTGCTTTAAGTAGCATGTGACAAACTGCTAGCTAACAGCAGCCGTAGCCACTTGCCAAAATGTACCCAAAATGTGCTGACCTCATCACATTTGTCATGGCCGTTTTTAGCCCAAGGAGTGTATTTTGTGAAAAAATAATGCTTGGAATGGATTCAGAATCATGAAAACCCCCTAGTTTGACATGTCACATTTTTTTTTAAATGGTAGGGTCACAAGAAACCCCTAAAAAAAGATTGCCCAATACTAACATAGCCGGTCAGCAAGTGGATTCATGAATGTATGTCACCCATTCTTGAGATAAGGGACAAAACCTTTTTCAAACTGGATTTTTTTTTTTTTTAAGATACATTCAAATCAAATAGATGTATTTGTAGACACAGGTCTCAACTACCAATCTTGAGAAGGAACAGGTTTTTCGCATAACATTTCTTTCTAAAATGGGACATTTATGCACTTAATACCTGATTCATGTCAACTCCGTCAGACACACTAAAATCCCTTTTAATTGAATTTTATCATTTCAACAATAATATAAAGTCCTCAGTTATCTTATAATGGCTTTCAGTAATCAAGTTAAGTAATACAAATCTTTTAATATTATTTTGTTCCAATATCACACTATTATGAAATATCCAATTTCTCAAAACCGTCATTTCAACCTTTATTTTCAATATTATAACATGAAAACCATGTAAAAAAAAAAAAAAATCATCATTACGTATCATTTCAGTTGGTGTTTCAATACATAAGCACAAAAGATTTGACAGCAAATTTTCTATTTCTTTGGAAATTAACAAAAACATCACGGGACGAACGTCTGACGGAGTTGACGAACATCTGACGGAGTTGACAAGTTTAACTGATTTAGGTTCTAGACCACCTAGGATCTTGATTCTGGTGACTAATCCCACATTTTCAAGGATGAGGAATACAGTGGTACTATTTAGATTTGCCCTGTGAACATGGCAGCCATTTTTCAAAATGGCCGCCAACTTTCTGTTATTTCCCAATAACTCAAGTTCTACACCACCTAGGATCTTGATTCTGGTGACTAATCATACATTTTCAAGGATGTGGGATACATTGGTACTATTTAGATTTGTCCTGTGACCATGGTAGACATTTTTCAAAATGGCCGCCAACTTTCTGTTATTTCCCAATAACTCAAGTTCTACACCACCTAGGATCTTGATTCTGGTGACTAATCATACATTTTCAAGGGTGAGGAATACAGTTGTACTATTTAGATTTATCCTGTGACCATGGATGGTAGACATTTTCAAAAATGGTGGACCTGCTATTATTTTACCAATTTACTCAGGGAATATTATCAGAATAATATAAAATCTGTGAATACATTTCTTACCAAGAATTTTCTTCACCAATGTTTGTAAAGGTGTCTACTAACATATCCCACATTGGTTTCTATTTGACCACCCTAGGGGCATGTTTGACAGCTGCTGAAAGTTGGGTACCATCAACAACCAATATAAGGCTAAATGTTCTAAATTTCATTATGCTTTAAGTAGCATGTGGCATGTCAAACTAGGGGCTTTTCATGATTCTGGATCCATTCCAAGCATTAGTTTTGCACAAAAAACACTACGTTGGCTAAAAACGGCCATAGCCATCATCACAGATGTGATGAGGTCAGCACATGTCGGCACATTTGGGCAAGTGGCTATGGCCAAACTAGGGGGTCTATGGCCAAACTAGGGGTCAAACTCCTTGGGCTAAATTCGGTGAGGTGAACAGTGAGCAGTGAACAGTGAGGGAAAGACTGAAGACAGAAGATTTGGCTTCAGGACCATCAGGCAGGATGTGCAGACACTGGAGGCATCAGTGTCTTTCTCTGTGTCCCCAGCATGTCAACCAAAGCAATGTTACCAAATCAAAGGAGCCTTCACCTCATGTCACCTGGGGCTGGGTGAGCAATCGTATCCTGTATCTAAACTCACAACTAAATACAGACACTTGGCCAGACTGCCGTTTGAAAGGGTCAAACCCCTCATCCTGATTGGGGAAGACCACCCCACCTAATCACACCAACCGAACAAGTGAGGTTGGGGCCTCCAGGTGGGCCAGCAGCCATCTGCACAAGACTGGGCTGGACCCTGCAGGAAAGCAATCTCCAGCCAAGACAATGTAAGTTGACTATAACAGAGCCCCAGAACACAGAGCTCAGGAGAAGGATGGAGAAACACTGGCAGGAGGCCACCAAGATACAATGCCCCAGAGACCCAGAGTGTGCCACCACTGGCAGTAAGGAGATCAACTGCTGCAGCAAAGATGTCATGAAAGGCAAGTCTCCACCAAAAAAAACCCTGAACCTAATCGGGGTGTCAAGAGACCAAAGTTTCTCCCCCACAGTTCCCTGCAGTGGCCAGTGAAGTCAAACTGTGCATCTGTACCTGAAAGGGGCAAGTCAAAGGCCAGAAAGCCCACCTCCTTTTAATGTCCTGTCAGTAGAAACTCAACCTGCACCTGAAATAAGCCCTTACCTCTCCCAGAGAAAGTTCATCCTTGAAAATGTAATGATTAGTCGCCAGAATCAAGATCCTTGGTGGTCTAAAACTTGAGTTATTGGTAAAATAACAGCAGGTTGGTGGTCATTTGGAAAACAATGGCTGCCATGGTCACAGGACAAATCTAAATAGTACCACTGTATTTCTCATCTTTTAAAATGTATGATTAGTCGCCAAAATCAAGATCCTAGGTGGTCTAAAACTTGAGTTATTGTAAAATAACAGCAGGTGGCGGCCATTTAGAAAAAAAAATGGCTGCTATGGTCACAGGACAAATCTAAATATTACCAATGTACCCCACATCCTTGAAAATGTATGATTAGTCACCAGAATCAAGATCCTAGGTGGTGTAGAACTTGAGTTATTGTAAAATAACAGCAGGTGGCGGCCATTTTGAAAAATGGCTGCCATGGTCACAGGGAAAGTCTAAATTGTACCACTGTATCCCTCATCCTTGAAAATGAGGTCTTAGTCACCAGAATCAAGATCCTAGGTGGTGTAGAACTTGAGTTATTGTAAAATAACATCAGGTGGCGGCTCTTTTGTAATATGGCTGCCATGGTCACCACGAGACAAATATGTGATGGCCCCATAGCCAAAAATGTTCCTTAAGGCATGCTCTAACTGTGTGCCGAATTAGAATACTGCCCATTATTCAAAAACAATAATTTTATTGTTTTAGGAACACTTTTGTCAACTCCGTCAGATACACGTCAACTCCGTCAGACACAAAATCTGACGGAGTTGACGTCTGACGGAGTTGACAAAATGGCATTTGTTTTCATCTTAACCCTCTTTAGTACAATGTAGCCATTTTGTTTTTGCTTAATTTTGTTAGCTAAACCTAACCCCTAAACTAAAATAATAAATGTCCTGACGGAGTTGACATGTAAAAGCTGTGACCACATTGTTATCAACATTGTTTGTTTAAAATATCAAACAATTGAATGCTTGTCAGACCAGGTACTCCACTGTTGCAACAAATATAAATGGGACTTGGAAAAGGAGTCTTCAGGCTAAATCTGTCGACAATATTTTCTGATTAATTTAAGACTTTTAAAAAAACCTGACGGAGTTGACGGAGACGTGGGACGAACATTTGATATGAGATATTTAATAGAAAATATAAATTAAAATTAACTGTGTATATTATTTGCTATGTTGTTGACAATCTACTTTAATTTAGTATGTATATTTATGTGATTGTGACAGTATTAGACACTTTTTTGGCAGTTTGAAATTGTGGCCACTTGCTGGGGACAGGCTAAATACAGGCCTTTTTGGGTACAGGGCCTGCTTTTAACTAATTCAGATGGAATATGAAAACAATTATAATGAAATTAAGGGCATAATAATACACAACTGTATTACACTTAACTTTGCAAGTGCTTTTATTTTTATGAATTAATTTATTTTTTACATAAAATAAGGCTCTTATGTGTGGGACATGTTTTTTCCACTTTTGTCCCTCATCTCAAGAATGAGTGATGTATATAGACAATAAGGACAATAAAGACAAGTTTCCCACCCGTCCACCTCGGCTGCCGGACTATATGCGCATGTGTGTACAATGGCACATCAATGCATAATGCTTGTGTGTGACTCTGAGTCTGCCATTCCACGTTTTTCTGCTGCTGACCCACCTTGACCACCATCAATCTTCAGTGCAACACAGATGTAATAGATGCAGACGTGGCCCTCCAGAGCTGCTCCACTCAATCGATCTTGTCTATCATCTGTATTGGCAGTTTTCCCATTCATCATTTATTATGCTTCACCTTACCTAACCCGCTGTCTTAAACATTAACTGCAAGGGAGTAGGCTTTTTGGCACCCATGTCTGATCCCTTCAGGCTCAAGAAAGAAATACATTTTCACTCTGGTTTTAGCTGGTTTCCATCTGTGATTCTTTGACAGCAACAAATACAGCATATTAAATAACAATATTGAAACCTTTGCACTTTCTTAACAACGCTGTGGACAAAATGCCTCACAGTCTATTTCTGACTACACTGGCCACTGTTTGACAAATGCTCCTTGCCTGCTGCCAAACACAGGACTAGTGAAACAGCATCAAGGTCACCTGCAAACAGCTTAGCGCTCTTTAGGCGGATGGCATTTAATCATTAATATCCAGAAGAGATGGATTGCGGAGAAGACAACTGTGGTTAGAGAAGGCGACCGAGGCTCTTTTTGTTTTTATTTATGGGGCTACGCTAGCATTACCAACACAGATGCCTTCTATAAGAAAGGGCAGCAGAGGTTACATTTTATACTCAGATCGAGACATTATAACGTGGATAAAAGTCCTGATATACTGAATAAGTTTCAAATATTTGGCTAAGAACAAAAAAAGGCCTGTGACTTACTTCATCCCTCCTGCCCTTTTTATGTAGGGCAGTAACTCTGGCCTTTATAAATTCAAGTGTGTTACTATGGAGCGATCACCTCTGCTGCACCCCTCAATAAAATGGGATGGAATCTAAGCACGTGGCTTTGACAGTATCAGTCCTCTTAAAATCTTTGTAATTGTTTCCTTTGATATTTGTCATAATTTACATGAGATTCCCCATAATTCTCCTGTGCTGACAGGGCATTTCTCATTTAAATAATTTGCAATAGTGGTGGAAAAACTCATTAAATCTCTTTGCCACACTGGCTTCTTTGAAGGTTAAGGAGTGGACCCATTAGCCTCGGTACCCAGGCTTTTATTTTCGTTAAGGACATTAAGACATATAGTAGGCTATACTATCATTTTTATGTTTGGGTTTTTCTTTGTTTTTTCTTTGGTCCCTGATGACTTCAGGGTTGCTCAAAGCTTTTAAGAGTCACTTTTTAATGAGGATCTCGGCTTCTTCTACTATTCTTTGTACTTTATTTCCAAGAATTTTATACTATCTCTTTATAGCTTTGATTCTGACCTTTTTTGTTGGAGCTATTTAATCTAAAACCTTGAGGAACGTACTCTGAAAGTGTGACCATGCAGAGGGTCACACTTTGATGAGCATCCGTGCTCATCAAAATGTGTGACCAATATCATGAGCATTTCTGTGACACGGTCTTCATTATACTGAGAGTTACTTGTGCAGATTTTATTATGAATACTAACATATATTAACCTGCACATAAGTGCCATCACTGCCATGTCATACTTTGGCTATTCGAAAAAAGCCAATGTACAATGTGATGCGTGTGTGATCCACCCCCATACTGGCTCAGGGGTAGTAGCCAGTAGTTCCCAGGCTTTGCCATCGTTTGAATCGTGTGAATGTGTGTGAATGGGTGAATGTAATGCACAATCTATGTTAAGTAATTTGGGTAAAAGTGCTATATAAATGCACTATTTACCCCACACCCATCCCACTGTCCCTCACCCGCACCACATAATCCCGTTAATCTTGGCCTTTTCTCTCTTTTTCTTATTTTCATGTTTTTAAAAAAATAAGCTCTAGGCTACCTTTTAAAACATAATGGCCTCACGTACTGTACAGTAGGTTTTGTGGAAACGGTTCATCCATGGTTCCCCATTGTTCTCTTGAAAGATACCAACCGGCACCAGCTTCCTGTTCTGTGTTATACCTATCCCCCTGTTATTACTTGTTTAATCTCTGATGACAGCCTGTTGTCATTTGAGCTAAGAGACTGTGGCAGTCATGGCCTTGAGGGTGCAGAAAACACGTGTCAAACTGATTAAACGTGTGGAGAGAGGTGGGAGATGTGTCCTGGAGAAATGCATTTGTTAGAATAGCCTCAATGCCTGTGTGGGGTGAGTGCGCCCGTCCTGACTTCCACAGGGTAAAATGTCTTCGATCACACAAGCGAGCACACCAACAGTAGGCTGATGTATTGTATGTAATTATTTGGTTATGGCTGAGTCACTGTTTCTGGAGATTAATGGTGCAGAATGAGAGAATGGATCTGACATTCGCAAGAACTTTAAATAAAAGATAAAGTGAAGTCTGTTTAACACAGCTGAGATACAATTGATATTGTCTATTGTCCTCATCATTTTTCAACCGCGGTCGAGATCATGGATTTCACAATGCCACGCCAGACTTACCAGTCCTTCATTGCCATCCCCAGTTCCTGTTTACTGATGCATGCGTCTCTAGGTGACATCAGGGAACGACTTTTTCTCTTTTTTTTTTACCTCTGGTCTGCTTCGAGGTAGGATTCCAGAGAAGAAGGGAAGATATAACCTCGGATATAGCCTAGTGAAGAAACACAGTGAAGGTTGCCATATATTAGAGAAGTTTCATTAGAGAAGTCTCATTAGAAGGCGGGTGTAAGTGCCATCCAGCCGTTGGTAAATGTCTACGTCCGGGGGCTACTGTAGAATCGGCTAGACGGTCATCCTAAATATTCTTTACTTTGAAACTTTACTAAGCTGGGATGACCAGAACTAAGATCTTATGCATGTCATTGTAGGCTGACCAGGCCATACCCTTCCTAGTTTGAAATTCCTTTTGGGAAGAAGATAATCCAAATACTTGTAGTCATCAACCTGTTTCAAAGGAGTGTTGTTAAGTGTTTTGATAATGTGGTTATTGTTGGATTTGCATATATTTACGTATTCAGTTTTTGTTTCATTGAGATAAAGTCCAACACAGTTGGAGGCCTGCTCAAGAGACTGAAGGAGAGCCTGAGCGTACTCCAACAATTGACTGATAAGCGTAATGTCATCAGCGAAGTCAGTGTCAGTTAGGTATTTAGCAGGATGATGAGAGCTTCTCCTATAGCCCTTTATCATTGATAGTATCAACTGACATACGAAGAACATAATCAACAATAAAAAATGCCAGCAAGGATGGGGAATGATGGTGTTTCTCCGTCAGGAGTAAGGATGGTCGCTGAGGTATTTGTATATACTGTAGAACTTTTATGGCATCGATCATTTTGTCGGGGATACCATATAATTTAAGAGTTTCAAACATTTTGGCTCTGTCCACTGAATCAAAAGCATTTGAGAAATCAACAAAGACTAGTGCAAGATCGAGGTTGCATAGCTGTGATTCGACAAGAATTCTACGTAAGCATAGAATTTGACTCAAAGTTGATCTACCACGTCTAAATCCGTTTTGATTGTTTCGGAGTAGAGGCTCAACGAAGGGGACAAGACGATTAAGGATGAGTTTGTTGTAAAGTTTTGCAGCAATTCAAAGGAATTGGTATTTGGAATGTGCTAAAAAAAAACAGCTCTGCGCACACATTTCTGAGGGCACATTACATTGTAGGAACGATGCAATATTTTAGAGAAGTATATAATTTACTTGGACTGCAAAAGAGGCCATTTGACAACCCAAAAGACCAGCTTGGAAAAGTATACTAGCGGCTGTGCTGAGCAGCAGATGCGGGCTATTTCAATCATCAGTGCCTCATAGATTACCTGTTCATTGTGCTGCTCTCTGCTAGGCCCCTCAGAGCCCGAGGCCAAGCTGGAGTCACATCTTCGGGAACCTGCTTTTTCTCGCCTCTATAGAGCAGGGGCTCCATTTATCCATTGTAGCTGGGACATGGACTCATCAACCAGAGGTTGTTGAATCTGCTGAATTTGACAGAGATCATTAATAAGAATGCTTCTTATTTGGTAGCCTACCTGTACCTGTTTAATAAGGAGAGCCATTGCTCAGCCAGCATTTTAATTTCTTAGTCATATTTATATACCTGTTGTCTATAACAGTCCAGTTTAATATAAAATCTGTTTTGCAAATCAATATATACTGTACATATTTTGGCCAGCTTTGTGTTTGTGTGTACCCCATATAATAATAATAGCGATGATTTGATTTGATTTTTTATGACTGTATGATGATAAGAGCGCCCATCAATTCACACAGGTGTGTGACATGATGATTAAAATAAAGAATACATCCGCAGACAATACAACATCAAATACAAATAAAAAGTAGAAAAGAGAGGAAAAGTCACACCTGTTTGAAGTGAGGGGTGCAGGCTGCTCAACAACACTGCTGGCCGTCAATTATTATCAGTCCTATTATCTTGGTCCGAGAGTAACTTTTTAACTCCTTTTAACGTTCAACTCAGTCTTCAAACGTCCACACTAATCCTCGTCGGCAATGTTGTGTGCCTAACTTATAACTTATTAGTGCAACCTGCATTGAGGTCATACACGAAGCTTGTCTTTTCATTTATTTATTTAGTAAGCCACGCTCCTCGACCGGTCTCATAACATAACATTACGTTACATAACATTGTGTGTCTCTACACAATTCTGTTACCTGCTTCCTGGTACCTGATTTCTGGTCAACAATCAATACACAACAGACTAACAGGGCTTTTTTGGGGGTTGCCAGTTTGGTTAAGTGTGTGACGATATCCCCCACTTCATGCAAATAGAATAGAATTGTTGTGAGGCGCAGAACAGGGGTGGGTGCAAAGTGTATTTATTCTTGTTTATTTGTTCAATGGGAAGGGGTGCCTAGTCACCCACCAGAGATTTTATTTCATTTCATACATTTTTATTTTATTTCATTATTTCAAAAAAATATTTCTTTGGAGTGCTTCAGCGCCCCTAAGGACCTGGCACCCCAGGCGGCTACGTGCCCATGCTTGCCGTTTGGGCTGCCACTGGGGGGATTCGAATAGAAGAACTCCCTGACTGGACTTCTTATGAGCTTACATTTTTGAGGGGTGCTACGCGCTAAACCCTCCTATACACAGGTTTAATGTTTGTCTTTAGTTCTAAGTTTGTTTAGTAAACACATTGACAATAAAGGGAAATTTGTGTCATATTGTCTCTTTATTGTTAATGGTGTTTAATGTTTGTGTTGGCACCGTTTGTTTTACATCACCATTACATCACCTAATCCACATGAGTTAGACTTTAATATTTTAGCGCCCCTCATTCTTTATTTATGGCCAGAGGTTGTCGTGTGAACTGCTTGTGAGGACAGACAAACAATCCACTTTTCCCTCCACTTCTGTATACATTTTCTAAATGCCTTAAAATATGAATGTTAAATGTGATAATTTTACACCACGTCCACCTCAACACCTCTTAATACAATTTTAATGAAAATGTGAGATGACTATTAATCATCCTATTCCAAAAATGTGCATGCATAGGTTCAGAATATTGGGAACTTTAACCACAAGGCCCCAGTGACAGCCAGAGTTTGAGGACTTGCATTCAGAGAGCATGTTAGTGGAAAAACAGTGCCGAGTCTGCTGACCTAGCATCGACTGATGAAACCCTGTTTACTTATGTGACCTCCTAAATGTAAGCAGATAAAAACATCAGCATTCCTACCCCAGGAAGCTTAGCGATATAATTTCAATTCCATTTTACCCATTTTCAAAACTCCCAAGTGACTGACTGCATGCTTATCAGTCATTTTGCTCTAGTAAAGAAAAGGTTTCTTAATGTGATGCACTGATAAAATGTAAATAACACTAACACTATGTGAACGCACGCTCAGAGTTAAAGCATTCTGGATTTTGCAATTATTGTGTTTTTGGAATATGCAGTCCAGTTGCCTACATTTGAAATAACATTTCTGTTTCAAGTTCGCAACATTGGATGTTGCTGTTCATTATGTGATTTTAGTAAGAAATGAATCTCTCAAGAACAGATTCTGAGCTGGATCTGTCAGCAGTGTCAATCAGAACGTGTATACATTGTTTTCAGTGGTCACAGGGAAACAATTTATGGAATATCAAAGCCCTGTTTGACACCTGTTCTGACGTTATTGGATCAGAAGAGGTGTTTTTATATGCCCTGTGAGCGGATTAAAATGTGCATTTTCCCCATGAACCCATTTGAGCTGCAGCTGCAGCTCCAGGCAACCTGGATCACGCACTGTGATTGGCCAGTGCACTTGTGCAAGGACGCGCTGTGATTGGCCAGTGGCCACTTTGAGTGGCAGGGCAAACGCTCTTGCCAGAACATGATTTAATATCGGCCAAGCGAACTTCGCAACGTTCGACAAGGCAACTCGAGCGCTTTAGTAGTGGTGTCTCTCTTGTGGCTCAAGTTTGCTTGAGACGCGCCCCTCCGTCGCGGTCTAAAACTGTACTTGGCACTTGGCGGCGTGACCATTTACTCAAGCGCGAAGGCCATTTGCCTATGTGCTTCATCACGGTCAATATACAGGAGATTCCGTACTGAGATCAGATATCAAAACACATGGGCAGGGTTTTCCTGCGTCATCAGGGCTTCGGAGCAGCGATGGCGGGATTTGCATGGAGCTGTGCTGGGACCTACAATAATGCATGGCTGAATGGTCTGAGGGCTTTCAAGATGGCCATTCTGCTGGAACACAGGGAAATTGCGTTTTGGGATAAGGTCAACATTCAGTGTCTTCAGAGCTGCTGGGAGAATGCATCAGCCTATAGTATAGACTGAGGTTATATAATGTCTTCTGACTTCTGCAAAACAACACCATCAGCATTTTTTAATTGCATATAGCCTTAATCAGTCAGGACCATAGCATCAAAACGGCAACAAATTAATCTAAAATTAATCTAAGAAATCTAAGAAAGGAACAATCGTGTACTTAATTGAATCTGCCTGAATTTTTAATGAGTTTAGTGAGTGTACTGTCTGTCACTGTCTGTCACTGGTGCTTGTGACATAAGCAGAGCTTCAGTGGTTGCTATAGTACATGGCACACATAACCAACAAAAGACAAATCTATTATATTTATATTGTAAAAAATTACATTCATGTTGAATAAATATGTTGGACAAGGAAGCCTCTCTGAGAGCATAAATATAACCCCACAATGGCCAAAAAAACCCAATATTGACTCATAAAAAATAAAGATTGGAGGAGGAGCACCATGCAGCTACTACAAATACAGATTCAGAATGTATTATTGTATCACCAGGGACTCTTCTTTGGAAGACTCAGAGTTGCCCGAGGCATTCACCTTGCCGCCAGAAAACTCCATGCAAAGTATAAAGTTTTCCTGGTAATGTCATTTCAGGAAAAACACGCTGCTTTGCTGCAACTTGGTATGATGAGTTTTAGTACAGCACAGGCAGCAAATCAAGGGATGCTATATTTTGCAAATACTGTAGACATTTTCCTGGGATTCGTACAGAGTATATATTTGTGAGAGGCTATTAAAAAATTGGAAGCACACCAGAGCAACATGTAGGCCTACAAAACATGACACTAGCAAACCGCATGATAGTTGCATGGCTGCATGGCATACAGAGAAAGCCATGCCTCAAATAGCTGTTGGACTGTGTTAAACCAAATGCATTGCTATGATGCTAATGTCACGTTTATTGAGAGAAACCTCCCGTCAGTGTGTGTGTTGGTTGGTTGGTCACCCCAGGTGAGAGACCACGTGACATCACATGACATCATCAGGGATGGAGCACGTGACATCACGTGACATATATGCCCATATAGCCCATATATGGAGATCCCTGATGTCATCAATATTGGCCAGCAACTCTACATCTGACCTCAAACCTAAAACCCTTAGATCTCCATATATGGAGCTTACCTGTTCTGACATTCCATATTAAACTCAAGACGAGCCTGCCTATTAGTGCAGCCGCGCCAACAGCCGGTGAAAACTAGAGTTTTTAACAGGCCTGAAAAAGAAGATCCTACCCCACATGCCAAAGAACCCGCGCTCGCCCACGTCCAGCAGTCTGCTGTCACCCAGGCAGATATATTGATCTTACCCCCCCATTACAAAGCGCCAGTGCTCGCCCAGCAGTCTGCTGTCACCCAGGCGTATGCGTGCACGCGACCTTGCCCTTTAGGGCGAGGTTGCTTCTCGCTCTCAGGCGTCTTACTGGTATTAGAATAAGATATTGTGATGATGTGTGCCAAACACAACCTTCCTCTCAGGGTTCACAGAGAGACAGCAGAGTCTCTAAATAGAGGAAACCTTTTTGAAAATATTCAAGTTGATTTCAAAGTATGACCCTGAAGTTCAAAACAGGCTTCAGGAGCCTAATTATTACTTCTTCTTCAATCAAGGAAGAAGTGCATGAGTCTAGACATTATGCCATATTAGCTCAGGTAACAAATACCAATCCAAACGTGAGCTATAGCTGTCTGTCTCTGTTATATTCATGGTGGGGTTACATTAATGAGAGGGCGATTGGATTTGCTGACACTGGTGATATGACTGCAAATGGGCGCTGCCATCTTTGTGGTTCTTGGGGGGGTGGGGGGTATGGCGCCATCGGTTCAGGAAAGAAGAAGAATTTAGTTGTATAAACGGAGACGCAAAGGGTGGCACTTTAAGATTATACATTTTTCACTCTGGGACCCGGTTTAAAAAAAATGAGTGTAATATATTTGGTCACCCACAATGTCCATGTGGACGACAGGGCAATATGATTAAAAACTATTGCGGATACAGCTAAAAACGTCTCCATTTGGACAGCGCCTGAATCACTTTGACTGCAGGATGCCGATACATGTGCTGCAGGACCGTCTGTGTGACTATTCTCTGCTGATTGTCTGCCCAGCACTGCATTCACTTAACATCAATACAACGTTAATAAGCATCCTTCAGGTAGAGATCCATTGTCTATTTGGGCTTTTTTTTTTTTTTTTTTAAAGGGGGAAAAAATTGTCTGTGGTGAATGTGTTGGGGATTTCTGCCACGTCCCAGTCTCACGTCAGTAATTTCTGCTAAAATTGCCTTTACTAATATTTGATCAAATTTCGCACACATGGAACTCATTTTCTGTTTTATATTTGTAGTACATTTTAGCCTACATTTGCAAACAGATGAATTACAATTTATACCACAGACAGCAGAATACACATGAATCTATATTAATTCCATAGTACAGCTCATCTCTGTTCAAGCTTTGTGAACAGTCAGCTGAATTTTGGCAAGCAAAAGAGAAAGTTGCAGCATGAAAGCTAAACTTTTTGCCCTTGTTGAATACAGTATGAAAAGTCACATTCAAGCAAGCATTCACTCTTATGACCTCATGCACTATACTGGTGAAATAAAAATTCCGTGGCCCCACAGCAGACCTTTACTGTAGGAAACGTTTTGTTATTTAAGGCCTAGACAAAGGAATGCATAAAATATATTTGATATATATTAGTCTGTAGCTATTGTATACGCAGAGGCAATAATGTTTAGCAAAGCTGTCTTTTCTAATAATTGTATTCATATCAAACTGGCCTTTCCCTCTGTAAGTTTTCTGTATTTATATATACATAAAGCTTGCAGGGTTATATTTATTTTACAGAAGCTATGTTTACCAACCAAGAACTATCCTTTTTCACTAGGAGATGAAGAAAGAATAATGAAAATGCTCCATCGATTACCCTAATCACGTACAGTTGTTTGCTTCTGACACACACACACACACACACACACGCAGGCAGGCAGGCAGGCACGCACGCACGCACGCATGCAGGGTTGAATGCATGTGCTTTGTCACTACTCTAATATTTGGCAAACACTGAACTGAAGATGACTCTGCTCTCTAGAAGATAACTTCTCAGTGGACTCGCACGCCGGTGCACACACACACACACACACACACACACACACACACACGACACACCACACACCACACACACACACAGAATTTTGGCTGTTGAATTCGACAAGGTCATCTTTTATACTACACTCTGTAAGGCGCTTCAGACAGCAGCAGGTGGTTGGAGATGAAGAATGAACTAGAATCAGGGCAGAAGAATGACGGAGCGTATAAGTGCTTTTTTCAACTGCGCCCACGGTCATTAATAGATGGCTTTAAAATTGAATATAGATCACTATTGAGGATTTACGGTAGGATAATGATATGGCATAGCATGATAATAAAGCACGTTAATAGACTATGATACTATAGAAATACATTATTATGTCATAATATAGAGTGATGATATAGAACAGTGGTTTTCAAACAGTGGTCCGGGGACTACCAGTGGTCCTTGAGGGGGTTCCAGGTGGTCCCCAGCTAAATGATGGAGAGTTCCTAACCAAATGGACCCTTCTAGATCGTTAACTGAAGTCTACACAATTAAAGAAGGTATAGAAGAATTGTTATGTTGATCAGCGTTTGCCTGTTATCTCTCCTATGGTGCCACATCAATACAGCATAGAATCTTATCCAACAATGACATATTCAAAGTTTTGGGTGTGGTATGTGGCTCAAATGCCAAAAGAATAATGGGCCTTGGTATGAAAAGAGTATAGCAAATTCATATTCTATACTGTAGCACATATGGTACAGCAGTGTTATAATTGTATTGATAATAATTAATTATACTATACCTATAGCATCATTCATAATATGGTGATCATATTGATGTGATAATAAAGAATGACGACAGGCTCATAATGATAATGGCAGAAAGCAACAACAATAACAACTAAACATTTAAATAACATTGAATGACAAAAAAATGAAAACAAATAAATAACGTATTCCTATTCCTGAAATGAAACCAGAGGAAATAACAGATCAAACAGCAGGGGGAGGAAACATGAAGCATAGCCTATGCGTTATTGTTTGATTTATGTGCAGAGCCCCATCCATGATGGCGTTACATCTGTCCTTGACACCTGGGGCCCAACACAACTTATTCGCTTTATGGCCTAATGGAATGGAAGCACGCACACAAACAAACGGACACACTGGCACATGTACACACACGTTGACATGTGTGTGTATAATAGAAGTGACATGCATATCTACTGTATGTCTACAAATCACATGTACTGTACAGCAGGTACAAACAATAGGAGACATTCACGCAAACACATAGTTAACCTACTAGGGTTGTCCCGATCGGATCGGGTGATTGGAAATCGGGGCCGATCACGTCATTTTCAAATGATCGGAATCGGATCGGGAACCAAAAAACGTGATCGGGACATCCCTAGTATCAATGTTATATCCATATCATGATATTAGACTGGAAATTGTCTGTGATATTGTACTATATCGTGATATGGCATAAACGTGTTCTATAAAATATAAATATCAGATCAGGAAAAATGAGGCAGATGCTCAAAATCAAATAGTCGGAATTGGATCGCGAGTAAAAGAAAACGTGATCCCTATTTCGTACATACTGTAAATGCAAAATAGAAATATTTCACACAAACACAGTTATGTTTTACATGCATACTGTATGCATACTGAAGCACACAAAAAATAAAACAGGGCGCCACTCATGCAATGGACAAACCAATGACAGCAGCATTTTCGAATGGTTCAGCAATAAGGACCATGCTCTGCCGATGGACAGCGACAGACTTTGCATATCATGTCTTTATACACGGGTTAAACCGGGGGTTAAACCCAAGAGAGGAAAGCAACCTCCGTTACGTTATATTATGCATAGGTGTGGTTTGGGCGTTACAATAATTAAACCAATCACCAGTACACGTGCCAATGCCTTTAAGAGATCCCTTATCTGTTGCCCGTCATGCCCAGTTCTATATTGCTTCATAGCCTTACGGTCTATAGCCCATGGAAGAGTGTTGCGTTGCTGCCTTGAAGTCTCACTTGTGCTGCACTCCACCGCCATTCTTTTTTTTTCTCCACCCCGCACAGAGCCAAGAACACTCGTCTTTTCATTGAGTCACAACTCGCTCAAATCTTGCTCATTTAAAAAAAGTCAAAGTACTATGTAAACTACTACATTTATTTGGTATATAGATTGTGCGTGTAGGCCGTCTCTACGAAATGGTATCAAGCAAAAAGGAAAGGTCAATCAATTGGATTAAATCAATTGGATTGGAATCGCGCATGCCACAATGCCTATAGCACAAGCCAAATAACGTCTTTGACTATACAATTATAAACACAATGGACACAAGGAAGTGGCAGGCATGCACTCACTTCTGCCGATTATAGGAAAATGACAAAGAGATGCGTATAGGAGAATAAGGAGAGATGACGCAGCCTTACTCCAAGGACATCTCCATGCAGGTGCACAGCGTGTGCCGCTCTACGGTACGGTTTACGGGTATAAGTTACAGGTGGTTTTAAACTCCACTATCGTCTTCCCAAATGTGTGTGACCAAAATAGCAATTTAGGGGAAAGCGTGCCAACACACCCATGACCACACCTCTAGGCACAAACACCGGTGTCGGCAAAAAAGATAGCGGGTGACGCTTGACCAAAATACCATTAAGGGACAGAACAAGTTCCTATATTCGTAATTTTCGGGCAGCGGCTGAATTGCGGGCCGCGTCTCGGGTAATGGCGGCGACGAAATTGGAGCCCATGTATGCCATGCAAAGAGACAGAGACAGAGTGCACATATAATTGAACAATGGAAAGGGAAGCTACGTTGAAAAGGCATATTATATTACAACACTCAATTGCAGTTGCAACTGAACATAGTTAGTCTAGCCGACTCATTTCACACCAAAGACAAAATACATTCTAAACGTTAAAAGAAGATAAAGTAGACACTGCAACACAAATACAGATACATATTTATACATGTTCATGAACCAGAACTGTCTGATGGAACTGAATGGAGCAGATTGTTTGCGTCCCCATTGAACCAGTGACTGAGGGACTGACAGAACCAGTGTCCCAGTACATAATTACACTGCAAACCCAGAGACCCAATGGCAGGTGCCACTTGCACCATGCACTCCCTGCAAAGCAGGCGAGGATAGGGGTGGGAAGCTCTGAGGACTGTAAATTCCTGCTCACAAGGCATGAAATCCTTGCGATCCCATCCCTTTCTCTCAAGGTGATGGAGTTATGCCCCATTACATTCAGCAGTTCTTCAAAGTTCTTCAGGGACTGTGTCAGGGTTGTATAGTGTTTAGCAACATGATTTCCAGCTGAAAGAGTTCACACTTTGGGGTGAAATATAAATTACAGTTAATATTTCTAAAATAATGTAGATACAAGTAAAGTTGAATGTACTGTGTCAACTAATATCCTAGTACTGTATCAAAAGTAACATGATTTGCTTGAAATTCATTTTTTTATGAATTGTTACCCCAAGGTTGGCTAAACAGAGATGCCACCCTTTATAACGTCAAATGCACTGAGTGCATTAGTACAGCACTGTGACAACCAATACCATCATCTCTCAAATGACTGTCCTTAAAATATGAGGAAGAGGGGTACAGGGACACAATCTGACTTTCATCCATAACAAAATAACCTCCATAACAGAATCACTTTTCCATGTGGATGGCTAAGCAGGATTGACAGGCCCAAGGTGCCTATTGTTTTCTGCAATGTGCAAAGATTTATCATCCGAGTTCTTGCCGAAGTGGTCAGTCTATCATTTAGAGGCCATCTCAGGCAGACTTATTGCTCCTGGTAGGAATTTAAGGTGTCTATCAAAGTGTATCTTTTTGAGGGGCGCTAGCCCCTCTTATACAGTATACAGGTTTTATGTTTGTTTTTAGTTCAATGTTTTTTTTTTAACGCCATTGACAATGAATGTCATCTTGTCCCTAACACAAACATGAAATGCCATTAAAACACCTAGAACGCCCAGGACGAAGTATCTTCGTCTTATCTATTAGTAACGCCCGACGCCCAGGATGAAGTATTGTCCAAAAGACGAAGTTTATTGATATGAAAATGGATCGCATGGCTACACAGCCTGGGAGCGCCTGTTGGGCTATCCTCGATGTTGCGTAAGAGTGAGACGTCATCGAAAAACTCCCTCCACTGTTTAGCCAACGAAAACAAAAATCTTAAAACATTAATAACTCGCGATCTAAATCATCTAATTATGAACCAGTAAGACGCGCAAACGCGGGAAGCGAACGCAGCTCGTACATATTTGGTTTTTTTTAGTGTAATCAGTCAGCTCCATATATGGGCACAAAGGGGACACAGACACACACACACACAGACAGACAACCACGCCATCACACTGATGTCACCATGACTCAGCCATAACCATATAAGGAGTCCCCAAAAACAAATCACTCAGCTCCATATATGGGCACAAAGGGGACACGGACACACACACAGACAGACAGACAGACATGATCTGCTAGGTCTCATAGTAAGGTCTCATAGCTCACTGCGTTCGCAAAAACGATCCTGTGTTTGATGGCCCTCCTCAGTCCAGTCGCTAGTCGCGATAGATTATCTGTCTTTATTTTTACCTCCCGATGTTGTCGATCGACTTTGAAGTGGCGTGGCTATTGTTAGCTGCTACACACACATTCACAACAACATCCGGTCCGTCGGTAAAAGTGGTCCGTGTTTATAAATCGACTGGGCGCTATAATGTAATGGATTAAATAACTCCGGGCGTTCTAGGTGTTAACAATAAAAGTTTTGACACTGTTTGTTTTACATTACCATTACATAACCTAATCAACATGAGTTAGACTTTAATATATTAGCGCCCCTCACTTCAAACGGGTGTGATTTTTGTGTACAAAATGGAGAAATGCTGCTTTTAAGCAAGCCGTCGAAAACCATGAAAAACGACATACTGTACTATAAGTAGTAGTATGTCGGGTTTTTGACGACATACTTTATGTCGTTTTTCATGATTTTCGACGATGGTTCTTTTAAACGGCCAGGGTACAAATACATTTTTCGTAGCCTATTAAATGCCCGCACTACTATTTGGGGACAATACGGTATGCCCATATTTATATCTGAAAATCTGGACAACTGCATACGCGAACAACTCAACGGTGGGCACCACATCCCCTGGAGTTCTATAGCCAATGTGCACCGAGTTTGAAGTAAAGTTGGTCCCATATGTGCATAATGCATAGAGGTCAGATCTGTGGCTCTGGACAACCGCAGATGTCCATAATATGCCTGTATATATGCCTGCATTACCAGGAGTTTTATGGTTATATGGTCAGCCTGCAATGACAATGACATACATAAGATCTGGTCATCCCAACTTAGTAACTTAGGTTCAAAGTAAAAAATATTTAGGCCAATTCTACTCTATGGCTTCGAGACACTTTCAAAGAAATTAGAGAAACGGCTGGATGGCACTTACACCGCCTTCTAATGAGAGCGCAAAATCTCTCTTGGAAGAGCCACCCATCGACTGATCTAATATACGGCAACCTTCCCCATGTTTCTTCACTAGTCCGATCCAGAAGAACACAGTTTGCTGGTCACTGCTACAGAGCTGATCATGAGGTTATATCTTCCCTTCTTCTCTGGAATCCTGCCTCAAAGCAGACCAGAGGTGCCTGATGTCATCGCTAGGGACACATGCATCAGTAAGCAGGAACTGGGGATGGCAATGAAGGACCGGGAAGTCTGGCGTGGCATTGTGAAATCCATGATCTCGACCGCGGTCGAAAAATGATGATTGTTTCTGTCTGTCTGTCTGTCTGTCGTGTCGACAGACAGACAGACAGACAGACAGACAGACAGACCCCTCTTCTATACGCAACCATGCCGTAAAAACATCTGATGATGCGTGACAGGATCACAGAAATCTATATATCCCAGGATACAAACTAAACTTCATAATGTCAGATGAATGAAATGCTTGCAGTGAAATAACTATAAAGCTGTTACAGAAACACATACCATACCGGCGCGTTGTCATGGTAACTGCAGCTCCACAGACGGTGAGCTCTGAAAATAGAGGGGCATAGAAAAAAGGGGCTTCCATATTTACTGAGCTATAAATGTTTACATGAGTGTGTGCACTGAATGGACATTTGACGCTGAAAGAAGTCTCATCATAGTAAACTAACAAAGTAGTTGCATTTTACTCAGGCGGCAATCATTCAGTCTTTGAAATGAAGCTAATACAAAGTCATAAAAACTCTGCAGTCATTAATGCCCTCTGTCACGGTTTGTAGGTGTTATGACCCAAGTGCAGGAAACTCAAACAAAGGCAGGACAAGAACATCACATAAACTTGACTTTACTTGGCTAAATGACATACGATAACAGGAGTTATTAAATAGTCACTGGAGCTCATCACCCAACCTGGCTCAGCTGGTCCCCACAGGTGATGGCACTCAGGGCAATCAGAGTCAGAGGAGCAGGACTTGGGAGAGACAGAGGAAACTGACAAACGGAGGGGCTCAGGACTTGACGTGACTCAGGACGTGACTCTTTTCCCTAAACTCGCCAGCTGATGTCTTCAGACTTAATTTTCTTATGCATGTATTAGCCTACTGTACAAAGTAAGTTAGAGGTTTGCTACTGTATAGAGTTCTGATTATACAGATTGGTTAAAGTTACATTTTATTCGCAATGTTTTTTACATGGATTGTGGATTCAACCCTGATTAAATAAGTTCTAGTAAGTTTAGTAAATTCATGAAAATACACACGGATAAGGTGAATCGGCAATTTGGTCACACACTCATCCTTTTAAGTTGGACTGCCCTATTTTCTACATGTGTTGGGGAAAACAAACAAAAAAGCTTTTATACTATAAACAAATAAATGGAGACACACTCTCAGATAGCTACCGTTACAACAGAGAGAAAGTCAACAGAAAATGTTGTGCTGCATTAGCAAATGGCTCCCATATAGGGACCACAGGCAGGGGGCCTCTCTCCAGCACTGAGTGACCGGCTGGGACAGTCCATTGGTCTTGTGGCATCATCACCTCTTGCAAGACACTCGCTCTCTTTCTCTGTGCGGTCCCCATCCATCACCAGCAAGCCAGTGGGTGCCCAGGCGACATGGTGTTTATGCAACTTAAAGAGCTTTTCTCTATGCCGCCACAGTGATGTATCGCCCGCAAGCCCAAAACAGATGATGTGTGCACAGGGAGGATAGGGAGGATGGATGGGACCCCGGCATGTTGGATGCACCGCGCTGAGAGAAGCTGTCGATATTCATGTTCATAAGAAAAAATAATGGAGTGTTTGGGAAATAGAACCAGGGCTGATTGTGCCCGACTGTGCTGTGGTTTCATTCCATTTCTGCAGAGGCATATACTGTAAAAAAAAACATTGGCTTGTTGGAAGCACGTGGTGAGGGAATCTGTCTGCTTTCATGTTCATAACCCAATGAGATTGTGCCAAGTGAAGTTGGGCTGTATGGCCCCATGCTGTGATGTGGACCATGTGGTTTTTGCAATCGGTTTGAAAGGGGATTGCGTTGGTAGCCTGTACAACAGTGGGAATGGCATGATTATTATATTATATCGGATATATTGGGAAATGGTTTGTATGATAACCTGTGGTTTGAAAGATACAATATAAACACAATGTAATTTTGCAAAGGTGATTCAATACACTTCGTTTTTGCATTCATTGATAACTGCAAGAATCAAGACTAATTTTGGCAGAAATTATATTTGCATGATTCTGTCTGCTCAGCACTATAACAAGACATATTTGCTTTTGGGTTGTAATTACCATCCTACAAATCAGACGAGTAACCCACCTAGTTCCATTACAGTTACAGTGCCACTTCATAATCTAAGGAAACAGCCCCACTGCTTTACGCTTGAGGATGGCAGATATGCGTCTAGATAAGTATACCGGTAGTAGTAGTGTTGGGCACATGAGTGCAGAGCACAGCAAAGAAAGCATTATTAATCAACATTTTGTGACATTTTAGCCATATATCATTGTACGGAGGCAAGAGTATCTGCACACCTAAGTAGTATTCCCTGCAGGTGTATGTACGGAAAAAGCAAGCTATACTGAACAGAACACCTGCTGTGTAATTAAGGTTTCAGATGTGACCATATACAGTATACTTCTTTTTTCACCACCCAATTATCCACTTAAACCCTATATATATATATATATATCACTCATTCTTGAGATGAGGGACAAAAGTGGAAAAAACATGTCCCACACATAAGAGCCTTATTTTATGTAAAAAATAAATTAATTCATAAAAATAAAAGCACTTGCAAAGTTAAGTGTAATACAGTTGTGTATTATTATGCCCTTAATTTCATTATAATTGTTTTCATATTCCATCTGAATTAGTTAAAAGCAGGCCCTGTACCCAAAAAGGCCTGTATTTAGCCTGTCCCCAGCAAGTGGCCACAATTTCAAACTGCCAAAAAAGTGTCTAATACTGTCACAATCACATAAATATACATACTAAATTAAAGTAGATTGTCAACAACATAGCAAATAATATACACAGTTAATTTTAATTTATATTTTCTATTAAATATCTCATATCAAATGTTCGTCCCACGTCTCCGTCAACTCCGTCAGGTTTTTTTAAAAGTCTTAAATTAATCAGAAAATATTGTCGACAGATTTAGCCTGAAGACTCCTTTTCCAAGTCCCATTTATATTTGTTGCAACAGTGGAGTACCTGGTCTGACAAGCATTCAATTGTTTGATATTTTAAACAAACAATGTTGATAACAATGTGGTCACAGCTTTTACATGTCAACTCCGTCAGGACATTATTATGATCTTTGTTAAGAATTCCAAAATAATGTTTATTATTTTAGTTTAGGGGTTAGGTTTAGCTAACAAAATTAAGCAAAAACAAAATGGCTACATTGTACTAAAGAGGGTTAAGATGAAAACAAATGCCATTTTGTCAACTCCGTCAGACGTCAACTCCGTCAGATTTTGTGTCTGACGGAGTTGACGTGTATCTGACGGAGTTGACAAAAGTGTTCCTAAAACAATAAAATTATTGTTTTTGAATAATGGGCAGTATTCTAATTTGGCACACAGTTAGAGCATGCCTTAAGGAACATTTTTGGCTATGGGGCCATCACAGATTTGTCTCGTGGTGACCATGGCAGCCATATTACAAAAGAGCCGCCACCTGATGTTATTTTACAATAACTCAAGTTCTACACCACCTAGGATCTTGATTCTGGTGACTAAGACCTCATTTTCAAGGATGAGGGATACAGTGGTACAATTTAGACTTTCCCTGTGACCATGGCAGCCATTTTTCAAAATGGCCGCCACCTGCTGTTATTTTACAATAACTCAAGTTCTACACCACCTAGGATCTTGATTCTGGTGACTAATCATACATTTTCAAGGATGTGGGGTACATTGGTAATATTTAGATTTGTCCTGTGACCATAGCAGCCATTTCTTTTTTCAAAATGGCCGCCACCTGCTGTTATTTTACAATAACTCAAGTTTTAGACCACCTAGGATCTTGATTTTGGCGACTAATCATACATTTTAAAAGATGAGAAATACAGTGGTAGTATTTAGATTTGTCCTGTGACCATGGCAGCCATTGTTTTTCAAAATGACCACCAACCTGCTGTTATTTTACCAATAACTCAAGTTTTAGACCACCAAGGATCTTGATTCTGGCGACTAATCATTACATTTTCAAGGATGAACTTTCTCTGGGAGAGGTAAGGGCTTATTTCAGGTGCAGGTTGAGTTTCTACTGACAGGACATTAAAAGGAGGTGGGCTTTCTGGCCTTTGACTTGCCCCTTTCAGGTACAGATGCACAGTTTGACTTCACTGGCCACTGCAGGGAACTGTGGGGGAGAAACTTTGGTCTCTTGACACCCCGATTAGGTTCAGGGTTTTTTTTGGTGGAGACTTGCCTTTCATGACATCTTTGCTGCAGCAGTTGATCTCCTTACTGCCAGTGGTGGCACACTCTGGGTCTCTGGGGCATTGTATCTTGGTGGCCTCCTGCCAGTGTTTCTCCATCCTTCTCCTGAGCTCTGTGTTCTGGGGCTCTGTTATAGTCAACTTACATTGTCTTGGCTGGAGATTGCTTTCCTGCAGGGTCCAGCCCAGTCTTTGTGCAGATGGCTGCTGGCCCACCTGGAGGCCCCAACCTCACTTCTTCGGTTGGTGTGATTAGGTGGGGTGGTCTTCCCCAATCAGGATGAGGGGTTTGACCCTTTCAAACGGCAGTCTGGCCAAGTGTCTGTATTTAGTTGTGAGTTTAGATACAGGATACGATTGCTCACCCAGCCCCAGGTGACATGAGGTGAAGGCTCCTTTGATTTGGTAACATTGCTTTGGTTGACATGCTGGGGACACAGAGAAAGACACTGATGCCTTCAGTGTCTGCACATCCTGCCTGATGGTCCTGAAGCCAAATCTTCTGTCTTCAGTCTTTCCCTCACTGTTCACTGCTCACTGTTCACCTCACCGAATTTAGCCCAAGGAGTTTGACCCCTAGTTTGGCCATAGACCCCCTAGTTTGGCCATAGCCACTTGCCCAAATGTGCCGACATGTGCTGACCTCATCACATCTGTGATGATGGCTATGGCCGTTTTTAGCCAACGTAGTGTTTTTTGTGCAAAACTAATGCTTGGAATGGATCCAGAATCATGAAAAGCCCCTAGTTTGACATGCCACATGCTACTTAAAGCATAATGAAATTTAGAACATTTAGCCTTATATTGGTTGTTGATGGTACCCAACTTTCAGCAGCTGTCAAACATGCCCCTAGGGTGGTCAAATAGAAACCAATGTGGGATATGTTAGTAGACACCTTTACAAACATTGGTGAAGAAAATTCTTGGTAAGAAATGTATTCACAGATTTTATATTATTCTGATAATATTCCCTGAATAAATTGGTAAAATAATAGCAGGTCCACCATTTTTGAAAATGTCTACCATCCATGGTCACAGGATAAATCTAAATAGTACAACTGTATTCCTCACCCTTGAAAATGTATGATTAGTCACCAGAATCAAGATCCTAGGTGGTGTAGAACTTGAGTTATTGGGAAATAACAGAAAGTTGGCGGCCATTTTGAAAAATGTCTACCATGGTCAGTGGTCACAGGACAAATCTAAATAGTACCAATGTATCCCACATCCTTGAAAATGTATGATTAGTCACCAGAATCAAGATCCTAGGTGGTGTAGAACTTGAGTTATTGGGAAATAACAGAAAGTTGGCGGCCATTTTGAAAAATGGCTGCCATGTTCACAGGGCAAATCTAAATAGTACCACTGTATTCCTCATCCTTGAAAATGTGGGATTAGTCACCAGAATCAAGATCCTAGGTGGTCTAGAACCTAAATCAGTTAAACTTGTCAACTCCGTCAGATGTTCGTCAACTCCGTCAGACGTTCGTCCCGTGATGTTTTTGTTAATTTCCAAAGAAATAGAAAATTTGCTGTCAAATCTTTTGTGCTTATGTATTGAAACACCAACTGAAATGATACGTAATGATGATTTTTTTTTTTTTTTACATGGTTTTCATGTTATAATATTGAAAATAAAGGTTGAAATGACGGTTTTGAGAAATTGGATATTTCATAATAGTGTGATATTGGAACAAAATAATATAAAAATATTTGTATTACTTAACTTGATTACTGAAAGCCATTATAAGATAACTGAGGACTTTATATTATTGTTGAAATGATAAAATTCAATTAAAAGGGATTTTAGTGTGTCTGACGGAGTTGACATGAATCAGGTATTAAGTGCATAAATGTCCCATTTTAGAAAGAAATGTTATGCGAAAAACCTGTTCCTTCTCAAGATTGGTAGTTGAGACCTGTGTCTACAAATACATCTATTTGATTTGAATGTATCTTAAAAAAAAAAAAAATCCAGTTTGAAAAAGGTTTTGTCCCTTATCTCAAGAATGGGTGATATATAAGTCTGAAGGACTGCAGTATTAGTAAACAAGTACAAAGGCAAGAATAGTAACAACAACTTCCTTTCTTGACTTAAGCAAATACAGAACATAAATCAACCACATAACCATTAAGGTCAAGCCAAATATTAGTCCAGTGGTTTGGACCTAAGTCAATGCTCAAATTCAAAGGCAGAGGAGCGAGGCGTGACACTCAGAGGCAACCCCCGCTATGCATGATGGAATAGTAGGTATCTGTAGTACTGTACTACTACTCTCTGTGAATGAGAGAGATACTCTTTAAGAGTTTTAACTTGACTTCAATCCTATACAATGCCAGTGTACAGTAAGTCATGAGCACAGTAATAAAACCTCATTAATCAGTGCTTTTCAGATATGCAGTCATGAGTTCTTTTTGCGTACTATGACAAAAGGACAGCAATGGAAACCTCATTAATCAACTCTTCTCATGTTCTTGCAGGCCCTGAGCCACTGCCCTGCTCCTTTCCCAGGATGCTGTGCTGTTGTCGTTGACTAATTGTTTTATGGAGAAAATATTGTAGTGGAGGCACAGCCTTCCTGCTTGTTGTCTGGCTTTTTCATAAGCACTGTAAATCACCTGTAAACACCTGTAAATAATTACGCTAATAGGTCCATGGAGAAATGAGGCAGCACCTTCCTTGATAATGGCCTTTCTATAGTGCATTTACTTAACATATGGAAAAGTCAGACAGAATTGAATGAACCATAAATAATCACATTTATAATGCATTGTACTATGCATAAGGCATTATAACACTTACAAATATAGTGCTGGCCATAATGCATAATAAACGTGTGCATAATTACCATAACTAGTCAGTTATAAAGTGTCTTTATAAGTTGTTCATGATGGTGTAGTAGGGGTTGATCAGCACAGAGAGTTCATGTTCAAATCCCACTCTTCCTGAAGTTTA
The DNA here is from genome assembly GCF_963924005.1 of Protomyctophum bolini. NCBI lineage: Eukaryota > Metazoa > Chordata > Actinopteri > Myctophiformes > Myctophidae > Protomyctophum > Protomyctophum bolini. Next base: position 35,409,165 of record NC_137863.1, read on the forward strand.
ATGCTAGTTATTGAGCTTCATTTACTGCTATTCTAGCAGTGGCTCACAGCCTCAGCCTAACGACCTCAAAACTCTAATTGTCGTAGTGGTTAAGATGTCGGCTTTCCACGTAGGAGACCAGGGTTCGATTCCCGGCTGTTACACTAACATACTAAAGAAGACCTCAACAGCGCTAAGAAACATCTGATTAATATGATTCTGTGTCATTTTAACTTTACTAACTGAAGGCTAACGAACAAAAGATCACTTCAAAATTACCAGGAGACTTCAGCTGAGAGTGTCTGACTGATGGCGCAGTGGTCTAATGAACAGGCTTTCAGTACAGACATTCCATGTTCAAGTCCCATTCCTCCTACAGCTCAATGCTGCAGTAATTTGAAATTTTCAAGGCTTGAATAAAAAATAAAAACTCAAAAGCATCTGCTGAATGCCAAAAGGTGCCTTGGCTCAATGGTGTGGTGTGCTTGATCGGTTGCCTCTGCTACAGACAGTTGGCAGGTTCAAGCCCCATGTGCTGGAGGACCATCGGGAGACGCTCTCCCCCTGTTTCCTGAGAAGTAACGGTTGGGGATTATGTATGAAAGAACCCTGTCCAGCTAACCTTTTACAATGAAAATGTCCAATTTAACATACTCTTACCACCTCTCAGTGTGCCCTTTTCCAAAAGGCCTGGAAGCCAGACATAAAAGAGGGATTTGGCCACCAATCAGCGCACAGTATGCAAATACACAGACTATTCTGTCAGATGATGGGCCAAAACCATAGTATGTCGGGTTTTTTTTAATCATTTTCATATTTGTTTTTGAAATCGTTAAAAAAAAGATGAAAATGATTAAACAGATATACTATAGTGTGTAGTTGTTTCATCGTCAAAAGTCAAGAAAAATTACATTGCCATTGTCAACAATTATAAAAGGGGCCCAGCATGCAAATACACAGAGTATTCTGTCAGATGATGGGCCAAAATGCATTGCTATTTTATTTTTAAACGTTTGACCTAATTCTAATCTGTAAAATGTTAGGTGGACAGGGTTCTATCAGACATAATCCCCAACCGTTACTTCTCAGGAAACAGGGGGAGAGAGCACCGTCTCCCGATGGTCCTCCAGCACCTTGATGACGTGGGACTTGAACCTGCCAACTGTCTGTAGCAGAGGCAACTGATCAGGCACACCACACCATTGAGATGTCATTTTTTCATGATTTTCATATTTTTTTCAAATCCTCCAAAATCACGAAAAATGACATGCTATAGTATGCCGCCCGAAAACAAATATGAGAAATGTATAACTTTGGCATGCTACTAGTCCTACATACTTACATCTAGAAACCCCATTCAAACCTATTTAGGTTCATCTTACGGTGGACGTTTGCCTGAAAAGGAATCTTTTAAATGTTTCATAGTTTTAGAAATATAGTGCTTCAAATTCAGAATGGGGGTCAATAGCAGATCTAAAATAAGGTCTTTAAAGTGAACGCTGATGGTGCACTGGGAACTGGGATTTATGCTAACAGCTAGCCGCAATAAAATAGTTTTAATGAATTAAAGGAGATTCATATTTTTTGTAATACCCCCAAGGTGCAATTAGTTGCATGCATGGTAAGTTTGTACACACACATTTTTATTTAGTGTGAAAACACGAAATCCCTGTATCCCTGTATACCCTTCCGCATCCCTCCCCACCCTCTCTCTCTCTCTCTCTTGCTTGCTCTCCAGCCTTGACACTAATGACAGCTGTGAAGCAGAACAGAAAGGCCACTTTAAAGTATTGCATCTAATCAGGGAGGTGTTTTATTTTGTACATGTTAGGCTATGTAACCATCTGTACCTACACCTACAGTATAACTAAACAGCAATCCTACCTGATTATATGGACCACTAAACACCTGTGTGTGTGTGTGTGTGTGTGTGTGTGTGTGTGTGTGTGTGTGTGTGTGTGTGTGTGTGTCCATAATGTATTCGAGCAGAGCTCTACGATATTATGAATAGAGCTGCCTTGAATGTTAATGCAGAAACCCAGGTTTTTCCTATTCCATATACCAGACGCTATACGAGAGACAAAGCGATACAAGGGAGAGGATCAGGTTATCGCAAAGATTGAGGTTAATCTTGTTTGGGAAAATAGTTGACTCAGCATGTTCCAATTATTCCACGTTGGCAGGAGATGTAATTGGCAACACTGTCAATTCCTCCTTCCGTTAGGTGTTAGACCTGCATGTCTCTCTAACCATACAGCATTTTTTGTATTTTCTCAATTCGTTTTTTCGTCGGAATCATTTATTTCAGTGGTTCTCAAACTTTTTGTATTTGGCCATGAGGACCCTGGATCTGAAAAAAAATTGTGCCAGGGACCCCATACAAGTGTTGTGTTGTTAAAAGGTTTCCCACATGTTTCTTTATTTGTTTTGCTTTGTCTTTTTCTTCAGGATAAACAAAAAGCTTGGTAGCTTAAAACTTATTTTATAGGCTATAAGATAAGTAATTGCAGTGCTGTGGTGAACCACTGGAACTCCTCCAACGATCAATTTACTATTGCCAAGTCAGTTCTTAAACAAATAGTATGAGTTATCATTGGCTGCCAGTCACATAATGTTTGTAGAAATGAGCATTTGTTTTTGATTATAACATCCTCAACCTTAATGTATTGGAATTAATTATGACATTGACTATAGTTGACTATAGTTCAAATTGATAAGAAACACAAGTAGGCTAGCACTAATACATGTATACTGTATCACTACACAGTACAGTTTTCCAACTCTCAACTCAATGTATAAATGTCAGTACCCAAGCATGGACAACAAAGAATGCAGAAACGCAATTCTTTGTGTTTGCAAGACTATTTTGTGTAATTTTCATCAAACATTTATTCAAAGTAGCTATTTGAATAGTTCTCCTTTATGTGCTCTTTTAATTATTTGTCTGTGAAGCGCAATATATTGGTATTATGAAAGCCTGCTTTCATCTGGATACCATTGGGAGAAACAGGTGGCCCAGAAATCCAAGGGAATTATTTATTAGCCAACCTGACCATGTGCTGTCCAATTAATTCACTGTAAGTGTAATGCCTTCAGGCCAGCAGGGTCTTAATAGAACAAACAGCTACACTAAGTCCTTTATTCCTTTTGCTATCATTAAAGGCTGACAGAAGTCATTATAAATGACCATTAGGGCGGCTGTGGCTCAGGAGGTATAGGTCGTCCAATGATCCCTGGGTCGGCGGTTCGAATCCCAGCTCCTCCTGTCCACAATGTCGAAGTGTCCTTGGGCAAGACACTGAACCCTACATTGCGTCGGTGTAAGCTTGCCACCATTGGTGTGTGATTGTGGGAAGTGAGGACGCTGGCATCGACTGTTCGCCACTTCACCTCCCAATGAATGAATGTATGAAAGCGCTTTGAGCACTTGGAAAAGCGCTATAAAAATGAAATTCATTATTAAATATGTAGTAAATATAATATAACATAATATTTGTATTTTATTTTTATTCTAAATTACCATCTGTTCTTATTTATTCATTTAATTTTTGCTTGATTTGTCTGCTGCAGACTGTGCTGACCTTGCCTCTGTCTTTTGTGTATAATGTTTGTAGACTGGGTATGCTGTAAAATTAACTGCCTTTAGGGATAAATAATCTTTAATCATATACGGTATGTGCATATACAGTATGTGGATTTATAGGAAATATCCACATTATATGTTAAACATATATGTGTCATATATAAAAATATATTCATATTATTGGCTTAGAAAAGTACAATAAAGCACGCACATGCACTAACTTAAAGCTGGCTCTTCATCGTCACGTCCACTATGGTGTAAGGAACCCCAATATAACCCATTCTGACCTGAGATCAGATTAAAAAAATGTCTTCTACATCCTGACAGTTTACATTCTGACCCGAGATCAGAATCTAAAAATGTCTTCTATACGGTAAAATAAATGGTCCCAAACCTGGTTAGCTCATCACAGCAGTTTATGAAAGTATGAAATTCTTAATCCACAAAACAGAGGCAGTGGTAAACAATTTCCTCAACAATAACAAAAGAAAACCCAATTTCACAGAATGCAGATCACTTGTGGAGGAGGACATAGGTGATTAATACGCTATTGACAATCTATTGAAGACAACATTTCATCAGTGTTTTGCTGATTTCAAAGCAAGCTATAACACTTTCCAGCTGTTTGCAGAAACCTTCTCATCTGATATGAGCAGTGTCCTTGTGTGTTGCAAATGGAAAAAATATATTCAGAGAGGCCAGTACAAAAATTGTACTGGACATTTTTTCTATAAAGAATTACCTCTAAACTTCCCAGAGCTGTCCAAAATGTTCAGTCAGGCAACGTGCCTTTTTCAAAAGCATCTACGAGAAACCTTTCTGGACTATGAACTTTAATAAATGCAGCTGCTCAGGCTTAAGGTCCTGACACACTGGGGGCAATACGCACAATACCGACTCGTGAAACAAATAGTACATATTCAATAGTACTTGAAGTGGCCCTCCTATGAGATAACAATGCCAGCAGTGACCTCAAGCCAATTTGAGTATCACGCCCAGTCTATAGCCTACTGTATATAAATGTTGTATTATTCCTAGCCATATTCTGCCCCATGACAGCTGGATCTGTTCTCCTCACTGGAAAAGTGTCTTTAATAAAAGTTGTCAAAAGTGTCATTCACAGCGCCTAACTAAATTCCATAGTCATCATTAGACACTTAGCGAGTTGTGTGTCAGCACTGTAAAATGGAAATATTATCAAGAGCGCCTGATTAATGTGTGGTTTTGGAACACCGCCAAATGGCTGTTGTAAATCTGAGTGTGCTACTGTATGTTTCAAATGTCAGTTTGGTTGAACTATGAGTTATACTTTTGGGCATTCAAAGTAATTGGTTTGATTAAGTACAATGTTTGGCTTGTGATTAGATCCATAATGATCACTTACCATGTCCACACAAGCACTGTAATGAAAGTCATAGATGCAGAACATGTTTCCTCCAAATAGGCTATTTAAAAGTGTAGATGACTGCCACATATTTCAAGATTCTGATTCTAGCAGCTGATTCGACAGCAAGTAATGGTACAGAAGTACTTTCCTTTTAAAGGGGAGTCGTTGCTTCTGTGAGATTAAAGCACACAGTGAACTGTTACGCCCTTCTTTGTCCTTCAGACTCCTTAGACAATATTATTTATTTTATTTTAACATGATCCATGATCCATGCTCAAAGTGAGGGGTACAACAAAGTAGCAAACGTTTCTGCCTTATAGGGCCTTCATCAGTGCTATAAGCGTAGATTATGATTCCATGTTTAATGCTATGTAACCTTTTTGTTCTGTAATGTTATGTCCTTGAGTAGTGATCTCGGCACCTGAGCTGATCTAGAGCCAGGAGCCCTATAAGAGCAACGTGTCTGTCTGTGATCCACTCATATAGCACTGATGAAGGTCCTAGGACTGAAACGTTTGCTTATTCTTTGCACCCCTCACTTTGAGCACAGAGCACTTTATGCGCATGTTACAATAAAATAATCAGAATTTCTTAGTCTTTGTCTAAGTAGTCTGCCTTAAATGTTTATGCAGAGAGCAAGTCTGTTTCTGACAGTTTTCCTTTCTGTGAGATTTATCCACGATGACTTTTACCTATCATAATCGGATTCAGAGTCATTACACTAAGCAAGAAGACAGGCTACAGTTCCACCATTAAAACGTGAAACAAACCTGCTTCTCTTGCAGTTCACATCACTAAAACAAACTCCCAAAGTCTCTGAATGGATTTCAACTATGAATTGACCCAAGCATTCTCTGTGGGAGAAAAATACTGTGCCAGCAGTCATCCTGGGCTTTACTATCATAATGATAAAGTAGGCTATACCGTATCAGTCTGACATTGATTAAGCTGAGATGGTCTGTTCAATATGAATCCTTACAATGAGGATATTTTTCTTTTAACCTTAACGTCATCGAGGCAAAGTTGGCCATGCATTCTCTCATTATGCCTATGACATGCTTATGACATCTTTAAACACCTCATGACTCACACTCACCTACTGCAAAAGCAACCAACCCGGAATATGGCAAGCAGACGATATCTAAAAATGTGTTAACAGATTTCTTGGCAGGGTCAGAGTCCTGTTGATTGCTACCACTGTTAAAGGGTGCCCTCCGCATGAAATATGGGGAAGTTGTGACACAAGGTGACTGCTAATACATCCCTGATTTAATTACTTTGAAAGTATCTGCAGAAAGACTTAATGAATGTAAGTAAAAAAGGAAGGCAGGCTTGACAAGATTTATAACCTCTCCTCAGCTACATGGTAAAATGTTATTTTCTCCTTTGCTATTTTTTGAACCCACCACTCTCACGCCATGCATCAAACCTATTCCACCCAAAATGAAAATGTTTGTCTTGTCCTAATAGTGTAATGTAATGTAAAAGTGTAATGGAGCAAAGCGTCACAGATACTGGCCCGTCTTCGAATGTTATCAACCAATAATCACCAATATGTTGCTTATCAGACCATGCAATAGAGCAATTTGGACATTTCCTACATACTGCCTACTGCGAGTAGGCGACTAGGAAACGCGGAAGTAAAATTACTGCCACCGAAGCGAAAACACTGTGAAACTACGCTATACAACAACTTCGCTTTATGTTTACTTACGTGGCCGGGTTAAGACTGAGGTTAGGGTTATATAGGGTTAGAGTTAGGGTTAGATTTAGGGTTAGTAGTAGGGTTAGTAGTCAGACAATGCGACCAATGCCACGTCGGGAAATGGCTGACATCAGGGCTGATGACAGAGATTAAATCATCTGATAACATCCAAACTGCTATAGTCCCGTAGGAGTAGCTGAAAGGTTAAAGCTTTGCTCACAATTACGGCCTGGTGTGAACTGCTGTTTGTGTCCTGTCAACGTGTCCTTGACAGAGAGGAGTTACTGACTCACACAGTGAAAATCACTCCAGATGAGAATGTCAGCTAAATGCCAAAACACAAGCACAAATAAAATGTGGTTTCAGCAGCAGTAGCAGGCCTGTTGACTGGCTGGCCTGTCACCGACACAAAAGAAGGGGTTGACAGGGACGCCTATGCATGCAGTACCCACCATTATTCTTTTCAAAGATATAACTCAACACTGCATAGTCGCAAGGCAACACAAGCCAAAAAGCAGATGGCAACTGGTGCTCTGCGACAAGTACTGTCAGCCGATAATATAGTTTGTTAGCATCACCTCAGCTGAAGTTACCCGCAAAGCAAAGAAAGGGACACTGGCTCTACAGATTGGTTAAATGTGTGCAACCCTTTTTCCCCTCCAGCAAATTCAATGTCAGTACTATTGTTGACTGATGGTGTGCTGTGCGTATGATGTGTTTGTTGGAAATGTCTAACCACGTGAACAGCCTGCCATTGCCAAGTTAGGAAATGTCTACGATCTGTGCTTTCCTTTTTTCATTGTTGTATTATATGATATCATTACCGTATTATTATTGTATTTTTTTATTATAACTTGTATTGGCAACATTTTAATTATGTAGCTGACTTAAATTAATTTGATTGGGAAATAGGCCTATACATATTTGTCTGGAATCTCTGGATAAACTAAAGGCACTGTCTGTGCTGCTGAAATGGCCTATTTCAGCCTGCTGGCCATAGCCCTGAGGCATGCAAACGTCTTAATCCGGCCATGCTCAGTGTTATCAGTCCAGCCCAGTTTGTTGTTAATTTGTACTCACCATAACTTGAAGGTGTCCAGTCCATCATATCCATCTTCTTCTGGATGGAGACAGGAGTTGCTCTGCCAGTATTCCACCACCTTGGTCTTTCATCATCATCATTTTTGGACCGCGGTCGAGATCATGGATTTCACAATGTCACACCAGACTTCCCGGTCCTTGTGTCCTATAGCGATGACATCAGAGAACGACAGTTTCTACTTCTGGTCTGCTTTGAGGCAGGATTCCAGAGAATAAGGGAAGATATAACCTCATGATCAGCTCTGTAGCAGTGGCCGGCAAACTGTGTTCTTCTGGATCGGACTAGTGAAGAAACACGGGGAAGGTTGTCGTATATTAGAGAAGTCGAGGGGGGGGGGGGGGGGGGGGGGGGGGGGGGGTCTTCCGTGTGTCTTGCAGCTGACAGGGTGTAGAGAGGGTGCAGGTCTCCTTGTGAGCTCCATATACCAGAACACCAGGCCGTGGTCCACCTGCATCACAGAGAGTTTATCAGTGAGTGGTGAGATAGTGTTGAAGGCAATGGAGAAGACAAACAACATGGCTATCACAGTGGCTATACAGTAGCAGGTACTGTACATGATGGTATGTTCCACACCAATGTGGAGGTGCTGCAGGACCGGTCTTGCAAAGAGAGGACACGATTTTTCAGTGGGGGAATGCGAGAGAAGATGTGGTGTGGCCCATTTCCATGCACACACGCACGCACGCACACACACACAGTCACCAGCCAGATTGAATATGGCACCGTATCCTAAGGAATTATAAGTGTCTAGACAGGCTTGACACTGTCTCGACTCGGACCAAACCACAGCATTCTGCAGTCTGCAGAATGCCGTAAAATCCTCAGAGTTAATTGAATTCTAAGTGTGTAAAAATGTACCCAAATGGCCTGAGTCGATTTGGGTCAATCCTTTCACCCTCACTCTTAAATGAACAGGATTATACGGTGTGAGACGCCCTCTTTCACCAACCTGCTGCATTAAAAGGATCATAATATTTGAATGGCTCAATTGGCAATTGAAATTTAAATGTGTTTATTTCTTTGGCTCTTCAAAGGGCCCTCTGTCCTCTGTCCTATAATCCTGATCCCTTGCATTTCTCTCGGTTTTCTCTTTCCACTGTCCCAAATTAACCTGACTATCTGGTGGAGTCAGGTTAGTTCCAAATGTCCCCCACCGGCATTCTGCCTGCCTGCCTGCCTGACCGTCCATCCGTCTGTCTGAGGCTTCGTACAAACATAAAGAACAACTGTGCTGTGCTCTCCCTGTGTTTCCCAATGCTTTTCCAATGGAAGTCATGTGGTTTTACCAAACAAAACACTTGTTTGATTACCCCCCCTCCCCTATCAAACACAACTGTTTGGTCAAACCACGTGACTTACATTGGAAAAGCATTGAGGCGGCCATAAAACACGGACAGCACAGAGCATGTTCGTCTGATATGTGCGTACGAAGCCTGAATGTCTCAAACTCTCTCTCTCTCTCTCTCTCTCGCTTCTCTCTCTCTACCGTCCATTTATCTCTGTCTCGTGCACCACAACCACCCTGCCTCTCTTGTTCATTCCCTCATACCCTCTCCACCAACCCCCATCCCCTTTGCTCAGACGAAGTAATGGGCCAGTCCCAGCGGATCAATGATTCAGAGGAGAAAAACCAGAGAAGAGCGGAGGGGTTTCTCAACGGAGGAAAGACATTCTGAATCTCAACTATATGGGACAAGGACACTGTAGGGATATGAAGGAGAAAGGGAGTGGGGTAAGGGTGCACAAGAGGAACGTTCACAGAGAGAAAGAGGGACAGGCACGTATGGGAACAGGTTGGGAAGGAAGGTGGATAGGGCAGCACAAAAACACGTGCACAGTAAAATCCCCTTTAGTGTCTGACAGTGTCAAAATGAACCAGAATTCGGAGAGATTTAACAGAGTGTACTGTGCAAATGACTTCGCAATCTAATAACAGTTATTGGGTCTGCTATTGGTGGTTGCTATTGGGGAATTTGCCAAGTACATTTACATACACCAGGACTTTGTCCTCTGCCTTTACCCATCCTGACAGTTAGAGGAGCAGTGCCCCAAGGAGTTGTACAGGGTTAAGTGTCTTGCTCAAGGACTACTCGACATGGCTGAGCCAGGGGCCCAGGGGGCTATCTATAATCTTATCATTCCCAGATATTAACCCATTTTGAACTGAGGTCGATTAAAAAAAAAGGCTTCTAAATCCCCCCCAAAAAAATCTGAAAAACCTATGTTTCTATGTCAGTGGTGTTCAACCTTTTTCATGTCAAGGACTCCCAGAATTATCTCCATTGGGCCACGGACCCCCATCTCAAAATATGTAGTTCCAGGGACCCCCCAGAAGCAAATATTTTAGTTAAAAATGTTCGCTCTGAAATATATATTCAATGATTTGCACCACATTTTAACGATTTTTCAAAAATAGCAGACCTACAAGCTCATAGCGTTCCACTCTGTGGCGCGCTATGAGCTTCTAGATATTCTATTTTTCAATAGCTAAATTATAACATAATGTTTACAACACCATGCAAAAGGGGTTCCGCCCCAAAAATGGGTTAAGCTTAAAATTCTGATTCGGCAATACATGAAAGTTAAACTTAGGTTAGATGTGCATGTTGGATATTCATGATGAATCACCAAGAGTGGGTCGACTTGTCTCCCCCGCATCGTCCAGCAGCAGTAGTGAGGTAAAATATGTCAGTATCATGTTTTTCAGCAACCACACAGCCCTAGACTAGAGGGAGGAGAGTGCAAAAGGGATGAAAATCGAGCAATGCATGCAGGCAAAAGGAGAGGAGGTACAGGGGAATGAGGGATGCTCCCCTGTACTGTACCTCGCCTGGCAGGCGAAGGGAGTTACAATGAGAGGAAAGCAGGTAGGGGGACGGAAGCAGGCAAAAGAGCGATATGGGAGGGAGGTGAAAAAGGATGGCAATGACAGGGAATATATACATAGATGAGTGTGCATGGGAGGTAAAGGTGATGGATGGAACATTGGAGTTACACCGGGCCAGGCCTTGTTCTCAGCAGATTCCAATAAGCCACTAAATTAACCAGACTTATTATTTGACCTTTTATTTAAATGGCCCTGCCCCTATAGAGGCCGAGCCATGTCGAAGCCAGAAGCGTGTTTGAGTCTGTGTGTGTGAATCTGTCATGTCTGTCCCTCCGTTCATCTGTGTGTGTCCGGAGCTGATGTCGCAAAATATTGTACCAATCAGAACCAAACTTTGTATGCACACTGCCAATAGGCCACTCGACTAAATAACAGAATAACAAATTATTTATTTTATAATGTAGTCAACGAGAGTAAGATCACCCTGAAACCATGCCTCATATATCGTTGTGTCTAAAGATAGAACATCTGTGTTTTTGTCTGCAGGTGATGACATGGGACAAAGTAGCTAGAAATGTGTCTTGGGGCAGAGAATCTGGACAGTTGGATCAAGAGAGAAAGGTGGAGGAGAAAGAGAAACATGGAGAGAGAGAGAGAGAGAGAGAGAGAGAGAGAAGAAAGGAGAGACAGAGATATGGAATATACGCAGAGGGGAAATGCAGGAAGAAAATCTCTTGCTGCCTCATTCTGCAGGGCTGAGATGAAATCACGTTGGTGCTCCGGGTCGACGTTTGGGTCGATGGGGGTCTGCATTGCCTCACAGCGGTTCCTGAACAAGAATCCTCCGTAATAGGCACCAAAGGGACTACTGCCAGCCATCACACGCACGCACAATCGCACATGTGCACATACTTCAGACACACACACACACACACACACACACACACACACACACACGTGTCACGAATACTATCTCACACCTACACACAAGCATGCGCACCAGGAGCGATCAGCCAGCCGGCAGGGTTTCCAGAGACAGATAGTTATCAGGTCCTCCTCTATATTGATTTCTCTTACAGAGGTATTTATGGCGTGAAAATAAATACAATTATTCTCCGCGGGGCAGAGGTCATATTTATCTCCTTTAAACTGGGCCTGTGGTTCCCTCCTTAACCGCTTCAGCGCCGCCACGGTTCATCAGGGACGTCATGGAATGACAGCGGAGCCTGCGTTGGCTTTATTGGGAAACCTAATGATCCGTCCATTGGTGTTAGAAAGATAAGAAAGTCTAGTCTTTTTGAAAAGTGGATTTCCTCCAGGCCAAAGAGAGAACATCGACTCTACGAGTGTCACCACGAGGAATTAGCTCTCGTGTGATAAGTGGTTCGCCGGAAGGATGGTACTTTTGGTTCATCTCTTAGTTCTGAAGTTCATCTATTTCCGGGGTCCACTGTAATGTATGTGAGCTTTATTTAAACAGGAAGTCACACTGAGGTTAAAAACAACTTGTACAAGTGAGCAATATAAAAACAACAAGCAATGATAACAACAGCAATTTGCAATAATTACACAAACCAAGACAATACAATACAATTAAAAACATATGTACTATACAACTCGTATTAGGATTTAAAATTAGGTTATTTTTATATTTAAAACCTGGTAATGAAATTAGGTGTACCAGTTTTAGTTTAGCCTGCAATCATTGCAATGCAGAGACATGTGGCACTGGCGGCTAAAAATAGTCGTCTATACAACAGCACTGTGCTAATGATGTTGCGTTTATTTAACTTAGCAATATGCAATTATGACACCATGATTAACATTATGAGAAAGCAAACGGAGCTGTGCACCAGGCAGTAGGAATCTACGGTATGCCACATAGGGCCGCACAGGGCAGTTCTGTAGGCGAATCAGCGCTAATGTGTGTTTGTAGGCTAGTACAACATGTAGTACTGCAGCAGCTTATGGCTGCTGTAGTTCATCAAATGTGAAAATGTTAAAACTATGCAAAAACAAAGTTCAGAGAAGGGATGTACTTTTAGCCAACCTGCAGGTAACCACAAGGACATCTGATTGCACTGACAACCGCACGATGTGTTGACAGAGCAATACAAACATTTGAAAACACGCATCTGCTGTTTTAATTAATTGTCAAGGTTTGTCCAATCCAGTGTCTGTAGTCTGAGGTACAGGTACAAACAGGCTTGATTATGTTAACAGAGCGTGTGGATGCACTGTGTCACACCAAAATGGTGATCTATGGAAAGATGTTGAAACAATAAGCAAAGACACATTTTACTGTGCATTGTCAAATAAAAACAATGCCACCTTGGCACAAAGTTAAATATCGAAATAAAGAACAATTATTTTGCAACAGATCAATGGTTCCTTAAAAGGAGTTCCAAGAAACAGATCTCACTCCTGGAAAACTTATCTGCACTGTCAGACCATTCTCTGCCTCAGACTTCCCAGGCGTACGCACGCACGCACACGATGTGTGTGTGTGTGTGTGTTAACACACACACACACACACACACACACACACACACAAGCAGGAATAGCCTACATTCACACACAGCACAGGGACACCAAAAGCTTGAGCATACACACAAGAAAGCATTGACCCACAAAAGCGCTTGTGTGTGTGTGTGTGTGTGTGTGCGCAACACTACATCAATCATTCCATGAGACAACACATCAATCATACCACACACACGCACACACACACCATCGCCATGACCCTCAGCAATTACTTGGAGATGACTGGGATTGATTCGGCCAATCAGATTCTCCTTTAACTTTCTTTTTCTTCATGTAGACGAGTTGTGTTTGCGCGTGTGTGTGTGTGTGTGTGTATGTGTGTGTGTGTGTGTGTGTGTGTGTGTGTGTGTGTGTGTGTGTGTGTGTGTGTGTGTGTGTGTGTGTGTGTGTGTGTGTGTGTGTGTGTGTGTGTGTGTGTGTGTGTGTGTGTGTGTGTGTGTGTGTGTGTGTGTGTGTGTGCGCGCGCGCGTGCGCGCGCGCTGATTCAGCAATCAATATGTCCAGGGCAGTAGGAGGTATATGTTCCCTGTAATAAGATGGTATCTCCCTGGCAGGTTATGCACCCTGTAAACAACACAGAGATGGTATCGCCTTGCTGCGGCTGACCATGTGTGTTTGTTTTTCTTTTGTGTGTGTGTGTGTGTGTGTGTGTGTGTGTGTGTGTGTGTGTGTGTGTGTGTGTGTGTGTGTGTGTGTGTGTGTGTGTGTGTGTGTGTGTGGTACGGGTCTGTCGCTTTGAAGGGAACCAAAAATGTAAACACCCACACACAATACACAAAAAGCCTCGCACAGATAGGCCTGACTCACACCTTCACAACAGTTTGATGTATAACTGATGCATGAGACTCGTTTACTGATGCAAGCTCGCAATGCATTTACAATGGGAGTCACATGGTTTGACACAACATTTTTGTTGTATGAGGGGGAGGGGGGCAGTCGAAACACAGCCGAAAGCCGCTCAACAAAAATGTTGTGTCAAACCATGTGACTTTGGAAATGGAAATGCATTGACACTTGCCCTTTGTTTACATCTCGCATGCATCTAGCATGCATCAATGTTGTATGCTAGATGCGAAGGTGTGAGTACCTTTGGGGGGGTACTGCGCCCGGGTGCGTTTGTAATTGACTAATACATTCATTAATAATCATCAATGTGTCAAATCGAAAAAAGGGCTTCGTTACGCCCTCCATATTCATATGGTCAATGCCTGTGTGAAAAGTGGGAGTGATTGGTGCAGGCAGTAAGGAGCTACGGCAGTCACAGTGACACACAGACAGAAACACAGACAGACATTGTTAGAATTATAGTATGATGATGATGATGATTAAGGCTCTGTACCATTTAATGTACCAATGTGGTTCTCATTTTCTTTTTGGAAATTTCCAAATGAATCAAATTAACCTGTTTAGAACCTGCTCAAGTAATCATGAGGGTACCTGGACCATGGTGAGACCCAGTGGTGTAGCAGAGTGTTTAATATAAGGGACCATGGTGAGACCCAGTGGTGTAGCAGAGTGTTTAATATAAGGGACCATGGTGAGACCCAGTGGTGTAGCAGTGTTTAATATAAGGGACCATGGTGAGACCCAGTGGTGTAGCAGAGTGTTTAATATAAGGGACCATGGTGAGACCCAGTGGTGTAGCAGAGTGTTTAATATAAGGGACCATGGTGAGACCCAGTGGTGTAGCAGAGTGTTTAATATAAGGGACCATGGTGAGACCCAGTGGAGTAGCAGAGTGTTTAATATAAGGGACCATGGTGAGACCCAGTGGAGTAGCAGAGTGTTTAATATAAGGGCATGCAGGGCCATGGGGAGCAGCAAGTGCATGGAGCGGTGCAGAGGCCTCAGCTGCGAACATTTCGCAGCCTGTTCTCTGAGGTCTCGTGGAGCTGAATGGGACAGTTTAGTAAAAAAGGATCTTATAGGATGGACCGCCATTGTATTTTTCAAGGCTCATTCAATGTTCCTTTTCTTGGATATGCCTTAGAAGTCCTTTCAAAGAATGCCTAGTGAGGGCAAAGTCATCCTGGAGTTATTTCTCCCCATCAAAGAACAATTTTAATAGGGGCTTCTCTGTTGACTATATTGCATAAATATATGCAACCAGGCTGCCAATAGATTTAAACAATGTAAAACACCTGTGCTTTTTATACTTTAAAGTCATGCAAATTAATTTTACAAAACATTGTCCTTCCCATGAACGCTATACTTGTTTACATAATGAGTTTGTTTTAAGAAATATCTACCAGACACAATTGTTTATGAATTTGTGTATATTTAATATACCTTCATGTAACAAAATGCAACACTGGTTTATCTGTGTCACTAGTTACCCTGGGGCTCCACTGAGTGAATTGTGTCACGTTTTGTTTGACACAGTTGGTGTCCAAACGCGGAAGTGCAACCGAGCGCTCAATGTTAAACCACAGCGGCGCGGGGTTTCCTCGTGATAAATGCAGTTCCAGCTTTCACCACTACGTCTCACAGCTTCAACGTTGGCAAGCTTGGGGGCTTGGGGGTCGGGCGAATGGGTGACACCGTCCAAACGCAATGTGCAGGGTAACATCGGCAGTGGAGCACCCTTCATTGATAAATTACCTGCGGTGACAATGACGATGACGCGCTGCTGACAGACGCCCAATGGCTGCAGTGGAGCCCTGGCATGAACAGTGCAGCAGCAACAACTGGTGACGTGCCATGTCAACAAGGATGTGAGGGGAATTGCATCCCAGAGCACTTCCAGTCATGTATGCCCATACATGTATGTATGCCCCCTACTGTCTTGTTTCTGCTCCACGAGTGGCTTTTTCTGTTGCTGCAGGTCACTAGCCCTTGTAATTAAGTGTTTAAGAGGGAGGGTTAAGTGGGTGAATTGGGTGTCTTGTTATTAAGTTGCCCACGCATGCGTGGCCCATCAGGGCTATGACACTGTGCATTATCTGGTGGAACAATAACGCAGCCAGATGAAAAGAAAAGAGGTTAAATGAAAGGTGAATGAGAGACAAATGTCCACTCCTATTCAAACCGGGAAAGCATTTGTGTCATTTTAGATTTTAGCTATAGGCCTATAGCAACATGAGCTTTTCAGAAAACTCTCAGGAACAGTGGTTTTCTAAAATCTACAAGATCACAGCGTGTCACAATAAACTATTGACTCTTGAATCGTAAATCATGAAGCACTTCAAAAAACTACAATACGGGCTTTCATCAAAAAACCCAAACAGCCGTAACATTTCGTCTGTAACTTTTTGAATAAAAGAAAAAGCAATCGCTCCACAATATCACTCCATGCCACTGTACTGTAAGCAATCGGTATGCATCAAAATGCTGGTGAGGTTCTACAACAGAGGTGCCCACACCGTGTACATTTTGCCTCGGGGACCCTGGCTTATTATGATATCAAAGTACTTCAAAGAACAGGTCAGCATAAGGTCCCCCACAATTATTTGTTTTTATTAATTTTTGGACTCGAAAAGCAGTAGCCTATCAATACACCCCTGGCATTGCGAGGAAGGTCGTATACATACTTATTGGTTGGAGTTCCATTACATTATTGTACAATGGCCAAGAGCAGTAATATAGCCTGAATGATGGGCAATTGAGCTGCTCCTTTAGAAGAAAGATGATATCACCTAGCCTAATATATACCGTTTAAATAACTCTTCTTTTCAGGATAGATAGATATGAACCTCAAGAACAAACATAAATCTGTAAATCTCCTATTATATGATCTATTGCAATGATTACACAGATTTATGTAGTATTACACCAGTGTTTCATACACGTTTAAACACAGTTTGTACACAGCATAATCACAGCGCAGTGGCCATCCATCAAATCCAATCGGCATGCAGTGCTTTCACGCGAAAGTGTAAAAAGTCAGACAGCACAGTGTCGCTGAGGGTAAAAACCCTATTCGCCGCACTTTTGTGGCCATGAATCAGGCACCTCAGCCCTGGGTGTGACAGCATCATAATTGCTGAGTGTGCGTGTCTGCCTTGGTGTGTGGGTGGACTCGGTCTGTGGGACCACCAGGAGCCATAGTCCCTGCACAGCACAGCAGTAACAGCCAACACTGTGTGCGTGCGTGCGTGCGTGCCCAGAGCACACCATTAATCTAGCACCCAACAGACCCTCTGGGGCTAAACTCGGATGAAGGACCGATACTATTCACATGGTGGGCACACCTGTGTGTGTGTGTGTGTGTGTGTGTGTGTGTGCGCGTGCATGCAGTGTTAGTGAGAGAGAATTATACAGGGTCAGTGCTGGGTGAGGTCACTGATAGGTCAGCCGGAGAGGAAACAGCTCCATGCTCATGGCTGAAGGCCAAACACATACAGGCTTTTACAGCGCTGTCAAAACACCAGGACGCCGAGGGGATCTGGGGATAGCACTATAGTGCCAGACAATGTGGTTTAGTCGACCAACACTATGACGAAAAACTAAATAAAAACTAAGCTACATGTTGACTAAAATATTGACAATTTCATCAACGAACTAGTTATAGTGCCCCTCGGGGCACAGGTCTCCACCAGGCCAATGTGAAAAGGGTGCAATTTCTTCTGCCTTGGATGGCAATTGAATGATTTGAGGCATTTTGTTCCAAAAATGTGTTTTGCAAAAATCCAGCTGTTTGTGGCGCTATAACAGGCCAATGTGAAAAGGGTAGGATATATTCCTCAGCCTAGTAGGAAAGTCCATGAAAGATTTCACGTAAATTGCACCTCATGATTAGAGGCTTTTTGTTCCAAACGGGCCAATCCTGGAAACTTTTGAAAGCCAATGTTAGCCAATTAGGATGTAATATGAAATATCGGACAGATCCGTCTTTAACACATGACTATAGAGATAGTGTGTAACGATTTGTGGGATTTTTGGACAAAATCTGGAGGAGTAATGGCAAAAGAATGTTTTTCAAATGTTGGCCCCCTGTTGGCCATTAACGGTGCCGGAGATTAGCTGGTAACAGACGGACGGGCGGATGGACGGATGAACGAACGGACACACACACATACGCACACACGGACGGAGTGCAAAACATACTCTCTTCAGCCTGGTGGAGACAATAAAAACTAGACTAACATGTTGGGGAGGGACTAGTGGAGAAGTCCTTTTATGTTTGGTTGCGCTCAGGTGTTGCACTCTGAAAATAGCAGATCTACAAGCTCACAAGCGTCACTAGTTGTGCAGTAACTACATACACTTGCCATTAGGATATTGCAAGTGTATGTAGTAAGACATACAGTATTTAAGATGTAAAAAGAAAATGGCATACTGTAGTAGGCCTACTTTCTTCTTTACAAGTTTGAAAAATAAATAATAAATGTAGCTGATCGAAGCCACAAATAAACATGCTCTGAATTTTTTAAATTTTTAAGTTGTGAGTGAAATGTGTCCTACTACTCCTTAATGTTGTTGTTTTCTTTTGATTAAAAAGCAGTTTGGATAAATAAAGGTGACGGACAGTAAAAGTTGAATGTTTCAGGGGGACTCCAACTGGCAAGAAAGAAACTGTGAAAGATTTAACTCAAAACACTTTCAGCATTGGGTAGATTGAGCATGTGTTAAACTAAATAATTCATTTAGCACACTTTGGCAATCAGCAACACTTTGATGTATGGTACTTATAAGTCCTATAATTGCAAAGCCATTTCCTTTAAATATGTGCCGACTGATGAATAATAGGTTCTGCATTCGATTTGATTGCAATAAAGACCGAGAGGACTGCACAATCGCAGCACGTATTATCCCACTGGCAGGAATGTATGGGTGACCTCGTCAGGCCCTTGACGTTTGTCTTTATCTGATCTTTAAACAGTAGTACATTTTTTGGTTCGGTCCTTGCAGGCCAAATGCCTTGCCTAATGGAAAACTAAAAACTAAAATAACAAAAGGTGCTATTGAAAATCTTCCTAAATCCATCCTTAAAACCTCTAACAGTGTTTGTGATACAGTAGATGTGCAGTTCCGGAAGTCTCGCGAGACAAGATTTCACCTGTGATTCCATCCAAGTCAGGTTGAATTGAATTGGCTATATGCACTACAAAACATGGTCAGCCAATCAGTTAAGCCGAAGGGTCGGGTCGGCCAATCAGAGACTTATACTGGCTAAGTGGTGTCAAGCATAACGTAAGACACGCACGCTCTGCCAATCCATGAAGCCAATGAGAAGATCTCCCAAACAAACTTGGAATTTGTGCACTCTCCCATCACACGACTCACACGCCTAGTTTGAGACTGCTCTGTCAGGCCCTTTTTGAGTTAGCCTGGCCAAAGTGACGTGACGCACAAAAAGATTTGGTCATTTGTATTGCTCTTTCGAGGCTGCTTGATGTATAGAACTGCTGGTGAAACCTATTTGATGTAAAGATAATAGTACTCGGGCTTGACCGTGATGGGTCTGTGAAAGGTCAAAAGGATAATCCCACAGACGCACGCACACATTGACACGCACACATTGACCAGGCTGCGTGCACACGCACGCACACACGCACGCACGCAGACACACGCCGAGAGGGTCTTCTTCATGTGAGCTTTGTACCTTGTGGAACCCATTGATTTCAGATATGATCCCGTGGTCATTACTGCATACACAGTAAATCTGCCCCACCCCACATTAGACTCTTAGCCATTGTATTTGTTGACTAAACACATGGAGACCACTATAGTTTCTTCTCGTTGGACTGCATTTCTAGTTTCACAGTGGGGTAATATATTGATCGGTGGCATGGTGGTCAGTTTGTCAATCAAGCTAATTAATTTGAACTGTGGGGTCAATTAATTACACATGACAAAAAGTGATGGAGAGCCTCCCAAGCTATTCAGCTGCCCCTGAGGTGGTCTGATTATGGAACGGGCCTCCAACTTGTGTGTGTGTGTGTGTGTGTGTGTGTGTGTGTGTGTGTGTGTGTGTGTGTGTGCGTGTGTGTGTGTGTGTGTGTGTGTGCAGACACACAAGTAAGTTCACAAACACAAATAATTGACCTTGCTACAAACATCAGGTATCTTTATGTTGCTGGCTTCCATTGATAATGAATATAGCCTGTATAGTTTGGTAGCTGCCAGTTTAAACAGAGAATCAAATTGAATTATTAACAGGTTGATCATAAACAAATCATTTTTCCTATACAGGCAGACTTCTAATTAAAAGCAATACTCAAGTTGCTTGGCTTTGCTCTTAGCCCTTTGAGATTTTCACAAATGTAAAGTGCATTATAAATAAACTCCATATATCCTTATGCTCCATATATTTGGGTCAATGCTAATCTCCAGAATACTGTATATACCGGTAAGTAACATTGTGGCTTGTTTAAAACGATATCATGTAGGCTTATCTGCTTCCACATCGTTAACCTTCCACATCGTTTACCTTTAATATGAGCATGTATGTAAATGGTGCATTTATATAGTGCTTTTATCCAAAGCGCTTTACATACAGAATGTGCATTACATTCACATTCATACACAGATGGCGAAGGAAACCATGCAAGTTCAGTCTTGCTCGAGGACACTTCGACACCAACTTTGGGGGAGCCCGGGATTGAACTGGTAACCTTACACCCGGTTCCCATCCGGCCGCTCTACCGGCAACTCTACCCCTGAGCCACAGCCGTCAGAGAGACTATTTATTTGGCAATTCGATTCGAATGTCTGGTAATTATGAACACACACACACACACACACACACACACACACACACACACACACACAGGAAGCTGCATCTTCCTGCTACACGTCATCATCAGCACTACAGCCTATTGATTATGCTTCAGCAGGACTCTGCAAGAGCTGTGCAGAATAATCAAAAACCAAAGGGTGCAGGAAAATCAATGTTGCTTTCGTTCTACATGTTGAGTCGATTACAGAAGGTCATTGTCTTTTAAACTTGTAACCCTAATCCAATTCCTAAACCATTTGACTGACAACAGTGCATGATACTGTAGGTGTGTGCAGGTAATCTAGTCACAGCTGAGGAGATCAGTCTGGTCTAGAAGGAGTCTACAGTATAAAAAGGGTTTTCTCTTAGTACTACTGCTTAATTCCCAAAATAATTCCATAATATAAGGATTTGTTTTTGAGCAAGGCAACAAGTAATATGGCGCATTTTGAAGGTCTTCATCAGGACCTATCTAGTCTGCAGTATAGTCTATAGCAGTGGTTCCCAAACAAGGTATTTTTTTGTATTTCTTTTTTCATGAAGCGTCCATCAGATCTTGTATCGCTTCAGATCAATAGACCAAGAGTTAATGTTCTTCTGCCAGAACGGAGACGGACCACTGAGCAGAACATTTCCAGGTTTCATTCTCTAACACAGACAGGAGGGTGTGCCACTGCTATGGCACCTAGCAGCAGAGGTGCTTGTCCTGACTCTGGTGAAAATTACATCTTTAGAAAGATATGTGTAGTATTTAGTCTGGATTTCTGAAAAGGCACTTTATTTGCCCAGTTGTGAGATGCTGTTAAGACACCCACCTAGTTATGTTGCTCCCACGAAGCTGCAGTGGTCAGCAGTGGACACTACAGTAGTCTACTGGGCAGTTGAATAATGAAAGATGTTATTGAAAGAGCATCTGTGCCCTGTTGACATACTGTACCCTTCGCCAAATGGAATCCTGTGTGTGACTTTCTTCTGATCTTGCTTTTTAAACAAAGACTCAGCCCAGACAGACCGTACACAATGGCAGCGTTCCACTCATCGTGAAGTAGGCTAATTAAAGTGGCAAATGACCCTATTAACCATGTCTCTCCTCCTACAACACAAAAAACCCCAGTAATTCTCAGATAAATCCTCAGCTTGCACAATGCCTCCACAATGCTCCACAATATGCTGCTGTGCAGGTTTAAAGAATTATAGAATAGGTCGCAATAGGAAGTACATGTTTGCTTATATGTTTTTGCTCAAGGTAATTGTAAATCACATACAGTACTGCTAATAATCCATACACAGAACGAAAATACATTGCATGGATGCACCTGGGACGTATCCTAAGTGATGTATCCCAAGGTCATCGGGGTTTCGTGTCTCATGAACATCATACCCCTCACTCGGGTGACCCAGCCGGAGTGATCAAGTCCCGACTTACGTACGCCCCAGTAGCTACCCTCAATCAGACCCACTAGGGAAAGACAAGGTCCACACAATCCGTTAGAACCACTCCAGAACTACTCTGTCGGGACTGGGAGGCACTTTTCTGGCACGTAGCCTGGTTGTTGAGGGCCTTGTAGGTGGTGGTCAGTATGTTGTGGTCAAGAGGTGGATGCACATTCACAAGTGGGCTATTTCGACGGGTACTGGATCAGAATAGATAACACTGTAGAGAAGAAGGTCTACACAACGTCTTAATGCTCCCTTAAGCGGTAAAAACACAACGTTTCGGCCCCTGCGGCCTTCGGCAGGTGTACTAGACTACTAGTACACGAAGGCTGCGGCGGGAGAAGTCTTGAGTGGAGTGGGAGTATGAGCCAATGATTAGGATGGGTTTTAGGAGTGTGATTGCATCCATGTTTTGAAGTCAGTCAGGCAGGTAGTGAGGGTAGAGTGGGTGATCACACACACACACACACACACACACGAGTATGCACTTCATAGCAGGTCAGAGTGCTGGGTCAGCAGTGCAACAGCCCAGAGTATAATTTAAATGTACCAAGTAAACAATAACATTCAACATGGAGATGTACGTATACACTCTAGGCTAGGGAACATTCTTATCCCATAGGGAAACATCTCCCATGCACACATAATGCTCATACAAAAATATCAGCCGGCAAACACATACTGTATACACATGTTGCACGCAAGCACGCCTCAGAGTGGCATTCTGCCACACCGCCATAGCGACCTAACTGCATGCAGTTAGGTTTATGGTTTAAGGATTTCAGTGTTTTGTACCATACAATTGTATAAGTAGGCCTACAGAAGAAAGAATGTTAGCTTTCGCCTTTGTTGAAGAAGAGTCTGGGCAATTATGTTTTAATTACTTACTAGATTTACTAAAAGTTTCTAAATCTTATATTTAGATTAGGTTAGGGACAGGGCTAGTAATGTGGGCGAGTCCGAATGGCGGTGCGTCGGAATAGCAACCAAAGTCCTTCAGTCTGTCCAGTCATCCACATCTCTCTCCCTGTCTCTAGTCTGTCCAGTCATCCACATCTCTCTCCCTGTCTCTAGTCTGTCCAGTCATCCACATCTCTCTCCCTGTCTCTAGTCTGTCCAGTCATCCACATCTCTCTCCCTGTCTCTAGTCTGTCCAGTCATCCACATCTCTCTCCCTGTCTCTAGTCTGTCCAGTCATCCACATCTCTCTCCCTGTCTCTAGTCTGTCCAGTCATCCACATCTCTCTCCCTGTCTCTAGTCTAGTCTGTCCATGCACACACGCACGCACGCACATAAATAGTGTGGAATAATATAATTTATGTACAGCATAGATCGATTATGAGAAAAGTGTGTAGTGAACCTGCAATGTGCATGTGTGCATGTTTATAAGTCTCTGACTCACTCTTCCAAACACATTGATCCTGTCTGCCTCTCTCTTTCTCAATAACTAGACAATTCAGTTTTATATTCACTGGCTTGAATTGACACAACTACCAAGTATGACTTTGACAAACATGCAATACTGTATGTTACGCATAGGCCACACACACACACACACACACACACACACACACACACACACACACACACACACACACACACAAACACAATACACAATTACACACACAAACACACCTGACATAAATTCGCCTCAGGCTCGACCTTGAAAACATAGCTGTTAGATGTGTGTGTGTTTGTGTGTACACTCACAGAACAGGACATAATCTACAAACACAATACAAACAATCTGACAAGAAATCAAAGTTCACAAGGTCTAAGAAGGGCAAGGGCAAAGAATAAAATAACTTACGTTACACTCTCAAACGCCTTGGACTTAAATGAATGAATGTTATTTTCCCCTTCAGGTTCATGATTCTATGCATACTATGTGGATTGTGTATGATATGTTATGACCTGTGTCTGGTATGTAATGAGTATGACCTAACTGTAAACTAAAGTACCTGATTTCTGTCCCGACTGTGAAGCACTTTGAACTGTAACTCTGTATGAAAGGTGCTATACAAATAAAGTTTACTATTATTATTATTACTTACGTACTAGGAAGTATAGTTCACGTGGCAAAGTGGTAGACTGCAAAGTGTGACCTAGTACACTGTATATGAGACCATATGACATTTGTGAGGGTACCTACAATAGGGGACACGGGGAGAACATGCAAGCTCCACACAGAAAGGCCCTTTCGTCAACCCCACCTAGGGTATGTGCGAGAGAACATGCCCCCAGCACCAACAGCGAGCCCGGCAGGAATCGAAACCGTCTGGTTGTGAGGCGACAGCACGGTCGACATGCGCCACCGCACCCCAACCTCCAGGGCTTTTAAACAAAGCGTGATAGGAGTATTCACAAACAGATTAAGCCTAATTTATGATCCGTTTCCTCACACCATTAATAGCAGATCAACAAGCTACGTATGATGAAATATTAATCAATTTACTTGTACAGGTAGATGCTATGGGCTTGCTGTCCAATGCCGAACATTTTCATGTCAAGGACCCCCAAATGTATACTCGTCTGCGAACCCCAATCTGAAAATGTTTTGGGCTTGTTTTCATTGACCTGGTCTCTTGTTTCTCTTGCAAAGTCTGGCAAAACTGACCTCCCACCTCCCGCCCTCAGTGTCCTGAGGCCCAAAACTGCATAACACAAAACACAATTATGCGTGTACAATTTCACACACACAAACTATACAAATATAAAGGGACAGACGAGCCACACTCACTCTGGGCAAAAGTATAAATAAATCCACTCTGTGGGTTAATGTGTAGAAACAAGCATCTCATTGTATTCACTGGAGAAGAACGTGTACTGTGATACCAAACAATATGCATTGCTAGCCACACACATAGGCCTATAGTACACCCACACACACACACACACACACATGCACGCACGCACGCACGCACGCACGCAAACTGAGAGCGCTTGGCGATTAAACTGCCCTTGACATGAATCACAGTATGATGGACAGCAGTTGATTAGATCTGCTCTGCTCCCTCCCTATCACTAACGTGCAAGTGCAAACACACACACACACACACACACACACACACACACACACAGATATATAGGCACACACAGCAGAGACAAATGAAAAGTGATGTGGTGCATGATGAGTGTGTATACACATACACACATGAATACTGATATGCATTTGTGTAAAGGCACATGTAAAGGAAGGGGCAATACATGGCATACACACAGACCATGTGTTGTGTTGATTCAGAATGGGAGAGAGGTTTTCTACCTCAGGAAAGCACAACACTCCCATCTGGTGTCCGGACAGGTGAACGGCAAGAGGAGAGGAACATATTTTAGTCAGGAATAGTACAAAATAATAATGTCAGGGTAGACAGGGTGTAGCAGTGTGTCAGCTAAGTACTGGTATGCTTAATTATATCTTGAACATGCTAATGTGAGTTAAATTAGACATTTTAAAATGTAAATTAAAAACATTTCTTCTTTCTTAATATCCTATATTGGTATTTTGTATCTTATTTCTACTGTAAAATGCCACAAATTTACTCAGATTTTTAGGGGTGCTGGCCCCTCCTCTTCCCAGCTTTGTGTATTTGTGTGAATTTTAGCGTTGATTGGGCTAAGCACCCCATAGCGATGATTTGATTGGCTGAGCAAAGTAAGTAAGGACAGGAAAGTGAGGACGGAAAAGTGATAACGCAAATTGTGATTGGACGGAATGACATGATGTATAAGAGCGCCCCTCACTTCACACAGGTGTTTAATCTTGAAGCTTAGATGTACACTTGTACAGTAACCCCCAAAATATAATAAATCGTTGATGTCGGGAGGAAACTTCATAACTCTGTTTTTGAGGTTTTAGATTAAAAAAGATTAATAAATCAGTGCTATTGAACACCCTTTACGTCTGTGTGTTGTTTCGAAAATATTGAACCAATGGAAAGTAGTAAGCTTTGGACAAAACCTCTTAACTCCATTGGACCATCAAAATGTCTGCTAAAGCAACTAACTCCACCACCTCTCATGGAAGTAATTGACAATATATAAAGTTACAACACCAACTTTGATGAGGCTGTATTGCTTTGTTTTAAAAAATAAGGTTTTCTTCATTTCCTGAAACATGTATATTTTTCATTTCCTGAAAAATGAACATTTTGGAGTTATGAGGTTTCCTCCCGACAGCAGAGATATGTGGCTCTCCATGTACCACCAATATGATGATGTTAAAATGATGTTAATCAGCTGAACGGGTAGGGTGGATGAAACCGCCATGGAGACTGGGGTTCGATTCCACAATTGGTTGTGTTTTTGGTTGGGAAGTTCAAATGTTTTTCCTCCAGCAATAATACATACATTCAAGTCAATATTGCTTTGTATGCATTAAATGGTCTGCATATAATAAGTGTGACTTTTTTGATAAATGCATGAATTTGATATAAAAAAGAAAGAAATCAATAAAAATAAACTAAAACCTAAATTAAATCAATAAATGAATTACGGTAAGTATTTTCAGTTCAATCAGTTACCTGTGCATGTGAACTGGAGACAGACATCTAAATTATATGGGGCAGGCAGAGTCATTCCACCATGTGAAGTTTTTTCAGCAGCCAGCTAATAGAAACCTCAACGAAAAAAAGAAATCAAAGCAGCAAGTGCTCAGGGGAGGTACAGAAGTTTAAAAAAAAGGTACGGTTGGGATCAATGGGACTATAGAACAAGAAAGAGGGGTGATCCGAGGCTCCGAGCACAAAAAAAATGTCATGCCATGACCTGATGAAGACTCTTAGGGGTCGAAACATGTTGGTGTTTCAACTTTAATAAAGTACCCTGATTTTATATCCTCTTCTGCTCGATCACCCCCTCTTTGTTCATCAACTGACAATCCTGAAATACCAGGCTATCCTTCGCCTACATGTAAAAATATATATGTGCAGACTTCTAAATGACAGTGGAGCATTTATAATGTAAAACATATTAACCACAATATTTCGTTACAACTTAATTAGTTACAGCAGGGGGGCAGAACCGTTGTTCTCCAACAGCGTAAAATATGAAAGAAGAGCCCTGCAGTGTGCAGACTGGTAGAGGCATCTTTTCATTGTTGCATAGTAAAAATGCTTGTGTTTTTAGAGTTCACCAAAACTTTTAAAGGGGGTTGTGTTCACTGTTCAGTGGGAAGGGTGCAACTTGCAGTGTGGGCAAAGCGTTTCCGGTTTTCTGGTGACGCTGCAAGTTGCCACATCGTGGGTGGAGCTTCAATTCCATCCACCAGCTGTCTTAAAACCAAGGACTGTCTAAAGAGGACGAGACACGAAGACCGTACGGGCGACGCCATATTGCTCCATGGAAGGAAAGAAACATGCGCAGTTGAGACCCAGGAAGCTGAATGCGGAAGTGTTGGCTGCATATATAGCCCATTGCGCATGTTTCTTTCCTTCCATGGAGCACCATGGAGCAACATGGCGTCGCCCATACGGTCTTCGCGTCTCGTCCTCTTTAGACAGTCCTTGCTTAAAACCAGGAAGATGCTCCTGCCACTCGCGGCAACTGGCATGTTTGTGACGTGACTGTGTGGAAGCACCTTAAAGCTGTTGCCAGACCTACCAGACAGGCGCGGCCGTTTTCTGCTGTCTGCTGGCGTCTTTTCCGGGATTTTAGACAGCTGGTGGATGGAAATTAAGCTCCACCCATGCGGCTGACTGCCGCGGTGGGCAAGCGTTTCCGGGAATCTGGCCGTCGTGGCATTCAGTCTCGTGGGTGGAGTTTCTTTTCCATCCACCTTCCTTTGGCCGAGCCCGTCTGCTCAGGTCTGGAAACGCTGTAAGGCTGGGACAGCATGCTCCTCAGACCATGCTGTGATCTGATTGGCTAGCAGCAGCAGCTTCTAAAAACTGAAAATCTAGAATCAGCTTGCTTCAAGGTTGAGCCACAGGGAGAAATAAAGCATGCAAGCTAATTACGAATGTGAATCTTTAAAAATAAAAAATAAAAAGCTGGTGCCTATATTCATAGAGATAACATTGAAAAAAGAAGCAGCTTCCCTAATCAGTTCAGCTGGGGCTATCTGAACAGGGCTTATGTTAAGTGACGAGATAAGAAAGATCAAATATTGATCCTGTGAGGGAAAAACAGTCGCCAAAGGCAGTAGTACAAAGATTAATGATACAATTCCAGTATTATATGAGTCATACAAACGGTAAGTATGACTCATACAGGGGTGATACAGCACGCCACATGGGGCCTATAGCACATTCATCATAGAACACTCTGCGTGAGAGAAAGACCACGGTGACAGGAATCGGGTGCCGAGTGCTAATTGCAGCAGAGGAATGGGTTGAACCCACAGACCCCAAAACAGGCGGGTTTATGCCAGGCTTGTCTGGCTGGCCAACCTAACCAACATAAGCGAAAACGTTGTTTCACGGTCACCACGCCATATTGTAATACACGTAACGTGTGCACGCAGATATGTGCGTGTGCAGTGAACCACACAATTGATTATTTCACCTCTTTACTGTAGCGCGTTTCTTTACACTTTATCACAACAACAGCAAGTTGCCACTCCCACTCAACCAACACCAGTTTGCCTGCTGAACAAACAGATCAATGCTGCCATTAACCAGAACACTACAAACTGACCTCTCTCACCTCGAGTTACTGAATGCTGTAATGTGACCAGGGGCCGATCAAAGTCACATAGAACTTTACCATTAACAACAGAATGACTTAACATAACACAACAATAATAATTCAAGTGCACTGTTTAAAAGTGTGTGTAGAGTGCATAATTATTGTGAAACCTAATAAAGTTGTTTGTTTGTCGACTACACCACCTTTTTTAAAGACAATGGTCCTCTGTATAATACTCTAATATAAAACGAATATCTTTTGAAAAGGGAGGAAAATAACTAAAAGCCCTAATCCTAAAATCAAAAAAATCAAAAAAAAAAAAAAAAAAGGGAGAATGTCAACAAAACAGATCTGTTTATTGTACACAATGCAATATTGAGGCAATGATGTGGTGTGTCCTGTAAGGGAATAACGGGGCGTTTGAGTTTATTAACTTAACCTCTGTATAACCCTGTATTTATAGAATAAACCACAAGGCTGAATAACTTTACTTTAACTGCAAACTAGCAGATCTACAAGCTCAGTATACCTATTTTAAAGAAATATACCAGACCACACTTTAAATGTATAAATCAGATTTACTGATAGGGTTGTAAGGTTATTTGTTTTTTACAAAGTGTTTAACCCTTTTTAAATGGTAAAGAAAATAATAAAACATGAAATATACAGTAGACATACCCTTTTTAGAATGAACCAACACTAGGCCTTGTAGGCCTAGTAATAATAACCAATTAGGCTCTAATCTCACTTTAATCTAAACACACAGTGGGCTGCACACTCATACACACAGTGGGCTGCACACTCATACTCACGCGCACACACGAACCAAAAGTTGCAGGCCTGATCGTGGTGATGGTGGGGTGATGATGATTTACTCCTCAGTCCTTGATGAGCAAAAGTCCTACTCACAGTTCTTTGTCAGATCTGTAGAACAGTTTGTGAGATGGTGAGATCGATGTGATGAAGCCGAGCAGACTGCAGGAACGTCGAATCCTCGTCAGGAACACACTCCACAACACAGTCTCTTAGAATGAGCCAAAGTCTCCTCTTGTTGAGAAACTAACTAAACTTGCTTTCTTCACTCAGTCCAAACACATGTTACATTACCACTCACTTAAGACTTCTTATAACTCACTCAAACAAACAGACACAAGAATCAAACTATCAGAAAACTTCCACCTCACTTCTGTGTCATGTCAACCTGTGTCTAATCTGAGTCCCCAGAAGTTTTATTTTTCTCCACTAGGCGGGCGAGAAAAAAGGAACTTCTGGGAAAAAAGGAACGTATCCCTGTGTAAGTACGTTGCGCTCAGAATCTGAGCGGACACTCCCCTTTCCGGTCTGAAGCACTGTGCATACCATGAAAATAGTCCGAAGGGAATCCAATTCCAAATTTAATTGTAGTAGGCCACCACCGCTCAAGGAGCAATTGTTTTCCTTCCGTCTTATTTAGATGTAGCGCCCACTCCATGTGGAACCCGCCCCTGTCTTTTGATTCGCATTTCATTTGAAACGCAACGCACTGGGCCACGCCCCTGCTGCACGGGATCTGAGGCCAATTTTCCTAGACCAGGTCATACACTCTGACTCTGGTCAATCTGTTCAGTACTTTTCCACTCCTTCCATATTATCTCTCCTCCACACTTCACCTAATTGAGAAACCCCCAATCAGAACACATCACTTGATTACACACACACCAATCAGAATGAAGAACACACCTGTTTAACATTGCACCTCGTTATTGGGTTTTTTCCACAGTCTCTCCTATGTATTTTACCCTTTAACTGCTATGAACGGCATGCATCGTTTTTCACATAAGTCCTGTACTAAAACCTATTTATTTAGAGATCTATTTTACACATCAAAGATGCTTTGCTACAAGCAGAATCTGCTAAAGCTACTTAGCCTACCTGTAGTGTTGCAAGTTCCTCCTCTTGCTGCCGCCTGTAATACAGGATATGGTTCAGATGAGCATTGCGAGCACCAGCTGTGTCAGGGTCATCAGCTGGGAGCCATCCATTGATGTTTTGCCCCTTTCATCCGGAGGGACGTTTCTCTGCAGCTATATGGCACTCGCAGGGGTAACAGGTCATCTCGCCCCTTTGCCAACTCGCCCCAGCGAAAAGACGGCTCGCACCGGAATTTTGAAAAATGAAGACGGCTCGCCCCAAGCCGTGGATAGCTCGCCCCACAGCGTGGATATCTCACCCAAAGCATGGATATCTCGCCCCATGTTTATTTCATGTTTATTTTTACCTGATCTTCCCGTTGGGGCGACCGATCTTCGCCGCTTGGGGCGAGTTGGCAAAGGGGCGAGCCGTCTCGTATTCCTGGCAGGGCCGTCCTACTCCCTGAGCCAAGTCTGAACTTCGCCGCATAGCCTACTTTATGCTTCTTGACTGGGAGCTGTCAGTGAGGCTAAGATTCGCCTGCTCCAGGGTCCAAGTAACTGCAGCCTAGGCACTCGTCAGCCGCATATCCATCTTCCACGGCAGCCAACTTCAATGGGGAATAACTAAGCTAGGCTGCGCGTGCCATCCTACAAAAGCAAAGCCTCATCAATCAAATCCTGTAACCCACTCACTGTGAGCTTGCTATTTTGCTATATAGGCATACTGCTATTCCCCAAATGACAGAATTATGATGAAGAGTGAGGTCGAAACTTGTTGGTTTAATAAAGGCTTTAGACTTTGAGTGTCCGGATCTCCCATTGTTTTTATCTGATCCACCAGGAGCACCTTAGGCTATTAACTTTATAGTCTTGTCCGTCTCCGTGTGAGCACCTGGTTGTCTCTTTCTCTCTGAAAGAATTATAACTGTGTATTCTGTATAATAAAATTATTTAAAAATGAAGGCTTCGCCATTCATTTCCAATTCTCTCCATTCATTAAAAGGACATTAATACTCACCAAACACATGTCTTTTCAATGAGTCTAACATGGAGTTATAAATTGAACGGGCTAGGCTTATTTAGGAAGGGGGGACGTCTGATCAAATGAATATCAAATAGGCCTATTTAATATTATAATTAGCCTATCTATTAAATCAAGCAACTTAAAAACTGTCTAGGATGCACGCAAAAAGTGTATGTTAAAATGATCCCAGAAGTGTTTTGAAGTGAAAGTAAATAGAATACATAAATACAGTACAGTACAGTAAAACATAATTACTGAGATGTATTGTTGTACCATTGTACTGTAAGGACATGTTCAGGCCACTAGGTGGTGACAGTCTCTTGTATGAATTCCATTGTGGTAAAACCTCTATGAGATTTGTAGACTTGTGTTTTATATAGTTTATGGTGATGATTTGGCCAAATCATAAAATGATTGTTTGCATATCATGCACCCTGAGCACTTGTGTGTACACTTGCTATTCTGTCTGAGTTTAGGCATATGGCAGTGCTGTTATACAGAGTAGGCTATGTTCTGATGACAGTCTGTAGGCCTATGTGAGACTCTGGTGTCACAAGAAATGAAACAAAGTCACTGGCTTGCATGTTGCTTGCAAAACAAAACTGACTTGCTTGGCTGACTTTTTGCTTTGCTTCGAGTGAACTGGCCAGTGCCATTGTCGCATGACCCTCCTCGATTTTGACATCAGTGCCGTACAAATGTTCAAAAGAGTACAATAATAATATATATTTTGTAATAAGGGGCGGCTGTGGCTCAGGAGGTAGAGCAGGTCGTCCAATGATCCATGGGTCGGCGGTTCGAATACCGGCTCCTCCGGTCTACATGCCGAAGTGTCCTTGGGCAAGACACTGAACCCCAAATTGCTCCCGATGTGCTGGTTGGTACCTTGCATGGCTTCCACCGCAATCGGTGTATGAATGTGTGTGTGAATGGGTGAATGTAATGCACAATCTATGTAAGTAAGTAAGTACATTTTTTTAATAAAGCACCTTTCTTAACAAGGTTACAAAGTGCTGTACAATGAACACGATAAAATCAATCAAAATTAAAACAGGACAGTACAACAAGCAAATAAGAACAACATAATCAAGGTCAAATAACATCAGGAAAGTGTTTCCAAAATAAAAACGTTTTCAGCAAACTTTTAAAAATATTGACAGACTCAGCATTTTTTAAAGTGCAAGGCAGGGCGTTCCATAAAGTAGGTGCAACTACTGCAAAAGCACGGTATGATAAAGGCGCTATATATAAATGCACCATTTACCAATATAAAAGTGAGCTATTTTAGCCAATTCTGACTTCACTGGTTTGGGATGCTTTCCCGCCAACATAGCTGTAGTAATATCTTAGCCTACAATGCTCGAAATATTGCCTGTTATCTCAGTGTCCATGTGTCTGTCATATTCCGGGCCCTATTTTCACCCTAAACAAGTTTTCCCTTTTTTTACTATTTTGAAAAACAAAAAGATTAGCCGATCTACATCAACACGTTGTGAGCTTGTAGATTTGCTATTTGAACTACCGGTATTCAAAAATAGTAAAAATCACACCTGTGTGAATAAGTGAGGGACGCTTATCATAATTAATCTTACATACATTATGATCTCATTCCGGCCAATCAGAATTTGCATCCTCACCTTCGTCATCAATGTTTATGTTACGCAATGTTTCAAAATTGTCCATTCATTGTCAATGGGATTTAATGTTTGTGTTAGGACAAAATCTGGGTTACACACACACACACACACACACACACACACACACACACACACACACACACACACCAAAAGCTGGACATAGAAGCGGCTATCGCCCCTCAAAAATTAAAAAGCAAAGAAGTATAGGCATAAGGCACTGCATGGCGAAAACAGGACCCTCCATCTGGGTTTCTCCTGCTATCAACCTATCAGTATAGGCCGCCAGGCCGCCACCCAAAAGGTGAGAATCTTCCATCTTTTCCCAATAACACAACAAGACCACATGAGATGACCACAAGACATGAGCTTGCTCTGTAGCCTATTTGACTGCTTTTTCCCGTCTAACCACATCTCTTCAAAACAAACATATGCGTCGCAAGGCATAGGCTACAACTGAACAACTTACCAGTTACCACTTGAACCCCCAGAATATGGATAGGCCTACTGGGGTTCAACTCAAGTAAGTCTACAGGTTTTTGTTCCACCCTGGCTTTCCAAGGAGTCTTCGAAGGATTCGTTTTAATCGCAGTAAAGCTTTCTGGTGTGAATGTCACCTTAGTCGGTGTTGTGTGCTCTGAAAAAAGCCTTGTTTCAACAACAAAAACATCTCATCTCTGAGGGCGATCAATGTATCTAATCCCCATGAATAAACCGATATAGCATTATTCCTCTCGAGCTAGTACTTGTCACATTCACCTGCTCACTCTTGTGTGGAAATTATTATGGCATGGCTCTGTAGGAGGCTCTTCTAGCCTCTAGAGAGGGATATGTGTGTCTGTCTGTGTGAGTGTGTGTGTGCGAGCGCGCGCGTGCATGTCTGCGTGTGTACGTGGTTACATTAAACAAACTACACACCAAGCCAGCAACCATACATTCATTCAAACCTTATGTAGCAGGATGGGCTTTGGTTCCCTACTGTTCCGCCCACTCGTCACCTGATTGCTACCAGTAATTAGGCAGCACATGCTCTGTTTGCTTGAGTGTCTCCTAGAAGCTGTCTCATGGGGCTGCAGCAGGTATGTTGGCGGTCCTCCTCACAGTTAGGCTATGTTCATTAAGGTGTCTTTGATGCCACAAGAATATAAACATGGACCTTTGCTATTACAGTTTCCTATCTGGTGTCCGCTGTGGTGGGCGTCACAATGGTGCGTGTCGCCCTCCTAAAACGCGGTAGGTTTCACTGGTCTCTGTGAAATTTAGTATTTTAAGTAGTAGTGTAACATGGCCGCTTGTGCTTTCAGGGGCCAGTGGCACACCTGCTGCTTAGCTAGTTACAGAGTTATTTTGCGGGGAACATCCACAACCTCATCTCCCTCCACACACTCTTCCTCACTAATCAACCTTCCAGTGTGACAGACTACACAGAGACCGTCCATCCCATGTTGTGTGAACCTGGGGTTATCTCTGTTGTTTTTTTATATTGCGTTTAGTTGTTTGTGAGACCACCAGGCTCCCTAATATAGGCTGACACTATTTCCCTTGCTATAGGGTAGAATTGGAGAATACCGCTTGTATTGCAATCCCTGTGAAGTACTCATTATTGTTTCCATTACAGGACCGGTGCTGGGGGAGCTATACGTGGGACCACTGGGCCCAGTGGTGGTGGTAACCGCCTTTTTGCTTCTGTTTGCTATATTTTGTGTTAACTATAAGTTTGCAGTGCATTGGGGTGCCCTGGGTCGGTTGGTCTGCCCGCCTCCCTTTTCCCCCAGTACTGGCCTGCAGAGGTGAAATTAATATTCACTGGTATTGATTAGTTTTTTTTTGGAATTGCATCCATTTTAATGTACTTATGAATTGGTGTTGAATTGCCATATTGGCTGAATTGTTCATTTAAAACCTTTTGTAACTTTGGTACACACGTCTTTATACCTTGTAAAACGAATCTGTGTTGAGGAGTCATTAAGTACTCAGGGTGTCCATTGCTATATCTTATTAAATATCTCCTGGAGCGCAATTCCCCAGGTGGCGTAGTTGACTATAGTTAATTAATCGCCCTGTCACACTTAGGTGATGCCATGGAGCATGCTGTTGCATCTATCTGGAATGAAAGAAGGCGTGGATGAGTGATTTGGCAGCAGCTAGATGTCAGGGAGGGACGCAGATGGAGACTAAGGTGAAAGAAGGCTGATTTGGTGATGTGGTTTCATCTCAATGATGACGTAATAAAGATGTGGATTAAAGGACCCAATGCCAGGGTGTAATTGGTTTTCGATGGTGACGTAATGACGATATGTTTTAGTCTCGGGAGGATTAAAGGTAATGCCCCTGCCCCCTATGTATACATGTATGTAATCTGGCACCACTACCGTATCAGGCACAAGTAGTCATTACGTCATACGCTGGGATGGCGCATACGCATCAAACATCGTCCTGGACGAAAACTATTACTTGCGCGCTCTGCTTGCGCAAGTAATAATAATAATAATAAAGTGCCTCCTGAATGGTGTGATGTTTATTTTATGACCTTCACAAAGACAGTAAAGCCGATTGCTATGCTGTACAAACACATCATCCCAGCATGAGGAGCTGTTCTTCCATCTGCAGCTTTTCGACTATTGCATGAACATGGATGCACTTTCTTTCCTTTGCTGCATGCTTTCATCCAGAGTTGTTGGCACGGCATCACGTGGAAGAGACAACAATGGCCGCCGCTGTACTGCTTTTAATGCAGTAAAGAAGAATTCTTGTGTCTTGCTTAGAACCTTCGACCCTCTCATCACTGAAGCCACCTGCAGTGACTATAGTATGTTGGCTAGCATGCAAGTTGTCATCTTTGGACAGGCCATGTCAGCATATCCTGCATGTTCATCGATCAGGGAAAGAGGACACCTCTGTTTCCAAACACACACACACACACACACACACACACACACACACACACACACACACACACACACACACACACACACACACACACACACACACACACACAGTTATCGGTGTCCTTGTGACTTGCTCTGTCCTCCACCTACTGTACTCCACCCCCTGCATCCTTCCTTTCTCGTAGCCAGCTATTTCTGTCTGTGGATCTATACAACTCTGGCCACTCAGGCAGGTGTTGGGTTGCTACACAAAAATACAGACAGACAGCAGGCCAAACATAGTTGGGTCGTTTTGGACAGTTCCGTGACCGTGGAAAGCAAAGGTCCGTTTCTCAATGGATTTTGTCACCTAGCAGGGTTATTAAACACATTTGGCCGGGGTGTATTATTTTTTAAGTGCGGGGGGAAAAAAATTAGAAGCCAAAATCTAAAATGGTTTCAGAGCTTATTTTGGTCAAGGAATACATATCTGGTGTGTATATAATGATTTGACCTTTTTTTGACCTTCAAATGCAAGATGACTGCCAATTTTGAGCTCCAAAAAGGGATTTTCTTTCAAAATTGTCACAGAGCCTTCATATTAGGCTCTAATGAAAGCTCTCTGCTCATGATGAGTTGAGTTATGGACACAGGGGATACTCCATTATTGGCCCCAGATGCTGCCCCATATGCTTTCACAAGGTTGTCTGACCTCTCACCCTACACATGTCCGGTTTGGTAAAACCTGCTAGGAGTTTCCTCCTACTGGCATAGCTCTCAGGGTTCACTGAGCTTGTGCATTACATTCACCCACACATTCATACACCGATGGCCAAGGAAACCATGCAAGGCACCAACCTGCACTTCGGGAGCAATTAGGGCTTCACCACTTCAGAGACTTCAAAGACAATTCAACACTAACTCTGGGCGAGCCCGGGATTGAACTGGGAACCTCCAGTTCACATCCAGCGGCCGCTCTACCGGCCACACTACCCCTGAGCCACTGCCTTTTTCTTCTTTTAAACCAGGTTTGGGGATTTTTCCAATTCATACTTTTTGATGTATACAAGAGTTTACGCGTCACACTCCACTGAAAACCATTGCTGATGCGCAACCTCTTTTTCTCATTGAGTTAAAATACAAGTTTCTTATGTGTGGAACAGGAGCTGACACAATCATTTTTACAAGCCTGACAAACTCGCTCTTTTATCACAAGTCCTCGTAAATGGTAAATGATGCATTTATATGGTGTCATACTCCACAGTACTTTCCAATGTGCATGATTAACCATTAGGGTTTCAGTGTCTTGCGAAAGGATGCTTCATCATACAACAGTGTCGCATAGCAAACATAGCACATTATGCAAGTCTACAACGCGATGTGGGCTTGTACAGTAGATCTTCAATGGTCAGCGCACAACACTGTAGTGTGGTGAAGTACGTAGGCTGTTTAAAGCAGGCTTTAGACACATATAGCCATAGTCGATACCATGGATTGAACCGGGATCCTTCTGATTCCAAGTTGGTCTCCCTCTGCTTGTGAAATATTATATCCCATATTAATGAGCTGTCGCAATTGGATACAGAGCTGTAACCGATGCCAGCAGTCTGACAGACATCATCACCCAGTGATTATGGGCTTTTCAAAACCACTTAAACCCTATAGAATGTGTTGACTGGGGTCCCCCAGGGGTCTATAGAGTACTTGGCCACTTCCTTTTGTTTTATACGGCCAAAGCCACGGGCAGTTTTTGCAGTGGGTGCCATGCACCCATGAAAAACTATTTGACACAGAACTGGTTATAAAATCAATAACAGGCCTATTGTTAAACAGTATACATATTTAATAGACAACTAGCTCTCTACTTAAAGGACAAGGCAATGCTTGAGTTCTCTCTCAACCTTTTGAATTTCAAGGAGCCGGTGTGATAAGCCTTAGGCCTATACTGTATAGGTCACTCACGGACCTCATTCCCTTTCAGTAGGTACTCGTGCTTGGTGCTTGCTTCATCTACCAAATTACCTGACACCTGCGGGCCGACGCCAAGGTGACTTATAAACCTCTGCCTATCTCAGTCCCTCAGAGACTCTCCCGGGGAAGCAGTGATACCTACGGCGCACGGTAAGACAGACCCATGTTCCCCTTAAATAGCACCGTTATTTATGATAAGATAGTAATGTGTCTTATTGGCCGTTCCACTACTGGATGTATGACCACTGTTTGGGCTCTGAGGCTATGGCATTGAACTTCCCCCTATAACCCCACCAAGTGAGCTAAAGAGGAGAAATATGACAGAACTTACCTGTTGTCCGAGGAGAGGCCCCGGCATGTACCCTACTTACCGGTAGACGCGCCTCCTACTCTCTGTAAGAAAATGCATTATTATTTAGATCAATTTGAACGATATTTGATTTGGCATGTTATGCAAACATCAGCGCTTGTATGGAAAAACAAGGCTGATGCAGGGAAGGAAAACCCTAAAAGAAACCCACTTACCTCTCACAGTCCTCGGCTGGTCCTCGGCTGGTCCTCCACTGGTCCTCCGACGGTCCGCTGCTGCTCCCCCTCCCTGCCCCGCTGAAAGGGAAGGAATTGACTTTTGCCTAGCATAGATGCACTTACCTTGTCTCTACATTTCTGTGAAACAAAACCCGTGCCAGAGTGGCCAAATATGTAACTGTCTCATGTGTGACTTTGGTGTGTAGAACAGCGCCACAAAAGCAATACTGCCTCAACGTTGGTGCTGTGACTTTAACACATTCCGACTGTAGCGTAGGACGTGTACAAAGGTCATATCTAATCCAATCAGACTGTAGCGTAGGACGTGTACAAAGGTCATATCTAATCCAATCAGACTGTAGCGTAGGACGTGTACAAAGGTCATATCTAATCCAATCAGACTGTAGCGTAGGACGTGTACAAAGGTCATATCTAATCCAATCAGACTGTAGCGTAGGACGTGTACAAAGGTCATATCTAATCCAATCAGACTGTAGCGTAGGACGTGTACAAAGGTCATATCTAATCCAATCAGACTGTAGCGTAGGACGTGTACAAAGGTCATATCTAATCCAATCAGACTGTAGCGTAGGACGTCTACAAAGGTCATATCTAATCCAATCAGACTGTAGCGTAGGACGTCTACAAAGGTCATATCTAATCCAATCAGACTGTAGCGTAGGACGTCTACAAAGGTCATATCTAATCCAATCCATGGATCCAGCGCTTTTTTTTTAATCTATCAAACAGGGGGGGGGGTTGGCCTCTCCTTCTAGGCGCTACACTTCCTCTGCCAACCTGGGGGGCAGCAGACAGACCTCATGCTTCCTTCTATGCATGAGGAGTCCAAGCTGCTTCTTTTCACCTGACAGGGGGGAGTTTCTCCGGCCGGACATAGAGCGTGGAAGTAACACGTTATTCCGACCAGTTCCTTTCCCCTCCATCAGGCGCCCCGGCTGGCCAGGGGGAGGCTGGACTACTGCATGTTTTTTGTGAGGGTACCTACCCTAGCCGCGGACACGGAGAGAACATGCAAACTCCACACAGAAAGGCCCTTTTGCCAACCCCACCTCGGGTATGGGCACTGATGAGGCGGAGGAGGGAAACATGCCCCCAGTGCCCACAGCGTCCCCAGTGGGACAAACCCAGGACCTTCTAGCTGTGAGGCGACAGCACTACCGACTGTGCCACCTTGCCCAATGGGCATACTTCTGTATTCATTTCTGACTTCAACAAGCCTCTCGTTTTGGAATATTAACACTTCTAGAGAGACTTTATTTGTGACATCGTGAGGTAAAGACTCATTGTGCTCATTATTATTATGTTAAATATTGTCAATTATTTGCATGAGAGGGGGAGAGGTGGTGTAGTTTGAGGGTCCAATGGAGTTAAGTGGTTTTGGGTTAGTTACTACTTGGTTCAATATTTTTGTAACTAACACACAGACATAAAGGGTGTTCAATAGCACTGATTTATGCACACACAAAATATCAATAACCTAAATAAATCAATTAATACAAATGGAGTGAGGTGGCTTCCTCCCAACAGCAAAGAATTGCTTTTCAAATCTAAAGGTGAATAAATCCGATAAGAACTGTACACAAGGAATGGGGGAGAGGCTTTCACCTTTCAGTCATCTGGCTGCCCAGATGGTCATGATGCTCAGGGGAAGCTGTTAAGTGTCTTTCTTAGGGACACTTTGACACACATACCGGTGCCGAGAGCAGACGTGTAGCCAGAGCTGTGCAAGCTGCGGTGATTAAACAAAAGATTGATGACTGGGCAAGTGGACAATTCATGCCCTCAACAGCTATGTTACACAAACAAAATTAAATGAGTCACTAAAAAAAAGTTTGTCTCCTAGCGTTTGAGGAGATTTAACATGTTTGCACTTGGAAGCACTAGGTTCATGCTGTAGTAGACCACTATATTGATCGAGGAGAACAGGCTTTTGGTTGCACTCGTTTGAAATTTTTTTCTTTGTTTGCTGTTGTAAATGCAATTTTTTATTTTAATTCAATAGTTTGTCACTGCGTGAAAAGAGGAGTTAACGGGCAATTATGGGCACTTTATTTTGCCCGTAAACCGGTTATATATACAGTTAATATAAGGTAATATACAGGTGTGATGGAACAATTCGGGGAGTTTACCAGTGTTTTTTGGAAAGTTTAACAGGTTTTTACGGTTTCCTGTAATATACACATCCGTATTCCATGCTTTTTGCGCTGTGTGTGCAGGACGTCATGTTTGCATTATACCTGCGTACATATCATGTAATGCTGTCTAACCTACTGTGCTTCTTTGAGAATGGACAATTGGTATCTGAAATACCTGTTGTGATCATTTGGTATGTACTGACGTCAAGCGATAGGGTAGGGTTAAATACGTTTTTTTACTTCTCCGTACTCCTTTTCGAACATGTAAAGAATAGAAGAATTATAATACTTGCGACCAGTGAGGCTTGTTTTTTTTTTGGTTCGTTTTTTTGTTTTGTGAATATTATTGTATTTGTTCTATATTGCACTTATTTTAAGTCTTTGAATTTTTTTGTCTAATTTTATCATGTTCGGAATAAAGTTTTTAATTCATTCATACATTGATAATACGTTGCATATTGTAGCCAATTTTTTATATATTTTTCTTATTACAGTGGGTCCCATTTCAACACTATTGTCAATGCTTGAACATTGGCACTAAATTCATTAACACATCCCTTTGTAATAATCTCTGCCAGGCCAGAATGGCCGTGGATGTGGATTACGTTTCCGCACAGTCTTCAGACCGGCCTAATGGTGGTACTATAACAGACTGCTGATGACCCTGAACTTTTAGAGAACACTAACAGAAATGACAAACCAATGTTTTTTTTCTCTTTAAGTGAAATTCTCTCTTATGGATTCTCATTCTTCCTCTGTCACCGTATTCTTGCCCCTCAGCCCTATCCTTCCACCTCCCTCTCTTGACTCTTAGCCCCAAATGAACACACAGGACAGACCTTTGGCTTAGGGTAAATAATTTAATGCAGTTACATCATTGATATAATGTGCACTCTCACTCACAAAGGAGAAATAGAAAGCAATAAGCCACACACCCCACCCCCTCTCCAAACCAGCCCGCCATAAACACAACGTATATAACAGTCTGTAATAATGTTTTGCACAGCGTAAAAGATCCTTTGACCAGCGCTTAGACATAAGTGTTCTGTAAACCCCCCAAAAAACAAACAAACAGTAGACATGTTATGTCAGTACCGCCATCAGTTAAAATGGTTAATTCCCTCAAACAAGTGTGCACGCAACGACACTTGCACATACTATCACGCGCAGATGCGCGCGCGCACACACACGCGCGCGCACACACACACACACACACACACACACACACACACACACACACACACACACACACAAAGACTGAAAACATTAGCCATTAGCCACAATTTCAACAGCGTGTTCCCACTGTCAACTCATACAGCCCATATATTACAACCCTACTGTAGTCATCTTTCAATATCCATTAGAACCCCATGTTGTCAAATATTGTAAACTGCCAGAGGCGTAATTTCATACTTACACTTAATCCCGATTTCAAAAATAGCAGCTCTACAAGCTCACAACGCATCATCACGATGCGATGTGTTGTGAGCTTGTAGATGTGTTATTTTCTATTAAAAAAAAGGAAAAAAGAAAAAGAGGCGCCTAGAATAATCTAAAATCAATTAATTTGTAAAAAACCCAAAACATTCAAAGGTGGCAGAAATATGAATAAAATCCCTTAATTTGTAGGTTAAATGTGATAGCTAGCCTAGCTAGGGAGAGGCAATTGCCATCTCCTGGAACCCCAAATGATGCCCAGGTTGCAAACTGCTGCCCACTGCTTTACTGCAAAATAGTCAAACTGAAACGACTGCAGTAGAATCATTTGATAAGATAATTAAATGCTAAAGGTGTGACATTATCCAAGTAGTTTTACAGGTTTGTAGGCCCATTTTCTGGCTCATAACAC
Organism: Protomyctophum bolini; assembly: GCF_963924005.1. Lineage (NCBI taxonomy): Eukaryota > Metazoa > Chordata > Actinopteri > Myctophiformes > Myctophidae > Protomyctophum > Protomyctophum bolini. The sequence continues at coordinate 35,451,938 of NC_137863.1, forward strand.
TGAACATTACAAAGCAATGAAGCAAATGAGGGCACCAGAGCTCAAACTCGTTTTATGAATGTCGCTGCTCATTGCCAAAGTGAAAATGTCATCTCTGAATATATCGTAATCTTGTTGAAATGACATCGCAGAAGAGATCATTTTTTGGAAGAGGCGGCTGCTCACCACACTGAGTGAGTTGTAGCCTTCAAAGTTTAAGTTATGTCATTTTTCCAGCACAACTCACAAAAAGTGCAAAAAGAGAATGAGATTAATCCCACGTCTGATGTCCCTATTTTATGTATGTAATAATAGTCAAATATTCATTCACTGCAAGTTGTAAATTGCCAGATCATAGCCATGAATAACACTTGTGATTTTGGATGTTCAATGTAACATTACATTTACATCTGATATAAATCTACCTCACCTCTACTAGGCTACTTTTCTAGGCTAACATTTCAAACATGCAATATTTTGATGTGTGTACCGGAAGTAATGACTAAATACTTTGGGAAAAACTCAAACAAAACAAAAAATCAAACAAGTCTAAAACTAGCAGACCCTAGAAGGTTCAAGGTAAAAGGTTTCTGTCCCTGGGAGACTTTGACCCAAATTGACTGACCGACCTTTCCGCTCAGACTGAATGATACAAAATGATTGAGTTGCTAGGCCAATTAAAATTACATTTTACAAATGTGGTTGTACCAGAATGAGCCACTCTAGTATGACAGAAAGTAATTTAAGATTTAACTACAGTAGCTACTATCTTCTTAGCCGAGTGTAATGTCTTTGTTAACAGTATGGTAAGCATTACCAAATTCATCTATCATTGGGCCAGCTTTCTTAGAGACAGACAATTCTCCATCCATACTGCAGTACTGCAAACATCATCCAGAATTGCACACAGCAACATCAAACTACTTCACATAAAAAAGCTGCCAGAAAAAGAAAATAAATCAAGAATCAAACAATAATCCTCAACACATTCCCAAGAATTGGCAGTTCAAAACAACCTTCTATAAAAATGTGAGACAAAATAGTAAGTCCAAAACAGCTCATCTGAAAACCATTAAGCAATGGAGGTCACTCAAGTTAGTGACAAAAAAAAGCAATAAGCAATAAGCCTTCAAGTTGTAATGTATTCACATGTTCTCAGACACTGTCTTGTAGTGCAGATGAGAGAACTCTAAACAATGCAGTGGTACAGTAATACAATATTTTTTCTTTGGTGGGTACAGTATTACGTTGCATTCTGCACATTAGTCAGACAGTTTAGAGGGGCCAAGTCAGTTGTTTTGGTCAGCCTAACCCGTGGGTCTGCTGTACTTTAGTAATCAATTATATCATGTGAGTGGTTAGTTAGTAGCTACATATAAAATGTATATTAAAACTTTCCCCATAGAGATATGAAAATGAAACAAACGACAAAAAGATTTTATAAAATACAAATAAAATGAATTTTTCTAACTTAAAGTGTCACCTAAATTGAAACGGATACTGTGATACTTGTGGAAGTGATGCGTCCTTCTATTTAAATTCAGCGTCTGTGGTGCAGGCGCCACCCATCTGGTGCACGGGGTGAGCCAATCCTAACGCACCAAAGTCACCTTTTACTTTCCATTACTGTGCTGTGTTCCCATGGCTGAGAGGCAGCTGTCGAGGAGACAGATGGCCAGGCAATACCAATGGATCATATGATGGACAGGTCTGATGGTATGGGACTGGCTGGCTATATTTGTGTGTGTGTGTGTGTGTGTGTGTGTGTGTGTGTGTGTGTGTGTGTGTGTGTGTGTGTGCGTGCGTGTGTGTGTGTTCTATAGGGAACATCAACTCCCACGTCTCCTGTCGTGTGTCTCCAAGGTTATATATTATTTAAAGACCTAAGGAAATGAAAAATACGGGCATTTTATTTGGAAGTTTAACTCTGAAACGTCGCAGAATGTTGTATCCCTTAAGGCTATGGGACATAGCTCTGCTACATGCGTGACGCGTGCATATGCATGCAGATTGTTTGTTTACAAAGTCACAGAGAGACAGACAGCAAAGCTCATGGCTTATTTCTAACCTATAATGTTTTCAGATATATATTTTAGCGTGCTGATTAAAGGTACAGTATATTAAGTGATTTCACTCAAAAAACCTTAGGTTTCGTTTTTGCCTTGGGACCCAAGCTTTCATCCAATCAGGATAGAGAACCAAAAACGAAACCTAAGGTTTCTTGACCCCCAGGGGTTAACTAGGGACAGGGAGTTCCTCCCTGTCCCTAGTTAACCCTAATCCTTATATGGTCAGCACACTCTATAGTAGAGAGGATTATCACAGCAAAACAAAAAAATAAGTGATATTTGAATTAAGTGAAATCACTGAATATACTTTTAAGTTTAAAATGAGTAATAGACTGTCTGGATGTCATCTTGAATGGGACTATATGGGAGTAGTTCTGTAATCAGAAGCAGCTGTGTTTGGACAGACACGCAGAGATGGGAATAAAACAGGTGAATGAAATCAAGATTAATTTGAGGCTCGACACGTCGACTCACGCACAACTCACGCATCACGTTTTCGTTCAAAGGAAGTAATTCAAATTTAATTTTACTGTACTTTTGATTAAAGATACTACACAAAAATTGAAATTTTCCCATTGTTTTGGGCTTTTGGCATCCATTGTTAGGTATGCCCATAATGATGACTCCGAATTTGGTCAAAAAGTGTGAGTATTTTTCATTTCACTAGGTCTTTAATTTATTGGATTGTATACATGTATATTGGTTGTCCGGCCTCGTGGGGAAGGATGGTGGATGGTTGGGGAGGATTGGGGAGGGGTGGAAGGAAGTTGTGGGAGAAAATATGAAACCAATGAGTTGTAAGAGTTTGTAAACTTGAATACAATGTCATGGGTACTCTTTGAATAAAGTTTGCTTAAAAAATGAAAGAATAAATTACATTTTTCTACATAAAAACAATTATAAATGTTATATTATCATTACAATCGTAGTGTTTTGCCAAATATTGGGGGGCCCACTTGCCATGTCGTCACAGCCCACAAGTTGGGAATAGCACGTATAGAATGTGTATAGAATAGGATAGAATATGGACGTCAGACATGATCTCAAGTGGAGGTCGTTGTGAAAGCAGAAAAGACAGAAATAGTGTGCACAGCACACACATCGTCAGTGGCAATTTATACTCGCGGATGGAAATAGCCTGAGTATAAAGTCGTGATGCGGCAGATAAGCTTATTGATCGGTTATTTTCATAAAATTAAGCATATCTCTGAGATTAAAAGATAAAACCTGAATCCATTTGGGTCCAGATTTACACTCTGGCGCCTTTTCCACCGGTTGGTTCCCAATGGGAACCGGTTCAGTTCTTTCTTGGTTCTTAGTCCATGAGCCAGAGCTCCAAAATTGGAACGTTAAGAATTGAGTGGGCAAAACCATACCTAAATTAGGCATTATGTAGGAAAATATGCAAAATTATTAGAAAATATGAAAAAGCTACTACTGTGGAAGGGTTATCATGTATTAATTTTCTTGTATTGATCCTATAAACAATTTAATATATGTCTAGTTTTTCCCACCAATTTTGGAGCTCTGGCTCATGGACTAAAAACCAAAAAGAAATGAACCGGTTCCCATTGGGAACCAACCGGTGGAAAGAGGGTCACAGACTTGTTACCTACAAGGATTTTACTATGTGGGGGACGGGATGTACCATAGCGGACATAATGGGGTACAAAATTCGAAAGATAAAAAAAAAAAAAAAAAAGGAACAAATCAATTTAAAAGAAAACTAAATAACGGCTTCAGTGTTATGTTTTTTCAGTTTTTAGTGCTCTTGATATGGCACACACATTGTTAAAGGGTCTGTTTTCCCCAAATTCTTGCTAACAATGCAAATAAAATGCTGTAAATCTATTCAGCTAATGTAAAAATGAAGCTTATTCGATTCCCCTTTGACAATGTATTGTGCATATCTTAAATATTTTTTCCCCAGTTCATTCTTAGCATACAGAACCTCCAAAAACCTTATCATATCGATACAACACAACTTGTGTTTTCCCTAGGCTGTGCCTGTGACATTCTCTATGAAACTCCCCAAAACACACACACACACAAAACCACAGAAGCGCGCAAACGTACACGCGCACAGTATAAACATTTTATAGATTTGTCACTGTGATTATATTTTGTGATAAGAAGGTACACGTATGTACACACACACACACACACACACACACACACACACACACACACACACACACACACACACACACACACACACACACACACACACACACACACACACACACACACACACACACACACACACACACACACACACACACACACACACACACACACACACACACACACACACACACACCCCTGTCTCACTTATTTGTCCTTTGCTGTGTAACTGATGCGATATTTATGACTTTCCTTGTCTGGTGAGGACGTGTCATTCTTGGCCTCCAGCAAGTGAGTTCCTCCCACCTTTCCCTTAACACGCTGACATGAAGCAGTCCATCATGACGACGTAGTCTGTGTTTATTAACACCAGGGGGAGTAGTAGTTGTAGTACTAGTAGTAGTAGTTTTCTGATGTGGCTAGTGGGAAATTGTCCTTGCTAGCCATACAGTACATGGAGATGCTACTGTATATAGTGTTGGGATGATGGTAGCTGAATAGTCCTGCTGGACAAGTGCTAAAAACACCATCCCTGGTACAGTACCTTCTTTGTAGTCTCAGTCAGAAAGAGAGAGAGATGGCGAGACAGAAAGACTGACAGACAGAGAGACGGATGGACATACAGACAGACACAAAGATAGAAGCATACAAACACACACAAATGCATATAGATACACATAAACATACAACAAACCTCACAATTCTTGGGGTTGACCTAAAGTGTTGTGAGGCTTATGATAGTTAGGAGTGAATAACATCCATGAAAAGGGCTGTGCTGCGAGTGAATATATAATGTGTGTGTCTCACACGTGCTGCACAGTTCTCTTCATGTCTCATTCAGTATACTGTACTGTACGTGTGTGGCTGTGGCTGTATAATTATGTGCCCTACCGTGCATACAATGCATGCTTTTACATAAAGAGTTATGCATGTGCGTCCGTCTGCGGTGAGCCTGTGTGTTAGGAGGAGCCAGCGGGTTTGCTATAGTCTTCAACTCCTGTGATGGTAGCCTTGCAGAAGAAACAGTCCTTGTTGTTCATCAGGTGCTGGTTGATGCAGGCTCTGGTGGGACAGAGAGGAGGTGTACAAAAGTGAATGGAACTGGAAGTATTAATGGATTATACACAATAATCCATAATTTAAAAAAATAAAATAACCGATCTACAGTATAAGCTCAAAACACAGTATCAAAGTATAAAATAGCAAGTGCCTAATTAAGTCGTGGATAGGCTATATATCTAAAAAATGTGTTTACAAACATATGATTCAATGAATCTAAAAAGTCAATAGAATAATCGCAAAGAAAATAGCCGATAGTTGCAGCCCAAAGAGAGAGAGAGAGAGACAGCATGGGGGATACATAGATTATGGCCACCACTGTGCAGAGAGGGGGATGGATGTACTGTGGGGTTAGAAGTAGAAGAGGTGATAAGAATGAATGGAGGAGGACATCAGGAACGGACACAAGAGAAACCACTTGCAGCTGCTGAGTCGGCACGGCAGCTAAGCCAAATCAAACGCACTCCAGAGACGACATAAAATATGTAGCGGAATATGAATCTGACCCAAGGTCTCCCCACTGTGCTGAGGAGGGTTTAGCCGCCATCAGCATTCATCACACAGCTGACTCACATAATAAATCTCACACACGCACTAGAGCGTGCACTGATGCACACACACACACACACACACACACACACACACACACACACACACAATCGCACACAGGTAGAGTAACTCTCTCGGGAGTAAAGTATGCATGAAAAGGTGTGTGCGTCCTCCACTGTGCACGCCAGCACAGTCAAACAGATGGACAGACACAGAGACTGACACATACAGGTGAGGTGACACACACGCACAGGACACTCCCATCAACTGTCCAACATAGGGTGCTGTGTGTGTGTGTGTGTGTGTGTGTGTGTGTGCACGCGCGCGTAGCGTGGATTCAAGGACTCAAGGACCTCTGATGGCCCTCTGTCAGGTTGTCCTCACGTCACGTGTGAGATGAATGTGCAGGCCATTGGGGAACAGAGGAGCAGCATGCCCTGAGGTCCAAGGTAACAACGAGTGACTGATGGCTGAAATGCTTTGTACAACAGAGCCTCCATGCTTGTGCAACACCCTCCCCGTTTCCCCCAAAACAACAAACATGTTGAAGGATGCCCAGGCGTCCTTGAGGGCGCTCCAGGGGGTCCCCGTGCAGGTGGAACAACAGATAAGTGCCAACTTCTAATATTAATATCACTTCATTGAGACACTTCAGCTCAGATTGACCATTAAACCATAAACCATTTATTGCAAAGCTATTGCATGTTAGTATGGCGGTGTGGCTCTGCTCATGTGATATCAGATAATCTGTGCACCGAGACACAGCTCTGATATCAACGACCCTCCAGAGCAGAGCCAAAGATACAATAATCCATGAACAACAATACACAGTAATGACACATCAACGCATGATTCAACACAATGAATCTACACAATCGCAAACAATACAATAATATCCCAAAATAAACCCCGGACTAAGAACTACGGGGAGGAGGCCGGGGATTACTAGGGGGAATGAATGAGGGGAACTATATAATAACCTTCTGCCTTCCTTGCCTCAATGAACTATCGCTACGCTTGATTAATTTTTTTTATAAGATTTTATAAGTCTATGCAAATGAAAAATGTACTATAGGCCTACAGGTAGCAGAATGGAATTGCACAGTGATAACATTAAAGGGCCACTTCACCCCTTTTTCAAACAGATCTTATTTGAATGATGTTTGGGAGACAAGAAACACTTTCCTGGGGTTTTTATGTGGGCAATATGTGTTTTTATATATTTCAGTATTTCAAAGTGTCCATGGGCTCCATGATGTCATGGACACAGGGCTCACTTCCTTCCTGGACTACATGTTGTCTCAGTAAGACAGCACTCCCCCTATCCACAAGGAGGAGCAGTGGACCAAAGCATTATGGGGATTGTAGTCCAGGAAGGAAGTGAGCCCTGTGTTGATGACATCATGGAACCCATGGACACTTTGAAATACTGAAATATCTAAAAACATAAATTGCCCACATAAAAAACCCCGGAAAGTGTTTCTTGACTACCAAAGCTCATTAAAATAAGATCTGGTTGCAAAAGGGGTGAAGTGGCCCTTTAAGAGTGGAGGAAGATGCTAGTTCTACATACCGTTGCGTTTTCATAGTGCTTTGGAAGTTTGAGTACAACATCGCCTATAAATGTACAATGTAAAGGTCTAGAATTGACTTCTAGACCTTTACATTGTCTAGACTCTAGAGAATGCCAAATTCCAGCATTTAAAATGATCTGTTGCCCTGCCTTTTAAAGTCGGGGAGGGAAAGAAAGAAAGAAAGAAAGTCTGTATGTGTTTACTCACTTGCATGACTTGTGTGAGCAGGGTTTGAAGATGGCAGAGATGGAGTGAGCATAGCAGATGGGGCAGAGGTCCTCCTCGCTGGTGGGCTGGAGAGAGAAAAGGGGACAACAAATAATTAAGAACAAAATAGAACCACTGATGGAAAACCTCCTTTGAGACCTTCACTGCACCATCCAAATGAGTCCTTGCAACTCTGAGATTACCTGTAAAATGACTTCATGGCGCCAAATGTATGTAAATCCATTAAGTTCCAGAGAAATAAATTGCTTCAAGCTGACACCTTTTTTTTTTTTTTTCATTTCCGTAGAGGTGGTTCACATGAAAGTTCACTCTGAACCCGGCTCCTGTTCGCATAAAGATGTGACTTTAATAATGCTAGCTGATTTTTAAACTAGACAGGAAAAAAATTATATTATGAAAGATGACACAGAGAGAGGGGACGAACAATACTGTTCCAAATAGGTATGCAAATGATAATAGAATTATAATAAATAAATACAAAATGACTTGGCCGCAGACTGTCTTGCCATACAAGATTTGAGTTATTAAAATGTTTAAAACTTTTTTTTTTAAATAAATAAATAAAAGTCTTGATTGTTTTTAAATAGCAGCTCACATTGTCGTGAGCTGGTAGATCACCTATTTTCAAACAGCCGATGCATATAGGGATAAAGTGGTTCAACTGATTTAGATTTTATTAATTTTGGCTGGGAACCCCTTCAAGTACCTACCCCATGGGGGTCCCCGGACCCAACTTTGAGGACCACTGCATTATGGGAGTTGAGAGCTGACACATCTGCCATGGTCCCTTTCGTGGCAACACTCAAGCAAGCACATGTAATCATCACACCTCTTCTCTCACACTCACACACATTTTCAATCTTCCTGTCCTGGTATTTTCCACTGATTCACTCTCTCCTCTCAACGCCATTTCCATTCCAACGCACCAGTATTCCAACAATACAATCGTTCTATCCCTCATTCACCCATGATCTGTTATATCTCTGTGTAGGGGGACCTGGGGGACCCTAGCATGGCCCCTGGTGTGACTATTCTGACCAGTGTTTGTGCCAAGATCAGACCAAACATAATACTATCATCATTATTATTACCGCCAACTGTCTATCCGCCCGCCAGACCACACCCTCTAGGCAACTTTAATATAGGATTGATATTATACAATTTACAATTTATTAAATAAATTAGTTTGACCCCTATACTCTGTCCTTCCTGTTCTGTCAATACATTACTTCTCCGCTTGACTTTAGTTTATGTGAAGGGTCATGTTTGCTCCTTCACAGCCCCCCTTCTCTCTCTTGCCTCCCATTTATTTATTAGTCTTATTTCCCTTATTTCTTGAATTCTGACCTCTTTTCCTTCTCTCTCCTGTGCCTCAATTTGTCTCATCTAACGCCTCTTTCCTTCCGCTGACAACCTGGCCTTAATTGCCCTCCCTCCCCCTCTCTCCTGTACTTCCCTCTATATTTCCCGTCACGCCACAGGCTGTCATCGACCTATCAACACCTGTATTTGTCACCCCCCCCCCCCCCCCCCCTCCTCCTCCTCTTCACGTTTTCCCCTTCTATTCCCCTCTCTTACAGCACAATCACTGTCACAGCACTCTGCTTTGTTCATTCTTTACCTTTTTGACACTCTCTTTACTGTACACTCTTTACACTCACTCTACTTACATCAGGGGGAAATCATTGCAATGTCCGGTTCTTTACTTATTGGCAGTTGAATATGGAGGGTATGCCCGTGACATCATCATACCCCGAAGGTATGCGGGCCTTGATATCCCATACATCCAAAGAGAAAATATGATTGCATTAAACAACGCCATCTTATCCCCAGAGAGAGAATAAATAAATGGTAAATGGTGCATTTAAATAGCGCCTTTATCCAAGGTGCTTTACAGAGATTGTGCATTACATTCACACACCGATGCCGGAGGAAACCAGGCAAGGCACCAACCTGCACATCGAGAGCAATTAAGGGTTCAGAGTCTTGCTCAAGGACACTTTGACACTAACTCTGCAGGAGCCCGGTTTTGAACTGCGAACCGTGCGGTTCCTATCCGGTCACTCTACCCCTGAGCCACTGCCGCCCCAATATAATAAATGCATGAATAAATGCATGGATCAGACATACTGTGGTCCTACGTACTTGTTGATAATTCACAACATCATCAAATAAATATAAAAAAACAGGTGACATACTTTGCACATGCAGAACCAAATGAACACATGCATGGCCAAGCCATTTTTTTAAGAGTGTCATGTAATCTGCAAGTCAATAGGACAGGCTGCCTGAGGCATGTGGAGATGAACACAATGAATACGTATCAAGATATACATAATGTGAAGTGTGAATCATGACTTAATGATGAAGAGCTGGGCCTTGGAGGGCACAACCGGCACAAGCGAAAACAAGTTCATTTGCCAACGTTACAAATATGGCCATCTGCTTTTCATTGAAACAAAACCGTATTTTAAGTAAAAGCATATTGACAGGCAGATGCATGTTCATCAAAAAAACTATTGCAGACAGCCAAGTTAATATTGATGAACATTAGAACCCTCTGGGAAGATCTGTGTGGAAAAACTAGCAAAACAAACTTGAAAGCATGAATTGATTATATTGCAAATTAGAGGCACAAATGCTACAGTCAACAAGCACTTGAAGGGGTATGAACCCCTAGGCTGATGTTGCCGTTTGAAGTTCCTGTTAAAAACTACATCAGATTACAAAGATGGCAGTTGCTGTAAGTAATATCATTTGGATTTTGGATATACAGTATACAGTATAATATATATTCTGATACTGTAGTAATCATTGCTATAAGGGCTTAGGCCATAATACATTGTGATATGTGTTCGCCACCTTCCCAGATCCAATATCAGTAGATATTGCATGCCAAGTGATGTAAGACTTGTATGTCATTCAATGTTCTGTGAAAGTGTGATTGCCTTGTTTCAATTATGTTTGTATCCCCACCAGTCAATCAAAAGTTGCAATTTCAAATGTAAGTCAGTTGCCTCCCATTCACTGTTCAAGTCCACCCCGAGATGATGTCAGACAATGCAAGGCAGTGGGCCGCTAAAGGGACATAGCGGTCGTTGTAACATAGTTTCTAAAATAATATAAATATGTTGATATGCATAAAATGCAATGTTCACAAGGTGACATTGCAGTCTCGAACCTTGGCTTGTGCCAGCGAATTGCATGCCTCACTGATTGGTTAGTATAGCAGTACATCCTATGAACATAAATTTCTCTGCAGTTATTTATTCACAACAATGTACTGTAGTACTGTAGTTGTCAACAAGAAGGCACCTAGTAGGTTGCAAAATTAGCTGTGGACAGACACGGCTTAATACCAGTGGTGTGTTCTAATGTTATACGCTGTACGTACCATAGTATTCCCTCATTGCCGTGCAGAACTTTTTTAACTGAAAGGCGTATACCGTCATCTACAAACCATACTCTACATCCATTGACCATGCACAAGGGTATAGCCTACACACGGGCATGTCATGCAGGGAATAATTACTATACCCTCTGAAAAACCCTAGAACACACCACTGCTGAATCCTCCACCTGGTGGTAAAGAGTACACTCAGGTTTAGAAAAGCAAACTTGAGTGATACTAAATGTGTCAGCTTTCTGTACTGGAAACATTTCAATGGTTTGGGGAAACTTGGAACATGCCTTTGTTGGACTCCTGAGCCAGAGTTTTAAGAAACCAGGCGACAGAGACACACCTAACCTCCTCCTTCTGAAACAACTCTGTAACCCCCATATCTCTGCTTTTCACCTTCACTTCAACATACATTTCCTTATTCTGTACTTCTCCTGTCCCGAGGCAACTGTCTTAATCTGAACAGAGAGAAAAGGAAAGAGCCATAGGGTGTGTGTGTGTGTGTGTGTGTGTGTGTGTGTGTGTGTGTGTGTGTGTGTGCGTGCGAGCATGTCACAGAGAGAGAGAGAGAGAGAGAGAGAGAGACACACACACAGAGAGAGACATGGAAACGAGGAGATGATAGGGAGACAGGGAGGAAGAGTGAGACTATAGTGAGAAATACAGTGGACAGAAAGATAAGGGGAGAGAGGGAAGGAGAACGCAGGGAGTGCTATTAATGAGGATGGGTAGACAGTGAACGAAACGCAGGGAGTGCTATATACAGTACCGTAGTTCATGAGGATGGTAGACAAGACAGTGAACCAAAGCAAAGCAAAAGAGAATGCCTTATCGCAATTAAGGAAGAAAGGGAGTAATGGGGAGAGAAGGAACGAGAGAACAAAACAAGACAACAAACAAGAGCGAAGAGGTGAAGGAGTGAAAGGATCAAAGGGAAAGAGGGGTGGGGGAGACGCGTGGAGGGTGGTGTTAATTGAGTCCTGTGAGCGTATTTCATGGCCAGTGGAGATGAAAGTGTACAGGAAGTGATGCTCATTGACCATGGCCTCTTGGTAGTCCACACACACACACACACACACACACACACACACACACACACACACACACACACACACACACACACACACACACACACACACACACACCCCCTCTGGTGACAGCTGGACACAGTAAGTGACTGTTATTACACGACTAATTGTCAAGCAGACATGTCACATGACAACAGTCTTTTGTCCATCTGCCTTAATTGCACCCCAAACCCTCTGATAGCGCTCTTAAAATGACACAATTGAACTCACTCCCCACATGCATAAAAATGAGGCTGAGCTTTGAGGGCTTCTTTAACCTTTTGAATTGTGTTGTGTGTGGGGGGGGGATGTTTCAATTTATCGCTTAATAACCTTCGTTTGAGAGTCATCTCACAGAGCAGAGGAGGCAGAACGGTCGCAATGTCCCCATCATGAACCATTGGACCAGCAGATATGCGTTTCACACTTCTACAACCGCGCATGTGTACTGTGTGTGTGTGTGTGTGTGTGTGTGTGTGTGTGTGTGCGTGCACATGCCTGCGTTTGTGTGATAGACAGTGCATGTGTTTTCATACATGCATGCATATGACAGGTGTTTTTTGGACAATGTCTGTAGGAGGATATAGGAATAGCAACAAAATAATGGTTTTGCAAAAATCTGCGTCATTGTGGCGCGATGACAGGTTGGTCCAGAGGGGCAGAGGTTCTTCTCTGGCGTCCACAGTATGGTAGCAACTGGGGCCAACAGTGGCAGAGATTAGCTGGTCGCAGACAGACGGACGGACATGGACAGACACATGGATGGACAGGGTGCAGGACAGGGTGCGATACATAGTCTCCCCAAGTCTTTGGCCTGGCAGGGACTAAAACATGAATCAATGACAAATGATTGCCACTACTATCGGACACACGTGGCTGGGTGAAAGGGGCAGTAATAGAATATATAGGACACAACAAACAGATGATACTGAGTCTAGGGTTAGCTGTTGAGGACTCCACCTCAATAGATGGCAGGCAGGCAGACAGACAGACAGACAGACAGACAGACCTCAGCCCTCTCTCTCTTCGATTGTGAAAGGCTTTGAACTCATGGGAAGGAACTCGACAGGCGGTGGGGGACAAGACAAATTGTGCTGCACAAACTCGGTGTACAGACGGCCTGCACGTTGCATCAGCAGCAATGTTCTCTGTGGTGGCAAATATACACAGCGTATATCTGGGGAGAGATGACTGATCGAGATCAGACAGACTGTATGACAAGAATAGGACTAATATCACAGTGCAATCTGTTGGTTTGTGTGTGTGTGCTGCTGTGCATTGTACATAAAAAGGAGGGATGAAAAAGTAGTGTGTGTGTGTGTGTGTGTGTGTGTGTGTGTGAGACTGTGTGTGTGTGTGTGTGTGTGTGTGTGTGTGTGTGTGTGTGTGTGTGTGTGTGACTGTGTGTGTGTGTGTGTGTGTGTGTGTGTGTGTGTGTGTGTGTGCGCGCACGCGACCGCAACCGCGTGCGTGACTGCACGTGTGTGTGTGTCCGTTAAATCAAATGATATATTAGATCAGTGCATGGGCTTATCGCGGTGTGCCAGATTGCGGAAACAGATCAGTGTTTGTGTGCGTGTGTGTGTGTGTGTGTGTGTGTGTGTGTAATATATACACACTATTGACATTTGATGTGTGTGCATGTTTGTGTGTAGCATTTACACTATGTGGAAGTACCAGTAAATGCACAAATTAATTGATGTATGCAATATGCACAAATTAATTGATGTATGCAATATGCACAAATTAATTGATGTATGCAATATGCACAAATTAATTGATGTGTGCACTCTGTACTGTATACGTTACAGTATATATGAATAAGCACGTGTGTTCATCCCAGTCAGTGTCCAGTGTCCACACACAGCATCGGACTATGTACTGTATGTAGTGCAGTGGTTCTCAACCAGTGGCCCGTGGTCCACCTAATCTATTTCATAGATTTGATTGTCATTTTAAGGTAAGAAAAGGACTATCCTGGAATAGTGGAATTCCCCTTTAATAAACGTAAATGTAGTAAATTGAGATATGCACAAGGCCTTTTGGGCTGCTTGGCAGTTACACTCATTTCCAAGTGAAATGTAGAGATGGTTATAATGATGTCAAAGTTGAATAGGCTTTGCCATTTTCTCTGATTGTGTGTGCGTCTGCGCACACACACACACACACACACACACACACACACACACACACACACACACACACACACACACACACACACACACACACACACACACACACACACACACACACACACTTCACCAACTCCATGTCCGTTCATTAAATCCACAGTTACAGAGCCTCAGCGAAATATAATAAGTCCTCTCCATCATAGAGTCTTAACAATATGTGTGTGTGTGTGTGTGTGTGTGTGTGTGTGTGTGCATGCACGCGTACATGTGTGCACGTGTGAACAGATACAGTGAAGACAGAAAGGAGGTTTAATTCAGTGAAAAAGCCTGACAAATCAGTCCAGCAGACTGTTCTAAAAAGGCCTGGATTACAGAGAGAGGGGGGGTACAGATTACAATATATGCCCAGTATAGGCCTATGCCTCATTATAATATATACAGCCTAAAGATTTTTTTTGTGCGGAAAAACCCTCTCAGTTCAGTCTGCCTTGGACATTGTATTATTCTTCTATAAAGGCCTGGATGTCCAGTCCAGCTGTAGTTGTCAAATTAATTAAAACAGAATGAGAATGAGCAGAAAAGAGAAGGAACAGACGGTACCCTGCCATTTCCAGAGACATGTCCAAAAAGAGAAAATAAACAACGTACTGTAGTACATGTTTCTAGCCATTAAATTAACATTATTAAGGTAGCATACAAGTGTTTTGCATGCTCAGTCCATTTATGACAACTGACAAGTCATGTATACTTTACTTTACTGCTGACCAATTCGCAAAGCATAGCATAGTTATTTTAACTTTTTTTAATACAGAGGCAAATTAGATAAAGTGCCCCTCGGGGCACAGGTCTCCACCAGGGCAGGTCAGGTTGTGGCCTCCTGGTGGTGCCAATTCAGGGTGCCATTTATTCGTACGGCTTGGATGGCAATTGGATGATTTGAGGCATTTTGTTCCAAAAATGTGTTTTTCAAAAATCCACCTGTTGGTGGCGCTATAACAGGCCAATGTGAAAAGGGTGGGATAAATTCCTCAGCCTAGTAGGAAAGTAGTAATTGCACGCTCCGTTCATGATTTGAGGCTTTTTGTTTTGTGTGAATAAACCTCTTAACAAGATCTATTGTGTCAATTGGAGTACATACAGTCTAGAAGCTCAATGAGAACAGTGGTGCTGTGTCACAACACGTATTATATAATGCTAGCAGTAGCACTGTTCTTGAATCTGTCTAGACAGGATATGATTGACATCAAAAGGTCAACCTTGAAACTCCTCTACTAAGTTTTAGTCAACAATGGCAAAGCCTGGAGCTGAGTCAGTGATGTACTGTACTGAATTGGTGCAGAAAACCAACATTATTCTCCCCTTGTATAAATCTAGCCTAGACACGAGCAATGTGAAATGTATTGATCACAAAAGGCTGATGCAGAGAGGGGTGAAGTCTTTATGCTGCCGTCCTTCGGCTGTCACCATCGCTGGCCAAGGCTGGCTTTCTACAGCATACGGCATAAAGCAAATGGCCTATAACCAAGTCTGTCGTGAGGCAGGAGAGAACATCATTTGTTTTAGTCAGAAGGGGATGGCCTCAACTTGTGATAAGAGGATGAGGTTTGGGGGGCTCTATAAGAAGAATGGAGGCTGTAATATTTTCCAATTTCAGTCGCTCATATGAGTCACGTCATGGCCCAAAAGCGATTTCTTTGCTGCGTTTGTGTGAAGGGACATTTGCTGTTTAGTTTAGATGTTCTTGTCATGCCTTGTTGATTGTTTAGTCTCGGTTGTTCTGTATTGGTCCTCTAGCTCTGTGTTAGGTTGTCGATTTGTTCTTGTATCTTATTTTGTAGTAATGTATGTTCCTGTTCCTGTAGTATAGTACTCCACCCTTGTAGCCGTTACCCGTCTTGTCTAAGGTGATTATTGTACACACACACACACACACACACACACACACACACACACACACACACACACCTGTGTAACACGACACAGGTGAGTGTGTGTGTGTGTGTGTGTGTGTGTGTGTGTGTGTGTAGTTAGTTCCATGTCTAAATACCGTCTGGCCAGACCCTCAGCCAGCCAACTCATTTAGCATTGCTCTCTAAAGTTTTCCCAGGACATATCCTTCACAAATTTCACAATTAGGCATGGACAGCTGTTCAATAATGAATGCTAATTCTCCTTTATCCTAGTAATTATATTCAAACCCCCAAAACTAATATATTTGCTGAGTAAATTTCACTCATCGACAAAGTTAAATACTTACACAAATCCCAAACAACAGTGACTATACTGTTATGGATTATAATAATTTGTTCTATTGTTCCATTTACTTATTCTAAATGGGACAATATTTTGAAATCCCAAGCTTCATGGGATTTTGGAAAAGTTGTTTTGCCATGGCTACCATCATTGAAATTAAAGCTGAACTATGTAAAAAGAAAGAAATATAGCTGCAAGTAGCAATACGTCAAGGCCAATACTGTATGTGTATCGAAGTTTTATTGCTGACGGTCAAACGGTCCATGAGCTACTGTATGCCTGTTCAAAGTTCGTATTTTCAAGTGCTATTGCGCCACCCTTTGGCCAATGGTCGTGGGCTTAGTGTCCTCATTGTTTGGCATGGCCTTCTACCATATTGCCAAGTTTCGTGAAAACCGACTGCACGGTTAAGCCAAAATTGCTATTTGTGGGAGGAGAAGAAGAGGAAGATAAAAAAAAAACAGACAAAAACAAAAAGGGACCAAAGTCAATTTGGGCATGGGCCCTTAATAAAATGTAATTTTGTCCAATCTGTACGGTAGAGTATGTTAATACAATTGGGGTGGTTGTATATAGTCTTCCTGCTCTTCTATTGAGATCTAGATCGTGTCAAAGGTCATGTCTCACCGGACAAAGGATCAGAGACAATTTTGACCTGATGGTCATAAAAATTGAAATAAAGAAAATAAAAAAATCTCACAAGCACCCATGAGGCTGATTTCTGATGTGATATAAGTGTAAAGTTTGAGCCATCCAACATTGTAAATCATCTAAAGATGCATTGCGAGTTCTTAGGCAACCACAATCCAGAGTATTTGGGCAGAAAGTTGGAGCCGAGAATAGAGCCTTGAGGCACAAACTTTCTCTAAAGCTTTAGGGGACATATTGCAGTTGGAAAAGGGCAAGCTTAAAGTTAACCAATAAATGAATCAATAAAAAGAGAGAAAGGGGCAGATGTGCAGAGCTGAGAGGTACTACAGTATATGGAGAGAAAGATGTTGAGTAGAGTGTGATCTAGGGGTTATCAATGTGTATCAGGGGGTGGTTGTTTTAGGTCAAACTCCTTCGAGTTGTCCGTTTTTGAATTGCCTTTTAAAGAGCCTGGTATTCTCCCAGGGGACATCGCTAAGAGACTTGAGGAAGAGGGCAGACTAACAGCCAATGAATGGTATGGTGTAGTAGTCTTGAAGGCAGGGAGGTGTTGCTCACCAACTCAGTAGAGAGAGAGATTTGTATTAAAGGCTGCTCACTAACAGACAGACAGAGTATAATGAGAAATGGAGAAACAGATTGGACGACTAAAGTAAGCACTGGCACTCTCTCTGTCACGCGTAAGGCCACAAACTGATCACACAAGAAAACCCCAAAACGCATTTACTGAAATCACGGAAACACTAATTTCCGGAATGTGTCATATTAAGTGTGGAAATTGTATTTGAATGTGTCCTACTTGTCTGACAGTGATGCAGGTAGCTCACGTTGTTAATGAGGCACACCGTCTTCAGTCCACAGTGGAGCAAAACAGAACAAATAGAAGAAATATCATCGTGTCCAACACTAGCTCTAAAGTCCTTAAAGATGGAGTGCCACCATTCTTTTCCATCCTAAAACATGATCATCAGGTATTATTACAATATAAGGGGGAAGAACTTTTTCCAAAAAGTGTACACTATTTGTTAAAATCATGCTTTTATGTGGACACGCCCACCAGTTCATTAAGTATGCCTGGATTGCCTGGTGGGTGGTGATGGGTGGTGATCCACCTGAACTGAAGCCGCACCCACAGCTGTAGTTGTATGATAAAGGGGGAGGGGTTAGGGGAGGGGCTGATAGTGTGGTGTCACTATATTACTGTTTACTTCATTGGCCCGTTTGACTGTCAAGGGTTCAGCCTCCAGGAAGAAACCCTAAATTTGGGCAAAGTTAATTGCACATAAAAACAACTCCAGGGTGTCTAATGAAGTACCGTCACCTCATAGACACATGAAAAACTGGAAAAATACAAAAATTGTGGCACTCCATCTTTAACGCTATGGACCAGAGCTACTGTAGTCCACCACAAACAGTAACTGATCATATTTTTACTCTACCTTTCTCACAAACATCTGCGACACACATACACTGTTACAAACCAACCCACCCACCCACACAGACACGCTGTACACACACACGTGCACAGAGAGATACACACATGCAACCATTTTCCGCCGGCTAGTTCTTTATTTGATCTTTTCATCTCTGCTACAGTATCTCAGCCTACACAACAGATCTCTCTCTCTACTGTATCTTTCTCCCTCTGTCTTTCAAAGTAAATTGCAGCTTGAGGGACCGTAATATAATCTACCTCACAAATATGATTAGAAAAAAACTGTGTATACGGTCTATAAACGACACACTTCATTTAGGTAAAAAGCAACAGTGATAGCTTAAAAAATACCAATCTTTCTAAAGTACTTCTACTAGTACTTTGTGCAGATCACAGGTGTATCAAAATGATGAATCCATCCTATACGTAAATCAAAAGTGCATTCATGAATATCGCATTTTCATTGTTCCACGCTTCGGAGAAGTGTAAGTTCAATGGCGTCACTCGTCAAAAAGAACAGATCGGCAGGCTGCAATGCTTCGCACCGCAATGCCTCGACAGCTTGTAGACCAGTGCATTATGGCAAGGAGTTCCTCGCGTGAACTTGAATAAAGTTGTGCACAGCATGTATAAATGAGAATGTTTTAAGAGTTTGAGAAATTAGGTAAACAACATTTGTACACCTTGTAAATTTGGACTGATTTATATTGTGTTGGCAGTCAGTGTTTCTGCCATTCATCAAATCACTCTGAAAGTGATCTTATAGTATATAATTAGATAGCTGTGGAGTGGGCTCTTCCATCCACTTAAGTTAAAATGCTTTTTAAAACAATATATTTATATATACCCTTGACATATTATTTTTAATTATTATTATGTTACTTTACAGTGAGAATATTTTAGAATGTAGAAAAGAACCAAGTAAGCTTTGTAAGTGTATTAAAATCTAAAGCAACTGCAAGTAATATCAGTCTGGATGACGGAGCTACAAAAGAGGCGGATGATAACTTGAATTCACAATTTGCAACAGAAAACAGACAAAACCTCTAGAGCATCCAATATACAGTATGGTTAAAATCACATACCAAAGGATATCAAGCCTAATTATAATGAATTGCATTTTTATAGCGCTTTTCCAAGTGCCAAAAGCTTTACAATGGTTCATTCATTCATATTGGGAGGTGAAGCGGCGAACAGTCGACGCCAGCGTCCTCACCTCCCACATTCACACACCAATGGTGGAAAGCTCACACCGACCAACTCATTGGAGGCAATGTAGGGTTCAATGTCTTGCCCAAGGACAATTCGACATGTGGAACAGGAGGAGCCGGGATTCAAACCGCCGACCCAGGGATCATTGGACGACCTGCTCTACCTCCTGAGCCACAGCCGCCACACAATGAATAATAATAATTAGGTCTGTTGTCTTCTCCAAATACTTAGTGAATAGAGTCCTACTATAGGCACTATTACCTTTTGAGTATAAAATTACATTATGCAGATCACCAGGTTTTAATGTCATGGTTGGAGAGTTCCATTATACAGTATAACTGCTGTATGCCTTATCTTGGCTGACAATTAGATGGATTCAAAAGCCATATGGGCAAAAACATACTTCTTTATAGTGACAGTACAGCGTAATAAGAGTATGTTTGCAATGACCTTAAATAAATGGTTAGAAAGTAGAATATTCAATTAAAAGTTAAACTTTTTATGACCAAGACAGCATGAGCATGCTGACATTATACTACGCTGCCTGCCATTTCTATGTTGGCTGTGATTGTCTTTGTTTTACTGTCTTGTTGTTTTGGGCTCGTCTTGTGGTGTTAAAGTATCCACAATGAAAATAAGCCCTTGGGCTATATTGTGCTTTCATTCTGTTATATTTTAATTATCAAATATATTAATGAATTCATCATTCTCTTTGTCTCTCTCTCTCCCCATCCCTGTCCCCTGTATTTAGTTTGAGATTTAAGGACTGGCACTGTGGCTCTGGTCTCCTAGACATCGCAAGCTGTTGTGTTGGTCAGAGCCAGCAAAACAGAGAGAGAGAGAGAGAGAGAGAGAGAGAGAGTGTGTGTGTGTGTGTGTGTGTGTGTGAGTGTGAGTGTGAGTGTGAGTGTGAGTGTGAGTGTGAGTGTGTGTGTGTGTGTGTGTGTGTGTGTGTGTGTGTGTGTGTGTGTGTGTGTGCGCGCGTGCGCGTGCGCGCGAGAGATAGAGGTGGAGTTTGTGTGTTTGTCTGCATGTGTTTGAGTATTTTTGTGCGAAGGTATTCATCTGTGTGTGTAAGAGACATTGGATATGTGTGTGTGGCCTGAGCCAGTGAACACCAGTGCTCCAACTCAGCCTCCACAAGTCACCATCCAGAGGCAACAGTGCCCACTGTAACACAGTTCAAATACCTTGGAAGCGTCCCAGAATGAATCAAATGATTTAATCTTCTCCTACAGCATAGCCGTATTTGGCTGGACCGCATCAGTGGGCCAGCCCTATGAACGTGCATGTCTCTGGAGTTAAGATGTTTCCTGCAGTGCAAGATGCACCCAGCTAACATCTGGCCTAGGGTAACACATTGGTCAGAGGTTCAAGAAGCAAGTTAAACTATTGTATGAAGTCGTCATTCGCAAAGGATTTTTGTCATCAATAGCTATACTGGAAAATGGTGAATTTATATAGCGTCTTTATTCAGTGATTTACATTCCCATATTCACACAGAGACAGCAGAGGAAACCATGCAAGGCATAGACCTCTTGATCAGAAAGCATCACAGAGTGGTGCTGATGGTCTAGCACGTTGGAGGTGAGCTTTGGAGTCAAAGCTGAGAGGAGAGAAGGACACTCATCCCCACAGCCACAATCTGTTCACACTTACTGTGGACACAGGCAGCCAAGTGCTACCAGTGTATCAATGCCACCAGATTTATGAACATATTCCACCTGGCAACCATGAGACTGTAAAATAAGTGACTGAGCACCACCTGTCACCAGGCTGCTGTTGCAACATATTCTGCCACACAGGATTACTTTTCTGTGTTTATTAGACCATGCAGGGGTTCTCAACTTTTTTGGCCCAGGTACCCACTCACTCATCCTCGAAACAACGATAAGCATATACAGTACTTACATTACATTTAGAAGCCATTGGAACTTTACAAACTTTTCAATCAGTCACTCAGACAAATTGTATACTTTACAATCATAAGCAGAAACCACTATTCTAAAGTGGCAACGTTTCCATAAAAGATCGGGAATCATCAAACATCAACTACATTTATCACCCCGAACGCCCGGGGGTATTTAGGACCACTACATCAGAGCGCCCAGCGATTTGCAGCAACGGAGCACATTTAAAGGTGCACCAGGCGCCATCTTGGATGTAGCTGAAGTAGCTAGATGTAGCCAAAACACACCCGAGGCGATCGACAACAACGGGAGGTATGATTAATTCTAACGCGACTAGCTAGGGATGGTGATGGGCCGTCAAAAACATAATCTTTGGTTAGAATTGGACGGATTGATTTAGATCAAGAGTTATTCAACGTTTTAAGATTTTCGGTCTCATCCACTAAAATGGAGGACATCGAATGTTGCCCAACAGGTGCTCCCTACATTGGCTTTCAGAATTTGCAGGATTGCCCCGTTTTGAACAAAAAGCCTCAAATCATGAACGGAGCGTGCAATTTACGTGAAATCTTTCACAGACTTTACTACTACGTAGGCTGAGGAATATATCTCACCCTTTTCACATTTGCCTGTTATGGTGCTACCAACAGGTGCATTTTTGAAAAAACACATTTTTGGAACAAAATGCCTCAAATCATCCAATTGCCATCCAAGGCGTAAGAAGAAATGTTACCCTATTATTATAGGGCACTTTTTCTAGTGTACGGTAATTATGTTTCATAACAACATCTGCTTACATTGGGTATGTGGGAAGATGAGCATCTTTCTTGTTATTATATTTTTGTGTTGCCAACACACACAGGCAACTTATATAGATCCATATGTACATACATAATGTACAGAACAGCATTGTACAGTAGTTTTAACACTATACCATTTAATAGCTAGCCGACATGACATCTCATTCACAGTTGTTTACTTATTTATGCAGTCGTAGGGCATACTTCTTGACCGCAGAGAGAATATTATTTTCAAGTGGAACAGAACAGTCGCCCACAGATGATTTGCATTACAGTATATCCAGCATCTGACAGTGCCGTACACTGGCTGCTGACAAAAAGACATTAATGGTTATGCGTATATGCTTCCATTTTACACATAATATGCATTATTTACTATAAAGACTGTTCTTTTAAATTAGACATACTGTACTGCCTTTGTAGGATGTAAAGCAATGCTCCAAATTGTAGTATGCGTGTTTGTAAATTAGCTGTGGCATGTAAAGTGCAAAAGCATTGAAGGCAGGGATGTCCCGATCCCGATTCCGATCATGATTTGATTTGCAATTTGAATAGAAACTATGGTATGTGTAGCATTGAATTGCAAAGCATAAGGCAGAATCACATCACAATTAGTAATAATAATACTACTACAAATAATACAATGCCTCTTAACATCATTAGCTGTGTATACGGACTGATGGAGGCCAGATAATTGAAAAGGTAATGAAATAATAAATTATCATACTAATTACGTTGTACTGTTACGGAGATAGGTCTAATGCAGACTTCATGCCTTGCCAGCTCTTTGTGACATGAAGCCAATAAGGTATTGTGCACTTGGGTATCATTTCCAGTGTCAAATTCATTCATGTACCTATAAAAAGTTGCACATATGCAGGTGGCACAAATCGAATCTCTGCCTCTATCCTACGAACCACAGGCTGAGTGGAGCTGACAGCATCATTTCACTTCAGCTTGCTGCAGGGTCTGTAATCACTTTATCTGGGCTGAACATGTAGACTGTGCGGCAGACACGCACAGACATTCACTGATGGGCCTCATTTCTTTATGATTGTGTTTATGCTACTGCTGCTTGCCTGTCAGTCAAATAGAAAGAATGGGAGAAAGGTAGTGCAAAAAATCAAGAAGAGTAACAGCGTGGCCAACTCTGTCCAATCTTTAACAATCCATAGTAAGATACAGTATGAAAGACAATAAAGTGGAGTAATCCATAGCCATATAGCCATCGGTTTTCGTGATGTCTTTCCAATCACACGGCAATATTGAGGGAAATTGCAGCTGGCAGTAGAGTGTGTGCAATTACCTTTCACAAAGAGCAAGAGAGTGCTGTACCCATTTCAGTGACCCATTAGTGGTTTTAGTGGAAATGGACAACCAAAGAACTCACTTCACTCGTTCACAATTTGGCCTCCTTATCCCAGCACAATACCCCCTTCTATTAATACATATGGCCCTGCCGACGATATTATACAAAATGCATCCCAGCCATCTCCCTTCTGGCTAGCTCTGGTCCATAGCCCTAATGCCCTTTTTGCTGCGGTTGCATTAAGGCCACTCTTTGCTTCTAGCCCTCGCATGAAATGCAGACTAGCCTCTCCTCTGTAGCGGAAATATAAAAAACATTTTACTTACTCACCAATACAAAGGCAGTTTGTGTAATTAGAAAGCCTACTTTCCTTAGTGGATGCACACTGAGCCCCCCATCACAAGTAGAAAATGCACTTTTTGGCCAGAAAGGGATTGTTTTTCCACCGAAAAAACCTTTAGTTACTCCACTGCGCCCTCTACCGATATTGCCAAGAGAAAAATCTCATAAGACAAGATTTTCCTAAGAGGGTTTCAGAGTGCGTCCACTAAGGAAAGTAGGCTTTCTAATTACACAAACCACCTTTGTATAGTAGGTAAAACATTTTTTATATTTACGCTACAGACGAGGCTGGTCTGCATTTATGCGAGCGTAGGAAGAGAACAGTTCCATAGCTCTAATGAAGCTGTGGACCAGAGCTACCTTCTGGCACAAGGAAGAGAACAGTTCCATAGCTCTAATGAAGCTGTGGACCAGAGCTACCTTCTGGCACAAGGAAGAGAACAGTTCCATAGCTCTAATGAAGCTGTGGACCAGAGCTACCTTCTGGCACAAGGAAGAGAACAGTTCCATAGCTCTAATGAAGCTGTGGACCAGAGCTACCTTCTGGCACAAGGAAGAGAACAGTTCCATAGCTCTAATGAAGCTGTGGACCAGAGCTACCTTCTGGCACAAGTCTGCAAAGGTGCCTGTAGGTCAGAAATGAATGGTCTCTCTACAATGTCTTAGGCGTACTGGTGAAGCATGACACAGAAAAATTGGATAAGGCATGCCACCCCCCCCCCCCCCCCCCTCTAAAGAAAACAAGATAATTCATAAATAAAACATATCTATAATGACTCACAACTCTACTGTGGCTTTATTCCTAACCCAACTTCCTTCCTTCCCCTTGCTCTCCATTGTAAACCATTTGTCTGACTAAATTGCTTCTGTGGTTGAGTATGGGGGGGGGGGGGTCAAACGGATCGGGTTGCCAACTTGCCACTGCAGAGAAAAGAATGGAGGAGGAGGAGGAGGAGGGAGATGAAGAAGGGGTAGTGAGGAAGAGGTGGGAGGAAATGCACTGCGGCAGCCAGCCAACATTGTCATGTGTCCGAGTGGCCAACTTCAATATCTCCACTGGCACTCACACAATTAACGCTCAAGTTTAAGTTTGGGGGTTTCTGACTTTTTTCACCCACAGTTCCCCAGCGACAGAATTTCTTCAGCCCTTTTCTGACAGATGTGGTACTGTGCCACACAGTACCACACGGACTAGCAAAGTGAGGAACTTTACTGTATCTGACTGTTCAATAAAAAAAGAAGTATTATAATTCATAGAAAGTCATGTTTATATCAACAAATTAATTAGTGGACCCAATTGTAAAGTGTTTACAGTGTTGTATACACTCCTTTAGAGGTTCTGTGGTATACTGTACTACAGTGTGACATGTCACATTACCTCCGGCACACAAGAACACTTTCACCCCGAAAAAGTATCGGGTCGTTGACGCAGCATTTTTTTCAATGGGCTTCATTGACTGTGATGATCATTGCTTACTCAGCGCACAAAGGAAAACCAGGTGCCGTTTTCAGTTTCTAGTGGAGATATCGCAATATCATCAAATGGCAGATGTAACGTTAGAATAGTGTACTTACAGCGGTGCTGGCGGCAGCCTGCTTGGACTCCTCTGTGAGGAAGGACAACATCCGCTCCACTTTCCGCTGCTCCTCCTCACTGATGTAGTCTGTATCTGTTGGTGAGAATATACTGTATGCATGAATATTATGAACATACACTGATGTAGTCTGTATCTGTTGGTGAGAATATACTGTATGCATGAATATTATGAACATACACTGATGTAGTCTGTATCTGTTGGTGAGAATATACTGTATCCATGAACATTATGCACATACACTGATGTAGTCTGTATCTGTTGGTGAGAATATACTGTATCCATGAACATTATGAACATACACTGATGTAGTCTGTATCTGTTGGTGAGAATATACTGTATCCATGAACATTATGAACATACACTGATGTAGTCTGTATCTGTTGGTGAGAATATACTGTATCCATGAACATTATGAACATACACTGATGTAGTCTGTATCTGTTGGTGAGAATATACTGTATCCATGAACATTATGAACATACACTGATGTAGTCTGTATCTGTTGGTGAGAATATACTGTATCCATGAACATTATGCACATACACTGATGTAGTCTGTATCTGTTGGTGAGAATATACTGTATGCATGAACATTATGCACATACACTGATGTAGTCTGTATCTGTTGGTGAGAATATACTGTATGCATGAACATTATGCACATACTGTACGACTAAAGGTCAGTCACCATACACCAGTGGTTCTCAAACTTTTTCATGTCAAGGACCCCCAAAATGATACTCATTAGCCATTTGAAAATATATGCCAAGGACCCCCATAAGTGATTTTGAACCATTTTCATTTCAACCTGAGTTAGGCTATGATCCCCTATTTAATGGCATTTCTATCTCTGGGACCCTAATGTATATTGTAAAATCAAATTAAAGTTAATGTAAGTATGAGAGTGTACAAATGGAAGACTCTCTGACTTACAGACCCAGAAAGGGTCCATTTGGTTCCTAAATATCATTTAGCTGAGGACTCAATGGAACTCCCTCAAGGACCCCTAGGGGTCCCCGGACCCCACTTTGGGAACCACTGACATACGCACCTTCAACCTGACGTGCCTATTTTGGGCAAGTCAGGGGTGTACGTAGATATGCTATATATTCACTATTTATGCAAATAGGGACACTGGCAAACAGCCAAACACTCAAGGGTAAAAAAGGCATTTAATTCCTTGAGGCTTACCTCAACACAACAATGTACAACACAATCTCATTAAGAGCACTGAAGCAGAGCACAAGCATAATGAATGGAATTGCTTAACAACAGTACAACACCATCAAAAGTAAGATCTATATATAAAAGAACACCCTATAAAGAGTACTTCATTGACCAGGTTCCCCAGGGATATTACATTGGCCTCCTCTTTTCTTCCCTCTACAGTCTACACCAAATCTCGTCACCGAAATATGTACTGCACAATCTCACAAGCAAGTGTCGTGAGCTCGTAGGTCTGCTATTTTTGCTGAATGTTTTTGCAGACCTTCGCCTATTATGACATGGCCAGAATATGGAAGCTAGGGCTCACATGGTTAAATCCATACTGGTGATACCGAGTCCACATGTAGGTGGCTTTCTGCCTCTGTAATCGTTACAGTGAAACCAGATACAGGGGCAGATAATGGCCTTGTGTTACAGAGGGAGCCTACAAAATGACATCTGGGAAACACTGGGGCTCAAAGTCAGTGGTTATGTTACAGCCTGGGCACTAAAAATAAAGCACGCAGGGAAACGTGAAATAGAAATCTCTCATTGCCGCACCCTATGATGTATTGCAGACACTGGAATGTGAGCTCTCAGATGCTCTTAATGTATTTGATGAGATTTCTGGTACTCTGGACCAATGCACTAGTGGTCACTCATAATAATGCTGTGTGAATGCAAACCTAATTGTATTCATTACACACTGGTGTAGAATGTCAAGAGTGACGTTTATAATACAGTTTACTGTTGATTTGCATGTGATTTGTCCTTTTGCCCATATATGCCAGCATGTATTGTACAAGTCTAAGTTTGGATTGGAGCATATCTGATTGCATATCATTTGATGTCAGAGGAGCTGCTCCAAACGTTCTTCTTATTTATTTTTGCTTTGGCACGGCTTGCCGAAATGAACAAATTTTTCTGAGAACAAAAATGTTTTAGACTCGATGAGGCTTACGCTCTGGATTCTGAACATTACTCGCCCACCACAGTGATGGAAAGGCGGTTTTACTACGGAACTCAGCTGCTTGTTTACATCAACCTCCAACGTGCTTTGACATAATTTGTCTCAGAGACTTTGCCATTCCTGGTGACAGACATAATGTCTCTCTCTCTCTCTCTCTCTCTCTCTCTATGAATACATTTGCCTAAGGATTGTAGTGTTTAAAACATCCTCAGAGAACAGAACCTCTCTTCAAAACTGGCCTTGGTACGTTGCTGGCGAGTGTTAGAACATCTCAGAGGAGTAAGAACTGCTATAATGCAGTTTGGCAAGGCACTGCGTTTGATCTTTTGCTCCACATTTGTTTGAAGCATGCTCAGCCTTAGAAAAACAAGTATAATAACAAGTATAATATCGGAAGTCAATTCAATTTGAGTAAAAGTACAAACGTATTGGTATCATTTTGTCACAATTGTATTTGTGACAAAATGTGACTACATAGGGTCACATTTCCTGACAAATAGTGCAAGGTTTCCGTCCAACAGTGATGACACAGACTAACTGTTCCAGATGGTTTGGCTTGCCCAATGATAAACAAAAAATTACTTCTGGAAGAGGTATTTTTTACTTCATGCTCACTTTTGCCGGCCGTACGATAGAAGATGCCCACTTCAAATGATATTCACCACAAAGTGGTGGTTTGCCTACTGTACTTCAATGCGCATGGATGGTTGTTATCCTACTCCATGTATCAAACATGGACTGTTGTCTTTGCTTGTTGTGGTAATAAATCAAAGGGAAGGAGGGAGAGAGCAAATACAGCAATATGTCAAAGAGACGGACAGAAGCAGAAAGACAAAGATCAATGTTTTCAAGTAGATGGAAAATGAAACAAAAGAAGAGTGACAGGCTGGCAGAAAGACAGTTCCAATAAAGCATATTGAGAAACTGGACAGACAAAGGCTCAGGAGTCACAGAGTGAGAGAGAGAGACTGCATGAGAGAGACGTGTAAACACTAGACAGGGAGAGACGAAGAAAGTGAGTGAAAGAGAAATCCTGAGGTAAAGAATGAAATGGCACTGTACAGATAATTAGAGATCACACACACACACACACACACACACACACACACACACACACACACACACACACACACACACACACACACACACACACACATTTTGCTTTCTGTCTTTTTCCATTTCACACTTTCATTTTTGACTGTGGCTTTCACCCTTTTTTCAATTACTAACTTCGCTCTCCAAGAACTCTCCTTTCCTTTCACACTTAAGGGTCTGTATCTTCCAATGACCACTGTAGTGTGGTACGAGGTGTATTTCCGTAGGATTTTTTTGCTAAAAGTGCTTTTTTGGCTTTCATAGGGACCAAACTGTCAGAAAATGATGGGGTTCAAATTTGGGCACTGATTACAAAAATGAGTAGTAGTTAATACCAGGGGTCTTCCACAGGGGGCCAGGACTAGTTTTTCCCCTATTCTTGCACCCTGCATATATACAGATTTGCAAGTATTTCGAATAGTATTAGAATATCTTGCGTTTATGTAAAGTACTTTGATAGTTTATTAGTATTCTACCATTATTGTTGACAGATGTTACTGCAGGGAATAAAGGTATTGCAACTTCTCACTTTGGGCACGCAGAATGTGTCCATTTATTTCACACACACACACACACACACACACACACACACACACACACACACACACACACACACACACACACACACACACACACACACACACACACACACACACACACACACACACACACACACACACACACACACACACACACACACACACACACACACACACACACACACACACACACACACACACACACACACACACACACACACAGTATCTGCCCCCATCCCGATTTTCAACCTCTCTTCTCATCTTCCTTGTACCTTTGCTTGTCACATCTCACCTCTTCTCTGTGACCTTGCTCTTCTCTTCTGTTCACTCTCTGCATATTTCCCCCAGCCTTTTCTCCTCAACTCCCCTTCCTTCTTTCATTCCGTAAACATGTCTTCCCTCTGAGTCCACCCCACTGGGCAAGGAGGTAAAAGCACTTTAATTGTGCTGCCTCTTTCCCTCTCACTGCTTTTATCGTACTGTCAGTGTGTGACTTCAGTACTTTTCCTTCAAGCAACTATCCTGCTCTCTTACAGTCTTCTCTGCTCCCTGACAGTCCCTGTGGCTCAGCTACTCTCATTGGCAGTAATTTCATGGCCATCAATCCAATTTCTGCACCACCGATTCAGAATGTATCGTGAGTGAATGTCACCTGAAATGTGTTGTCTAGCAAGCCAGGTTTAAAACACAAACAAACAAATGCTCCCCATCCCACTATTCTGCGCATCGTCTCTCCATTGCTTCTGCCACCTCTCCACTCCTAATAAATTAATCTCCCTAGCCATTTCCATTTAAACATGCTTTAATTATTCGGCATAAGAAGTAATATTTATATTGCCAAAGTTCTCTGCAGTCACAGGTTTGCTTGTTCGATTCCTTTCCTGCCACTTGCTCAATCCCAGTCCCCCCCTCCCCCCTTCCATCTGTCTCTCATGGGCCAATGTGCAGGATTGAGTTTCACTGCGGTCTGGGTTTGTGAATAGTGGCTTACTGGAAGGCGGCCATGTCCATCTATGAAGGTGGTATTACACACCTGCTGTCTGGAAGAGTGAAGAGGAAAGTGTGTGTGCGTATGCGTGTGCGAAAGAGAGAGGAAGAGGGGTGGGAGAGGAGAGGAGAGAGGAAGAGAGACATAATTAACACATTTAGTACCGGAACTGCATCAAAATAAAGGCGCTGCTTGCGCCAGAGTAATCGCCAGAGTAGTGATCGCTGTTATTTTGAAAGCCATGAACCGGAAATACTTTCTTAAAAAAGTTGACTGACAAAGTGACCTCACATTCTCCGATCATCTTAATATATTTATATACGCTCCAAAAAGAGTTCATATTTTGCGGGAGAGACGGATGAGGAGCAGAAACGCAGCGCCAGCATATCGATCCATTCATCACCACGGAGAGCGCCCTGGATGAGGAGATACGAGTCATTCTTTCCGCCGCGCTAACATGGGAGTCAATGACAAGCTAATAGTTGCACAGAGCGTTAGCATACGGCAAGCGAAAAGCGAACTGCCAAAAAAAAAAAAAAGAATAATTCTGAATATTATTATCTCGCCCCGCGTCGTTTGGACGTCGCTAGGACGTCCACAGACGTCTAAGGCACCTCTCGGTTCCAATCCTTATGACGTTTCAGGACGTATTATGTACAAAATGTGTTAAGAGGGAGAGGAGAGACATATTTGAGTGATAACTAGAAAGTTTCTCTTTGCAGATGAGTAAGGCTGGGACCAAGGCTTCCTTTGATGGCAATTCGACATTCAAAGTCATGATTTGACTTTTTTCGACAAAATGTGTTTTGCAAAAGTCCACCTGCTGGTGGCGCTATAACAGGCCCATGTGAAAAGGGTGGGATTTATTCATCTGCCTAGTAGTAATTCCCTTCAAATTGCACTCTGCGTTGATGATTAGCCAATCGTTAATCAATGTTAGCCAATCGTGATGGAATATAGGAAATCGGACGGATTTGTGTTGATCACATGACTATAGAGATAGTGTCAACTGATTTGGGTGATGTATGGATAAAATGTGTACGAGTAATATAAAGAAATGCGTTCTGGAAAGTTTTGGGCAGAGGATGGTCGAGTGTGTGTGCACAGTTTGGCATGGACTGGCCCACGTTGCCGAAGTTAAGCTGGGCACGGACGGACGGTGTATGCCTTCGGCCTGGTGGGGACAATTATTTGAAAGCCGAAGGGATTTGGTGGATGATGGTAGAAAGAAAATTGAGACAGAGAGAAGCAGATGCTGAGAAAGAGAGATGGAGAGAGAGAAAGTGATAGACAGTGACAGAAAAAGTGCAGCTCATTTTAAGCTGATATGTTTGCCAGCTCTTGGCAGTGAAAGCTGTTCCAACACAAACTATTCCATAGTTCTGGTATACAGTATTCACTGTGCTACAGAATGAGCCTTATGACAACACAGATACAAGTTCGAAAAAACTTTGTGATGAAGTGCCTTCATCACATTCATGCAATGTCAATGCAGTTTATTTCTATAGTGTCCGGGTAGCTCAGTTGGTAGAGCTTACAATGGGATTGAACCTTGGCACTGACAACTCGGCATATGAACAATCCGTCTCTCAGGGGTCTAGTGCATTGTAACTGTGATAGACTCCTGTGTTCTCGGCAGATACTGACAAAATAAGCTATTCCAACATAATTACTTTTTTCCAGGCCTGAAGTTTGCAGTGAGATAGCTCAAAAAGTCAAAAAAGTTGAAAAATAAGTCTGTAAGTTAAATCATGTTAATGTAACATGCTTGCTAACAGGTGAAATGAAAAAAGCTTGATAAGACAGGGTAAAAGCATGCATCTACAGTAAGGTTATTTTTTTTAAATTGTTAATCAAATTTGTATGTGAAAGTATGAAGGAGTTATAGATTTAAACAATACATGAACAAGCATAAATGTCCACAGTAAGCTGAACATCATGAAGTTTGAATAGGGTTTCTAGGTGTTACAGTAAGTACTAGTACTGTATGTAAGGACTAGATCAAAGTTTTTGAGGAGAATAATAAAGAGTGAGGAGAACTACAGTATGGTGTGCTCGATGCTGCTGCCGACTATTTGGGAACCAGTGCTCTCGTCTAGAAGATTGTTTTTCTTATTTTGTGTAAGCGACTTTAGGTACTTAGAAAAGTGCTATATAAATCTGAGCTATCATTATCATTATTATTATTTGTTTAAGATTGGATGGGTCTAAATTATATGTACTGTACCTCTCCCTATGTCTACATAAGTGCATGTACAGTTCCTGCATACTCTGTCTATCATTCTGTCTATTACCACCTCTATGTCCACCATCTGTCTGTCCATCTTCTGTATATCCAACACCAGCCATCTACCCATTCATCCTTACAACGATTAGAAACTCAAAAGATAGTCACCAGTAGCCGCTACAAGTCGCCCGGGTGTTTTATTAGCTCCTAAATCGCCTTCAAGGCTTGTACGTTTCACCGCAAGCACATGTGGTGTCATCTGTTCTGGCTGAGTCCTGGCAGATGGTCTCCTACTGTAAATCACCTGAACATCTTTATAGGAGCTGATATGTATTCAGCACATGGCCAGGGATAAGAGATAATGGGAAAGGGGTGGTTATCTAAACGTTACCTGCTAATATTTGGCAACCTTTGACAGTTGAACAGATGCAGCAAGGACCCACTTTGGCACTGTACTGTAGTACGGTGTGATTTTTACTGTATTAACATTGGTGGGTGTGCTTCTTTGAGTAGTCGCCAGGTGGCACAGTGACAATTAGTGTGTTCACGAGTTCCCATATTAGATGTATGGAATTATCAATGTTTACCAGTAGTCACCTTTTGTGGACCAGGGCTCAATCTCACGGACGCACGCACAGCCACAGCCATAGTGCATGTTTTGCCATGACTTGATGTGGGCAGAATATGACACTTATGTGGCAAAACTGTATCACGGTGTCTTTTGCAATGTGTTAGCTACGCAGAAACACCTTCAAATAATCCAACAAAGACATTACTTTGGGCCACTTGTTCAGCGAAAAGGTCTTCCTGGCCTCTTGGATTGATATGACTAATCAGCATGGTCTCCTACTGTAAATCACATCAAAAAAATAAAATATATATAGTTTCTACCCCAGAGCAGTCATAGCCTTAAACACTGACACTTGAACTCTGACATTTGACACTTTATGGACTAAAGGGACTTACTGTGCAATATGTCTTAAATGTATGTATTTTATGCACTGGGTCACTGACGCTATGCATTGGGGAGTCGTAGTAGGGTTCTTATCAAACAAAAACAAAAAGCGTGGGGTCGGAACCTAGCTTTGAAACTTCTGAGAGGAATTCTAAAGCGCTGTGGTTCGATACCACAGCTTGCAGGCACACACACAGTGTGTCACAATGAGCTGAGTTTCTGAATTATGTAAAGACAATCAATAATGTACCGTCCGTAGCCCAATCAATATCAGGCTGTCACGTGGCATTACATTAACCACATGAACCCCAGTAGCATCCACCTGCTTCAAATCCTATCAACCCATAATCACGATGTAGGTTACTCATCAAGACCATGCGATGGAGCACGTAGGCTGCAATGAGGAAACATGGAAGAGAAATGACTGGCGCACGAAGTGAAAACATAGTGAAACTGACTGACGTGGCCGGTTAAGACTGAGGTTAGGGGACTTACGTGGCCGGTTAAGACTGACGTTAGGGTTAGGGGACTTACGTGGCCGGTTAAGACTGAGGTTAGGGTTAGTGGACTTACGTCTCCTTAGGGGACTTGTATCTCCTCAAAGCTGAGGAGATGCTCATAGGTACTCCAACAGAGGAGTCCACTTGTCCTTGTCCCCCCTAAAACCCATGCTCTAGTGAGCTTCACAACGTCTCTGGTGAGTGCCATCCGAGGGCTCAAGAAACGGAGGTATAATGTAATGTGTTAAGTAAAGATTGATAACAGAGATACAGTACATGTGTAGCTGCTCCAGATGTCTTCGCTTGGATGATTTATGTTTCTGCAGTGGTGGATACTGACAAACACTGTTCCGAGAAATCAACACAGTAATTCCTGCCATGGAGTTTTTCAAAGCCTCCAGGTGATGCCTAGCATGGTGTCTACAGAAACCGTTGTGTTGCCATGGCAACAGCAAACGGCTGGCGTGGTGACAAGGCCGTCTCTTGTTGTGACCGATTGCTTAACAGGCAACTTAGCATTCTGCTAGGGTCATTGTTGACACACACACACACACACACACACACACACACACACACACACACACACGCATGCGCACACACACGCACACATGCACACACATGTAGAGTACACATGACACAGTATAAGAATTGCACTTATGGGGGCACCCGCTGGCCTAGTGGTCGAGGCACATGCCACATATAGGCTCTGGCCTGACAGTGCGTCGCCTGTTTGAGTCCCGTTCATAACAACCTTTGCTGCATGTCTCTCCCATTCTCTCTCTCACTAAAAATGATCAATAAAGGCAAAAAGCCAAAAACAAATCTTAAAAGTAAAAAAGAATTGCACTCATACCAACATACCAACTGCGACAATACAAAACCTTGAACACATGCCAACGCTGTACACAAATCCAAGCAAAAGCTCTCACTCACACACAGACACACACAGACACACACAGACACACACACACACACACACACACACACACACACACACACACACACACACACACACACATACACGTGTATGTAAAGTGTCATACGAGGAGGGCTATGTAACGTATCAGCCTCTGAATATTCAACTCAGGACAGATTGATGGTTCC
Source organism: Protomyctophum bolini (assembly GCF_963924005.1). Classification (NCBI taxonomy): domain Eukaryota; kingdom Metazoa; phylum Chordata; class Actinopteri; order Myctophiformes; family Myctophidae; genus Protomyctophum; species Protomyctophum bolini. The sequence goes on from NC_137863.1 coordinate 35,487,212, forward strand.
CAAAAGAAACCCTATAGAAAGAGAATACAATTTGCACTCTCAGTAGTAGTAGTAAGAGTCTTGTTTAATAATGTTGAAGATCATCCAAAAGAAACCCCCCATTAAATAGATGCTAGTTATTTTATGTGTATAGATGCATGTTTTACTTGTTCACATATGCTAAGCATTAGCATGTTATATACTGTACTGTAGATAGTATGTTATGTTATGTAGATACAGTAGACAGTAGTTTGATATCTAATCGTAAGTGTCTTTTATAAAACTGGGGTGTTTTAAACTCCATTTTTGAGGATTTTGATTGCATGAATCTAGTGCTATTGAACACCTTTTACATCTGTGTGTTGTTTCGAAAACAATACAATACAATAGAAAGTAGTAAAAAACGCTTTGGACCAAACTTCGTAACTCCATTGGACCCTCAAACTGCTGCTTAGCTGCTTAAGTAGCTAAGTCCACCACCTCTCCCCCTCTAATGCACGTAGTTGACAACATATAAAGTCACAACACCAACTTTGATGAGGCAGCATTGCTTTGGTTTTCTTAATGTACTGAAAAAACATATTTTTCATTTCCTGAAAAATGAACATTTTGGAATTAGGTGGTTTCTTCCCGACAGCAGAGATATCCATCTATAGCAGCCACAGAAACTTTGTAGCATATCGAATCTTTACACTAACTGTAAATGATTCCCCTGTTCTTGGTTACTTACTGTAACCGTGCACATTCAATCTGTGGAACTCACATGCATGCAGGGAGAAGTGCTTGTGATCCGCAGGGCTCGTGCCACCGGGAGCCGACGAGGGAAGGGTGGGGGTCATGATGGCGGAGGCCAGGGGCCCTACGACTGGGGTCAAAGTGGTGGCAGCTTTTCCCAGCGCTGCTATGGTGGAGATGGAGCCGTCTCCTCCCTCGCCCAATAGGTGCTGGATGGAGTGGAGCTGGAAGCAAGGGTCGGACAGCAGGACAGAGGCAGCGCGGGATATCCTAAGAGAGACATGGGGTAGTGGGGTAGAAGAGGGGAAGGGAAAGAGAGAGAACATATTGTTAGAGGTGTTGTGTGTGTGTTCTGTTACTGGTTAACATCTTTAGGCAGGGAAGTGGCCCACCTGCCAATGGGACAGAAAAAAAGAGTGAATGCCCAAGGGTGAATATGAATTAGAGAAACATAGAGAGACGGTCCGGGCACTCAAAGGTTAAAGGAGGAATAGCCATTATTTAATTAAAAGGCAACTGCCAACATGTTTCGATCATAACTGACCATCGTCTCTCTTGTTTCTATACAGTATACTTTGTTGAGTGGTGCAACACTCCTATAGACAGCTATGTGTGTCCCTGGGTCCGAGCACGGAAATAGCATATTGTCACCACCAAGTGTCACTGTTGTGCAGCCTAACACACCACCAAGTGTCACTGTTGTGCAGCCTAACACACCACCAAGTGTAACTGTTGTGCAGCCTAACACACCACCAAGTGTAACTGTTGTGCAGCCTAACACACCACCAAGTGTAACTGTTGTGCAGCCTAACACACAGACACATACACAGAGGCCAGGGAAGAGAGTTTGTACAGCACAAGTACAGTACAGCACCACTCACTTCAGCCTGAGTCCGATTTTTTTGTATGTCTAATAGCAGAAATATCCGATCTACAAGGTCACAACGCCTCACAACACGGGGCATTGTGAGCTTGTAGATGTGCCATTTTTGACAAATGTTTGTATTGTCACTGAATGTTTGCATATTATCACCTATTATGACATGACCATGGACACGGTATAGGGCTTATGTGGTTAAGCTCGCTATAAGGAGCTAGTGTGTGATACTTGTTGGATGATGTCTGGATTGTCTGCAACCCTTCTATGTTGGTGAAGAGTTAATGAACACCACAGAACCATAATGCTAAATGGCCCTGGGTATTATGCTTATGCTGTTTTGAATTAGTAATGCTGTTGTTTTAAAATATGCAAGCCGTGAGAGGCACTGGATCTTTTCAACCTGAATGACAAAGAAAAAAGCTGGGCTCTATTCAAAGGGAATCTATAGACTACTTTATAGCCATACAATATTTTGTTTCCAAATCATCTCAAGATGAAGAAAAACATAGGCAATCTACAGTACCACAGAAAAACATTGCAAGCAATAAGATGTGATGATGCCAGAAAATCACATTATCCCTTATCAGTCAATTGAAATGACCTCAGCATAGACCTCATTACCCTCTAACTGAGAAGTGGAACAAGCCAGTTAAATGTCATTAAAAAGGCATTAAAGTAACCCTGAACACACTCAGCAACCATAGAAAACAGGACTCAAGAATCAATTAAGATACAAAATAAAAAAATATCCCCACACGGTTTTGCAATACCCATTGCACCCTTCAGATATGTGGTAACTACAGACGGACACACAGATAAAGATTTCACACAATTATATACTGTACATCATTGGTTCCCAACCTTTTTATACTGAAGTACCACCTCAGAATATATTTGGCTCTCCAAGTACCACCATAATACATGTTAGAAATACAGGAGCATATACCTGCCCTTTTTGTTCCATTCCTATAAGCCAACAATGCTGCTGCTCTGACAAAACTCTGTCTAATCACTAATCAGCACAACTGATGATATTTCTAATGTGATTAATCCGTTCTCAAATTAACGGCTAGGTGTGCTGCCTGTCTGTCATTCTCATTTCAGCATGGCTGGAGAGCCTATTTCAACCAATTGCTTGGTCAGAAAAACTACCTGTAGCAATATAAATATTTCATTCCACTTTTGTCTTTTTTTTTTGGGCAACTCACTCCTCTGAGTACCACCAGAGGGGGGCTCAAGTACCACCAGTGGTACTAGTACCAGTGGTTGGGAACCTCTGGTGTACAATACATAATAGACCAGTTTCCGCTGGAATGCAAGTTGGAACTTGAAAATACATGCCCAACCTAATTCTGCATTACCTATTGTCCCTTTATACCCATATACAGTATATGGAAATGTCTCTATTTGTCTATCTGTCTGTGTTCCTTTTATGTGTCAGGCATGCCCAAATATGGAGTCTAGGCCAGTCTTCCCATATGGAGATGGCCATGTATGGGCATAGTGGTAGGATCGGCGGATCTGGACAACCGATTACGTGACCTTCTGGATGCTGGGCACGGGAGTCCCTCATGTGGTTTGGCGACGTGGACAGAGAGTCTGAATGTGTATACTATACAGGCATACACTATACAGACAGTCACACCAAAAAGATGTCACACATTTACTGTAGGGTAAGCTCAAAGCTGTAAATAGAGTGGCACAAATATATAAAACATATTTTGTACCCTCAAAAATAGTGAATTTTGATATATTTGATACAGTATCAAATATGATTAGCTTGCATGGATTATAAGAAACGGCTCCCACCACCTCTTGGTGACCACTAGTGACTTTTTCTTAGAATTGAAGCGATCGATGCATCGTCAGCTTTTAGGTGCACATTGCGTGTCTCAGCTTGCTCGCTCTTTCACAATCGCACAGCCATGCTGAGCCTGTGTCACACAATGGACGGATCAAACACTGCGTGTGTGTGCGCGTGTGTGTGTGTGTGTGTGTGTGTGTGTGTGTGTGTGTGTGCTTGCGCACGTCTGTCTGTCTTTCCTGCACCCTCTATCTTATTCACAACCTATATGCCCCCTCTCTCTTGGGGCCCCTTCTCTCTTGGGGCAACATCTCTCCCCCCCTTTTGTCTCTCACTTTTACTTACCCTTTCCCTCTCTCACCCCCCCCCCCCCCCCCTCGACTCTCTTACCGTTTCCCCTACTCGCTCAAAGTATCTGATGCATGCAGTCTTCAGTCGGTGTGGTCTTGCTAATGAAGCTCCCTCAATGCCACGTGGACTCCTCCACTCCTCCCAACGCCCCTATACTCCACTCCTCCCAACGCCCCTATACTGTATACGTCTCTCTCCCTCTGTTCCGTTATCCCCTGCGGCTCTCAATCCAACCTTAACACATCAATCATTTAGAGAGGGGCTTTCCACAGGACACAACTCTCACTCAATCCATAACTCTCCTCTCTCTCACAACGTGATTATGAATTGCCTTCTCTCTCTCTCTCTCTCTCTCTCTCTCCCTCTCTCTCTCAGGTGCATTCACTTTCACTCCATTCCCATGACAAGCAAGCCCTACTCTCTTTCAAAAATACCTCATTGTAACTCGGCTGTGTGCGGCTAGTCGACTGCTGCTGCCCATACAAATTAATTTACTAAATGTTGTTGATTAAAATACACTACATAGATACGGTTGATATTTTTTATTGAGACATTTAAAATTTGTTTCGAAATTTATATTTTGCAGCCAAATTACTTTAATAAAATGTTGTTTTTAATTAACAAGCACAAACATGTGCCAATTAATAATTATTAAAGGTGGCAATTTAGGGGCCTAATTTGGCCTGTCGCACCAATGTGCACAGTACTTGTCTGCAGCCTGGCATTGCACACTTCAAAGGGCGAGCAAAGGTTGGGAGTATTTTTATTTGAAAGAGCATGGGAACATTGCATAGGATGTGTCCATTGAAACTGGCATATAAGTATTTGGCTGGAGTGATGAGAAATCACATCCTAATGCAATCACACGGACGTGAGAGTAACACTAGAGTATCCTCCAGCCTTGATGCTGCTCCAATAAACATGTTGGTACATGTCCAATGTGTTTTTTTCTTGTATGACGTCAAGTCAAATCAAATCAAATCAAATCAAATCAAATCAGCCTACCCAAAAGAAGCTTGTTTACAGCCCATCACCACTGTGATGTTGGTCGATGAAGATTGAAGAACAAGAAAAAAAGATAACCAAGCTCATCAAATAGACATGTTACCACTCAGCTTTGTTGAAGGCAAATGCTTAAGAAAACCCAGCCAGCTTGTATTTACTAGCCATCTGCAGTAGATAAATATAGAAACCTCTAACATTTTCCTGATTCCTTCTGTCTGTCTCTTGCTCGTTCTTTCTACTATTGCTCACTCCTAATTCCTATCCGGTGGCACAGACAACACATTAGAGAAAGCATCGGTACGATAAAGGCTGAGAATAAATGCCCAATGTATGCGTTTTGCCAGAGTTAATGACTAAATGATGTTGGGAATGTGATATCTGCTATTTGACAACAACAAAGAAAAGAAAAGAAAAATGTAGTAAAAAATAAAGTCAGGAATCATTCATGCACCAGATTACACATACACACAATGACAGAATGACATGTTGTTGTGCTTGTAGGCTGAAAGCTGAATAATGTAGTAAAATAAGACACATACTGTCTCTGCCCACCCACTCTCACAGCTTCTCCACAAACTGACACAGGATAGGACACATGTATAAACACATGTGCAGATAATACATGCATACTCTCTCTCACTCACACTCACACTCACACACACACACACACACACACACACACACACACACACACACACACACACACACACAATATAAAAGTCCCACCGCCTAACACCAATTTGATACTTGTGTGCTGATCTACAAGCTCACAATGCAACCAAGTATACCTGTAAGTCAGACAATACTACAACCATGAATTCGTTCTGCTTCTCTGCATTTGTGTCTTTTACTTTCTCACACTATGTGGTGCTCTCCCACGCATACCACGCACATGAGCTAGCTGGGCTAACCTCAGGTTTACAGACAAGGAGAAAACACAAACAAACTCAACTGATTCATACTGATATGTTACACATTGTTACAGTATATGACGCAGTCAAGCACATTGTGTTCACAACATACATCGTTTACTGTCTTTAATCCTACTCCCCCTGGTCTCTTGCTCATGTAAACAGTGGCGGTTGTAGCTTGTATGTTGCCCGGGGCCAAACACCATGCATCAGCGTCTGACACCCTAAATACATTTGTTGCAAAATTAAATATTGATGTCTTTGTGGCAGTGTGGCATGGTCTAGGAGCCGTCTGTGAGCAGGGGGAGTTCTGACGCACACAACCAATTGTTTCACCATTTCAAATTTAAAATGGCAGGTATGATGTGCAAAGAAGGCACACAAAATCTGTCAGGGTTTTATTTACATTTGTATTATAGGAATAAGACTTGAGCCCCATGCAGTGAGACACCACTATAGCGCTTTCCATTTTGCCCAATCGCAAACAGTTTATTACTATGATGGCGTTTGTACTTCATATTTCTTTTTGCCCTACCAAAGTACCTATCACTGCGCAAAAAGCTTGGAATACGGATGTGTATATTACAGGAAACCCCCGTTAAACTTTCCAACATACTCCCGTAAACTCCCGAATTGTACCATCACACCTGTATATTACCGTATATTACTGTATTGCCCTCTAAACTTGAGGGTTACGGGCAAAATACAGCGCCCATAATTGCCTGTTAACTCCTCTTTTCATGCAGTGTATAGTGCCACCATCATCAGTTTGACTGTGTGACGTACATGTGTGTGCAAGCGTGCATATCCACAAGAGGATTTGGTCCATTCAAACCTCCTCTCACCTCCATCTCTCCTTCCTCAACTTTCAAAAGCCAATCGCTTTCTACAGTAAATGTGACTTCCTACAAGAAAGGAAATACCAATGCATTTTTATGACTTCCATTAAACTGTTTCTATGCCCTTCTTCTCTTCTAAATGCCCCCACACCACCCCTCCTCCCGCTACACACAGAGGATAAATCATTTGGCTTCCCTGGCTCTGAAAGAATTCTGCCCAGTCATTTATAGCAGTAATTCCCCAATACTGGGTTGCGAGAAAATGTCCCTTTATTCTTTGTTTACTACATTTAGTTTTTTATTATTATTAATCAATTATTCTTTTTTGAAAATAAGTACAAAACAATGCAAAAGTTTCAAAAATAATAACAAAAATAGAACACAATAAGTGTTTAATATGAAACAAAATCTGAAAGTTAAACCATTGGCAAGTGCACGTTGCATGGCTTATCTGCAAACAGTTGGCCCAACATGGGTGGGAAGTAAACACCATCTGGCAGCCATAACGGTAAATATTAGCTGCAGCTGATGCCTTTGTTGATTGTTCTTGAAGTTTGTTGAAATTAATAAATAAAATAAAAATACTTTCAATTTCACACTCGTGTGAAGTCAGGGGCGCTTCTATCATCATACATGATTCAGAATCATCATACATCACATTCCATGCTCAGCCAATCAAATCATCACAAATGTCATTCCGGCCAATCAATTTTGGCGTCTTCACTTCACTTCTGCCGTCACTTTTATCTTCAATATATACTTTGCTCAGCCAATCAAATCATCACTATGCTGGGGTGATCAGCCCATCATCAGCCAATGCTTGTGTTCACAAAGACCACAAAGTTGGGTAGACATGGTCAGGGTTCAATGTCCTCCTCAAGACACTGGAATTATTTCCATTATGGGATGGCCTTTGTGTGTTGTCTCTCCTGCAACTGGTGTTGATAGTCATCTCTGTACATCAAATAGGGGTCCCAAAAGGGCTAACAATGGAACATGGTGACATTTTCTGCTCTGACCTTATTCCTGTATTCTTGTAAGTTCAAACAAATGGACAGCCTGCACATAAAGACTCCATCAATCCCCTCTGGGCGATTTCTCAGTCTCTCTTCTCTCCCTGTCTTGATGCAATAACAGATGACTGATATACAGTAATCTGTAACAGCTTGATTGGCAGCTTCGATGCTCCCGTAAACAAAAGAAACGTGGGAAAAAAACGAGAGAGAACATTCTCTAATACAGCAGTGTGAGTCATGATGTAGATAGATGGAGTGGGCAAAATGTCACAAAGTGCCACGTTGTCGAAGGCCCATGTTTTCACATCTGCAGTTGATTGTGTTTCTTCATAAATGTATCAGCGAAAAGGCAAAGCGTTCCAACAGACAAGGCAGATTAAGCAGGTGGCAACGATTATGTTCATCTTTGAAAATGGAAGCATAAACAAATCCACAGGATAAAAGACAACGTACAGAAAAATGCAGGGGATTCGTTTTGGTGGCTGGTAATTGGCCAACACCAAATTTGGCTTCCCAGTTTGCTTCTCAACTAATGTATTTGGGATAGAAAGCAAAGTAGTGTAAACATAATTATAAAAAGCACCAGTGCAAAGTGCACTGTGTGTGTGTGTGTGTGTGTGTGTGTGTGTGTGTGTGTGTGTGTGTGTTTGTGTGTGTGTGCGTGTGTGTTTGCGTGTGTACAGTATGTGTGTGTGTGCGTGCGTGTACACGTGTGCGTGTGTCTCTCTCTACTGGTATTACTATACGTTTGAGGTCTAAAAATAGAAACAGAGAGAAAAAGAGAAACAGCCTTAAAGTACTGTAGTCCAAAATGCTAGAGCGCACAAGAGAAATTGTAATTTTAATGACTAAGAATGACAAAAAACTAAACAAATCACCCTTTGGGCTTATGGCTTCGTCCTACATGAAAGCCCCCCATACCACGTTCAAACTGCAAATGTCCCCATCAGATTTGAGAGTAATCTATTTTTTATGTATATTGTATAAACGTAGCCAGCAATGTAGTTTTATTTCAGAAAAGCTAGTTGTTAGAGGTCATCAATGCAGAATGTTTAGTAATTATCAAAGATAATCACAAGTATTAGTTTGAATGAATTACTTATAGACAGAACAGGTCCTGTTTAATGTTGCCAGTTATTCCCTCCTCATCTCTCACAATGAAAACGGACACACTGCTGGTTGGCTTTCCCATGAGCGAACACAGCCTGAGGCATGGGATGGGAATTATCATCCTTTTCACAAAAAAGATTTGACGACAATACATAGAAACATACAGTAGTCCAACCAACGTCTGATGGAACATGTGTTATCGTTCGTCTTAATGTACTCGTCACCTGACAGGAGGCACCACATGGACTATGATTTTTGCAGACAAATTTGAGATTAACAGGTTGAAGAGGGCCTGGAAAGGTGGTGAGACATGCACTAGTGACTAGATAGAAGAGGAATGGAAATCAGGATGCAAGGAGTAGAGGTGGCAAAGGCGAAGGAGTTTAAATACCTGAGGTCAACTATCCACAGTAATGGGTGAGTGTGGAAGAGAGGTGAAAAGGAGAGTGCAGGCAGGGTGGAACGGGTGGTGGAAAGTGTCAGGAGCTATCTGTGAAAGAAGGGTACCAGCTGAGACCAGCCATGCTGTACGGCTTGGAAACGGTGGCACTGAAGAAAAGACAGAAGTAGTAGCTGAAGGTGGCTGAATAAAGGATGGTACGATTCTCATTAGGAGTGACAAGGAAGAACATGTAGTCAGAAATGACTACATTATGGGTCAGCCCAGGTTAAAAGGTCTGTGGATAAAACATGAGGGTTCAGATGGTTTGTGCATGTGAAAAGGAGGGATGAGAAGTACATTGGGAGAAGGAGGCTGCTTGTTTATGGACACCCCGACGGAGGTGTGCCATATGAAGCGGACTTGAGCCACGACATGCACTGCCGAGCGAGCTAAAGCCTGTCGCCATGCCGAACGTTGGAATGTCTGCTTGGTCGAATTTGATCCGGATCTATTGAGAGGATGGCATCTCATTTTAGACTTGTTACATGCTTACTATTTAGTTTAGTTTGTTGAATGTTTGCCTATTATGACGTGCCTACGGTATATCATTGGGATGCTAGGGTTCATGTGTTTAAGTTTACTTTTCTCCCTTCCATCCCTTTTAGTAACCCTACTGAAGAGATGTAATGGCAACGCTATCGACTGACGTTCTGTCTCCTACTTAATTAGATCAGAGCAACAGAGTATCAGTGACTGGCTGACATCCAACTGTGGTTAATTAACCTGCAGGAGACAGACATTTAGTCTGCTGGCTCTGTTCACCATAACACATCATATGATGTTGAGGACAGGGTCGTGACACACAAGTTCTGTTCTGAAAGGGCCACAGATACAGAGCTGGGATTGATTGGTGAGATTCACTGATATAAAATCTAATTCTTTCCTGACATCAAGGGCTATGCGGAATTTAGGTCCCAGGCCTGAAGACATAATAATTATGGCCAAGCTCAGTGGTTAGTTTTCAAAATAAAAGCTCTGCGCAAATTGCTATAGCTTTAACTTCCAAGTAACAGACTGTCCAGGCTTGTAAACACGTCTGTGTAATGTAAAAAATGTATATATTATATTGTTTGTGGTAAATAAAACACTGTTAATCTTAATGTAGTAAAAAAATTGTAGTAGTAGTAAAATATATTGTATCTTCTGAATTAAGTCTTAATGATACCAATACTAAATGGTGGTCCAAAATATAGGCGTCTCGAACAGTTACGTTGATATTTTTGTTTGTCGAGGTGCTGCAAATGTGTTTATTACTGTAAATCAATAAGTAGCCTTCAAATATCTTAGAACGTAACTTATTTTCCAAACTGAATCGTCAACAATTTCATTGGCCATTTAACTATTGAACAGATGGTTGGATTTACTTTTATTTATTTATTTTTCGCGAACGCGCATTTGAATGGCTCTCTCATTATCAACGGTCCGGGGGACATTCACATCACCAAGGAAACGGTTCACAACACCTGCGAATCGCGGAACTGAATATTGTATTGTGTGCACAGTGTGCATGAAATTGAACACCAAACACCAAATGTGCCAGTTTACCAGTTACCACCAGTGTGTTATTACTTGCGAGCAGAGCTCACAAGTACTGCGATCGGCTGGGTGTGTATTTATGTCGGGGTATGTACGTAACGTCGGTGTTCTCTCTTGTTTAAGACAAAAAGTACCGTTTATATGTGTGGTGGGGGTTCAGAGTGCTTCCACTAAGGAAAGTAGGCTTTCTAATGACACAACCCGCCTTTGTTTTGGTGAGTAGCAAAAACATTATTTTTATTTACGCTAAAGACGAGAGGCTGGTCTGCATGCATGCAAGCCCCGGAAGTCATCGGTAACATAGCTCTAAATGCAACGGCATTAGAGCTATGGACCAGAGCCAAGAATAGGGATGCTAGGGTTCAAGTGGTTTATGTACAGTTCCTATCACACAAAGATTCGGTGGCCACGTTTTGTAACTCTGAGGACCCCTTCGGGGTCCCGGAACCCCTGAAGAATACCCATGGAGCATGGTCTAGTGACCATAATTATCCTAGGAGATTACCCCATGCATTGCAAACCTAATCTGCATTATCTCTTTTGTTACAGGCCTACACATAACATGTTTTCCAGTAATACTGCGTATTTTCAAGGACATTATAGTTGTGTTGCCTAACAGCAGAATACTAAAATCAATGCCAGGGCCAATGGGCATAGAACTACACAATAGATATCCATAAGAGAGAGAGAGAGAGAGAGAGAGAGAGAGAGAGAGAGAGAGAGAGAGAGAGAGAGAGAGAGAGAGAGAGAGAGAGAGAGAGAGAGAGAGAGAGAGAGAGAGAGAGATTAAACAGCAACTACTGTTAGCTCATCCATCTTTAATGGACTGAACGGTGTACAACATCTTAAACAAACAGCTACTGTATATGGTTGAAATAAGTGGAGATAAATAACAATTTATATTCAATATAGAGCACCATGAATACTACATAGTACAGTACAAGGAGGGTAAGGACAATCCCAATAACGCTAAAGGGAGGAGAGGTAATTCCGTTTCCACATTATGTTCATGATCACCCCCTCACACTGGCCAATCAAAACCCTTCACCATTCTCCTGTACAGTACATGCTCCTCCTATAGTCACAAGCTGGAGAGAGAGAGAGAGAGAGAGAGAGAGAGAGAGAGAGAGAGAGAGAGAGAGAGAGAGAGGCAGGAGCAAAGCTTGGTGAATGGAAGGCTGCGCGAGATGAGGAGGGACTGAGGCAGGAGGATGGGGGGGGGGGGGGTGTCAGGGAGGAGGATTAAATCAGAGAGGAGGAAGAGAGAGTAGTAGGAGCAGGAGAAAGCACCAGAGGCTGCAGAGATATACAGTCCAGGTCTCAGCTCAAAGCCTGCCAGTCAACACCTACTGGATGGAGCTTAAGACAACCGCGCACCCACACAGCAACATCTGACAGCAGACAACACAGAAATGCACTCTTCATTTCAGGACATATCGAAAAGCCATTACACCACACCTGGTGTCAGCACAGTGGAACAGAGAGGAATTACTAACAGGGAACTTTATCTTTGTATTTGACGCCCAAGCTCTTGATTTTGGAGTCATGGAGATGAAAGGATGACACATTAAAAGAAAGGGCAAAGAGGGAGGGTCGGCTTCAGGTTGCCAGGAATTTCACAGAACGGGCTGAAAGCCCAGTGATCCTTTGCATGAGCCTTGATCGGAACACTCACCCACTCGCCTGCTATAAAAAGAGTGTACAAACTGGCTGGTGGAGAGAACGAGACATACGAGAGAGAGAGACAGATGGGACAAGAGTGGGAGAGACGAAAAGATGCGTGTGAGTCCACGCGAGTGCCTCTTTAACATAAGTAGGTATTTGAAACCTCCCATACGTCTGTGAGACAGAGTGCAGCCATGTGCACGAAGCGCTGACTTCTTCGGGGGGGAAAAGCTATTTCCGTGGGCGTGGGCAAAACACAGCTGGGACCGTGATTCACAAAAAGAAAAAAAAGAAAAAGAAAAAACTAACTTGGTGTGGGTACAAACAAAAGACAATGCAACTACAGACAAGATTTGTGTCACGTTAAGGGAGTTGTGAGCGAAACAGAAATACGAGACAAGAACAGAGAAGGTGAGGAGGAGAACTTTTAGCTGATGACAAAAAAAGAACAACACAAGAAACAACGCACATAACAATAATTTAAAATGGTTCTTGATTGACATTTTATGACAGATCTGCAGAGGTACATCGAGAGGACAACTTGAAGTATTTGATTCTCCGGCCAACAAAGAAAAGACTCTGGGTAACATGGACTTAAATAAGACTACAGTGACAAACAGGATCTGATGATCAAGAACATTATTTTGCATTCAAAGGATATTATTTCACAATTGTGGATCTACAATGAGATGGCCCTGTGCTATTGTTAAATGAACTACTGAGAGGTGAGGGGGAAAACATGCTATGATTTGGATCATATACAAATGACTCTGGTTGGTCTGGTTGGTTTTACAGTTTCATGTCACTGGAATAAAATGAATGTCCAGCAGACAAAAATAGGGAATTTTACAATGTGCCACCACTGTCACCACACCATTTGGATGAGTTTGTTGTGACTCAACTGTATTTCATTAGTTAGTTACTTTTAGTTTGTCTCTATCCCTCCCAGTATTCCAACCTTTCTTACCTTGACACTCTTAAATTAGTTATGTATTGCTGAGAGAGAAAAGACAGCTCTGGCTGTACCCCTGATCTCTTGGGATTTTTTCGTTGATCCAGACACACCTGGATGAACTGTATCTTTTTTTAATTTAATGTAGTCCACCCCTGTACATGGCTCTGGCACACAGCTCGCTGTTCTGTTGATACTGTAGGTGGATACGGATGCAGTCGATTGGTTTGACATTAACGGGTGCCGGGCAAAACAAACGTTCACGCCTGAGTGCGCACCGGGACCTGGAATAAAAGGGGCTACGCATACATAATGCTGACTCTTCAGTTTGTGGCCTGTGGCTTTGAATGAATGCATCAAATGAGCCGTTTTTTACTACCTTGTCCTGAAAATGACGGAGACGACTGAGGGAGAGGGATTTGAACAGTTACACTGGGTTCTCTGCCCATGGAACCAAGCGTAAACGGGTGAACACAAACACCTCTGTAAAATGATTAATGCATGACAAAAAAGTAGGGGATATAAAGCTCTCCATGGGCTAATTGATTTGCCCATAGCTTACTGTAAATCAGGCATATAACTAGAACAATTATTATTCATAGGGGGGGGGGGGAGGGAGTAAATAAATTAAGTAAAGACAAATAAACAACAATCAAAAACCAGACCATCCTAAAGGAGGTTGAAGCAGTGCACGGGCTAGACTGCCTGTGGTCAGTGCCTGGTGTTTATTTACACCATGTGGTGCACTGATGGTCACAGTGGACAGGGTGTGGTGGTGGCAGCGGCAACATTTCCACCATCATGGTGGTCTGCTATCGCAATGTTGGCCTGTGTCCTGTTCGCCCAGCTGAGCCCTGCCAAAGGCAGCGTCTGCCCTTCTGGCTGCCTATGTGCTTCTGACATCCTCAGCTGCACTGCCCAGAGACTGGAGCAGGTACCCAGTGAGATGCCACTTTCCGCTGTCACTCTGGATCTTAGCCATAATCGCATAGCATGTCTGTATCAGGGCAGCTTTGGAGGGCTCCCGCGAATGGAAGCGCTGCGCCTGGCACACAACCAGCTGAGGGAAATTCAACCGGGGGCCTTCCAGAATGGTTCTGGGACTCTGCTCCGGACCCTGGATCTCTCCTCAAATCAGCTCCAAGTGTTGGAGGAGCACTACTTCTTGGAAATGTCCGAATTGGAGGAGCTACTGCTCTTCAACAACCGCATCGCCCGCGTGGAAAGCAGGGCCCTGATCGGGCTGGGCAGCCTCCGCAAGGCCTATCTAAGCCACAACCGACTCACCGACTTCCCGTTTTTTTCCATCCAGGAGCACAGCCACCCACATCTGTCTTTGCTGGACCTGTCCTCCAACCGCCTGCCCAAGCTGCCTCTGGAGGACATATTAAACTTACCCTCAGCAGTCCAGAGTGGACTCTACCTCCATAACAACTCCCTGGTGTGCGAGTGCTCCATGTACGCGCTGTTCCGCTACTGGGAGCAAAAGGGCTACGCCTCAGTGTGGGACTACAGACAGGAGCACACCTGCCTCGTCTACGGGATACAGAGAGGCACTGTGCGCTTCTTCTTGCACGGACGCTATTTTGAGAACTGCAGCCTGAGCGAGATGAATCAACTGCTTCAGCGGGAGAGCGACGTCTTGGTATACGTCGGCCAGGGGGTGATCTTAAACTGCTCCACAACCTTTCCGGGGCGGCACGTCACCTTCCTGTGGGTGTCGCCCAACCAGGAATATGTGGCGCCACCGGGAAACAATGGCTCGCTGAAGATGTACGCCAACGGCAGCCTGGAGATCGTAGCTGCACGAACCGAGGACTCAGGTGTTTACTGGTGCATGGCACAGGACCGGCGGCGGCAGCGCAACGAGACACGGGAGGTCAACGTGACCGTGGCATATCCGCAGGGCATGTCCGAACACGAGGAGCCTTTCAACACGGGCTTCACCACGCTGCTGGGCTGCGTTGTCAGCCTGGTGGTGGTACTGATGTACCTCTTCCTGACACCCTGCCACTGCCCCACGCGCTGTGGCAAGGCCCCAACCCCGGCCGCTGCCGCCACCAGCCCAGGGAATGAAGCCGGCGGTGTGGGCAGTGCGCAGTCCTCCATCCTTACACCCACGCCGCCCGCCACGACCGAGGGGCCCGGCCGTAAGGTCAGTACCAACAAGCATGTGGCCTTTCTGGAGCCTATCAGGGAGCAGCAGAACGGCAGACTCAGGGCGGGGCCGGGAAGCGGGGCAGTGCACGGACACCTGGGACTGGGTTTGCTGCTAGGCGTGGAGCACCCACCCAAGCTGCATAACCAATCACAGCAGAGGGCGGGGGAGACAGACTCTATCATGTCTGTTTTCTCAGACACGCCTACAGGGTTGCCTTAGTGACAGACAGACCCAACAGACACTGTCCAATCTCACTCACTCAATTTTCTAACCCTCAGCACCTCCCACTGCATCCAGCACCAGACCTGAGCAAAATAGTAGTCTGAATTATTAGTTTTTATCTTAGCAAAGATATTTCAGAGGCTATGACATTGCTTTTGCCATTAGTAAGACATATCTACTGTACCTGTTTTAACTATTTCAAACCAAATTCAAATGATATGCTACTGTATATCCTGCTTTTGCCCAGGTATTTTCCCTCAACCTTGCAGCCACAAACCAATGCACTGTGTGAAGGTGTAGTCTCTCTCCTGATGTAGCAGGCTGACAGAGTAGGCACGGTTCTTGTACAGAAGGCAAGCGACAAATAGTCATAGGGGAGGAGAGAGCAACAAGACAAGTGCCAAAGTAGAGAGATAAGGATTAGGGCCATGAACAAAAAGAGAGAACGAAAAGCACTTAGGGGGATTTGTGCGTACTGCCAAGTCTGGCTTGGGGGGAGTTGCATACGAGAGAGAAGAAGAGGAGAGAGAGAGAGAGAGAGAGAGAGAGAGAGAGAGAGAGAGAGAGAGAGAGAGAGAGAGAGAGAGAGAGAGAGAGAGTAACTCAGTAAGAACCCAACTAAGGGGGAACAGGAATGAGTTGAAATTATGGACTGCTGCTGAAACCAAGTGCACGGACTTACCCTTTAAGCACGGCTTTGAACCTTTAATAAACAATAGCCTTCTTGTCTTAGAGACTTAGACAGACAGAGAGATGGAGCAAACATCTCCTTGTACAGCTTTGCTAAATTGCTAGTATATACTGTATGTTTTTGTTTTCCATTTCAGTGCTGGTTGATTAGCTCCAAACCAATCTGCGTAAAGTAACTGTTGGCATGTGACGTGCTTTAGAATAGGAAGTAAAAATGAATGTGGTTTTAAAGGCAGGCTTTGGAATGTTGGAAATTAAAACCCTACCAAATTAAACACTGAAAGCAAAGGGTGGAAAAAAAACCTTTGCATGAGGCAATTGCTATATGGTGAAAACACTTCAATCAATGGGGGATAATTGTTTGCTAAATTCTATTTGGCGATAGCCTAGCTCTAGTCGTAAGCATTTTATTTTTGGGGTTATGTTGCTATTTTCCTGGAAAGACTCTGCAAAACTGGACTGGCGACGAAAGAAAAGAGACTCAAATCTTGCCTTTGTGTGGCAAGTATACAAAAGGACTGAATGGACAATAAGGACACCCACGTTTGTTTTTATGCCTTTCACTGTCTTCATGGTGTTCAACTGCATCATCCCTTCCTTGCACTCCTCCTCTCCTCCTTTCACTTCTCCCCGCCTATCATCCTCTCTTTATCTATGTGTTAATAAATCTTTCATCTTGGATCGGCCAGGGAATGTCTGCCTTATTATTGTTACTCACAGGGGTAGTTTGGTAAGCTTGCACATAACCAGATGACGGGCAAAGTGTCTCTAAGTGTAAGTGTGTGTGTGTGTGTGTGTGTGTGTGTGTGTGTGTGTGTGTGTGTGTTCTTAGTTCCTCTGACAAAGGAAAATTAACAAGACAGAGTAAGCTGCAGATTAAGCCATTGAACAATGTTACCAATTCACACTTTTCCTTGCATGCTGCACTAATACTCTGCAGTCTTTTTTCTTTTTTTGTGGGGTGATGTGACAAACAGGACATGCTGTAGGTAGGAGCTTCATTATGTGTATTTGTTTTAACTAAAAATAAACTTAGATCAACGTATACTTTAACAGTAGGAATGCAAACTAGGAGTATGCTTCTAAGGTTTTAATGCGCTTTTCAGGTGGCTCAAAAAGAGTCAGGCAGGCAAGAAATGCATATTAAATATTTAACACAAAAACAACAATGTGGAAGGGCTTCCAAAACAATGCCAACATAACAAAGTAGGCTTCTAGTAGCCTGGGCACCATTCCATTTCGGGTTCATGAACCGGTCGGCAGCGGATATCGCTACGTCATATTGTAGTATTGTTTTGTAGTCAGCAATCTTCCAGAACTTCCTTTTCCCTCAAACCAATTTTTCTCAATAAAAGCTACAGGCTACGAGAGCTTTTATTGTTCTTCTTCCGGTTTGAGGGAAAAGGAAGTTCCGTTTGATTGTTCCTGCCTGATGACTACAAAACAATGACTACAACATCACGTAACGATATCATCCACTCCAGACCGGTTCACACGGCACATTTGGAAAAGAGACCGGGCTTTCCCCCGAGGTGGAAACCCTGGTGAGGCGAGGTTAAGGTTTCTAGTAGTTTTTTGACTGAATCAAAATATGTAGTAGTGCTGTTAAGGTAGTGCACCGAGTTCAAAACATCAGGCTGTAAACATAAATGCAGCACAGGCAATCCATTTCCAACTCAACTTCATCATCATTACACGCCAGCAAGAACGAATCCCAGAAATATTAAACTGATGTAGAAATGATGGAGGATGAAACCAAAATTGAAGCAAAGAGGTGTTGGGAAACCAAAATGTGTGTTCCTATTGCTGAGGTCCATCTTGCTGGTGTGTGCAATGCAGTCTGTAATTGTGTTTGGTTGGAAATATGTTGCCTGTGCTGCATATGTATTATGTCAACAGCTTGTTGTGTTTCTTTCAAAGTGCCGTTTCCATGATACGTGCATCTATAAATGCGTCACGTCTCTGTACGTCTGTAATCCATCCAACTCAAGAACCGTTCCCCCCCACCCACTTCAAATTTGACACACGTGTGTGTGTGTGTGTGTGTGTGTGTGTGTGTACACAGATGCTTTATGAATGTTTGCGTGTTGATGGTCTCATCATTGTATTGTATTTCAGGGTCAGTGCAAAGGATGAGAGGATCTCTAAGGTTACCGCTAATTAATACAAAGTGTCATGGAGGCCAACATGATGTGCTTTTCTGCAATGTGTGGGCTACAATAAGGATGCAGAGTCCGTCCGTTTAATTAGGGCCTTGCTGTCAAGGATTATCTGTGAGTGAGTGTGCGCCAAAATAAATAAATATATAATAATTTAAAAAAATCCCCCTCACCCATGTGCGTGCAAGAGTAATTACAGCATACAACAAAGGATTTTCCCAGAAGAATAGCCGAGTAGGCAAGTCATGCCTTGCTACCATGTGACTGAGGTCATTAAGCCACATCCTGTGCAGAGACATTTGCTGGAATTCTTCATCAAAGAACCACATGCTGCATCAGGTTGAAAACAGTAGTGAACAAAATTAACACTGTAAACATACATAGAGAACAGATATGGAATTAGATGAGCACTTTTCCTAAACACGTACGGTAGGCGCTCTCACATCTCTTCCTCATGCGCATCTTCTCATTTCTCCTCTCCTCTCTGTCACGTCTTTTTTTTTCCAGTTTCTTTCTTTGCCTCTCTGAATTTTTCCTTCCCCTTCCCCTCCAATTCCCTCTATTCCTCAGAAAGAACCTGTCTCAACAGTGTACTGCATGCAACAGCCAGGGGAGACAGCCACTAGTTATAAATAAGAGGTGAATTATTGATTTGAGAGAGAGAGAGTGAGAGAGAGAGAGAGAGAGAGAGAGAGAGAGAGACAGCCTCCGTACCTTGCACGGTACCTGCAAAGTTTGAAGTTTGTTTTTTAAGTTTCCATGACCATAGGGACCATTCACACAGACTTGAAAACAAAACACAGGGATTTTTCTCATGAATTCATAAATGAATGTATGTATTTATTTATTATATTCCTTTCACAGTTGCAATTGTATCGATCCCAAATTCAACACACACACACACACACACACACACACACACACACACACACACACACACACACACACACACACACACACACACACACACACACACACACACACACACACACACATACACAGTTAGACATAGTTATAGATAGATTAGATTCAGGGCCACCACATGCATACTGTATGAGTGTGAGTGTGTCGAGAGTTCAGCCTAAAGTATAACAAGTGTAATAAAAGTGTAAGTACGTATTGAGAGTTCAGCCTAAAGTATAACAAGTGTAATAAAAGTGTAAGTACGTATTGAGCTAAGAATGGGCGGGTCTACAGTCATGTTTAAGAATTTGCCTCAGAATGACAGTTGACATAGTGA
Source organism: Protomyctophum bolini (assembly GCF_963924005.1). Taxonomy (NCBI): domain Eukaryota; kingdom Metazoa; phylum Chordata; class Actinopteri; order Myctophiformes; family Myctophidae; genus Protomyctophum; species Protomyctophum bolini. The sequence continues at coordinate 35,506,909 of NC_137863.1, forward strand.
GAAAGAGAGACAGAGAGAGAGGCTTTGTATTTAACCGTACATTCTCAACTGAGGGCCACCTAAGCGAAATGGTTGTGTAAAACATTGTTTTATACAGTACCTACGGGCGTGCACAGGCCAGAAACGGCTTTGTGAATCAGCAGCTATATCCCATAATGTGGGGTAACATACCCAGCAGCAAAATACAGGCTTCCAATCTAAGCTTCTGTAAGTGTATATAATTCAGTTGGTGTGTTTTGTTCATGAACAAGAGTTCAGAGAATATTTAACAGAATTTCCAGGCCTAATATAACAATCATTCAGCGCAATAATACTCTTACTCCTTTTTGTCCTAAAACAGTGTAGCAAAAATAAAGCATAGCACATAGAATGGTATAATTCCATTCCAAATTTCAGGACAAACTGTTGCGTGGGTTGTTGTCTTGCCGTAGTACAAGAAAAAGCACCAGTAGGACCTGGGCCGTTGAGAAGCCTTGGAGTATGAGATGTTTTTTTGCTTTTCGCATGGCTGACCAGTGCCAATTCCCCCATGTTCCATCATCAAATGTGTTGATGCAAGACATCAAATGTTGTGACGTTTGCATCCAGCTCGATTTGGGTATTGTGGAAACTAGTTCAACTGATAGATTATAACTACCAGTTACGCTGCATCATCAACGACTAATCACGTGTTGCTCTCAAGAGTTAGGATGCACTGCACAGGTTGGTGAACAGATCTACTCTACAAGCCTAACTACGCATCACGCTGCAGAACACTGTGAGCTTGTAGAGCTGCTCCTTTTGTCACATCCAGTAAACGTTTTTGTTTTGCATTAACTAAATCAATAGCCAACAACATTGCGTAGCCAACTATTTTTCCAGGCTCTTTATACATTTATAAAACGGTTTTATTTTTCAAATTTCAAAATAGTCTTTCATGATATCTGACAAAATATGACAATTCCCACATGCCTCTATACAACCACAAAGGAATGGACCCAAGTATGTTTCCATAGAGGGGAAACATACGTACTTCAAGTGGCCATAAAACAGGCTTAAAATGCACACACAGACAGGAAGCACACACACACACACACACACACACACACACACACACACACACACACACACACACACACACACACACACACACACACACACACACACACACACACACATTCTGTACACAGCACCGCCACCTATACGCACACACATGCATAGTATGAAGTATATCTAAACATTAAGGCAGACACACAAATGCACAGGGTGGGTAGTAATGGAAACATGCTGACGAGTGCAACTCTGAATACTCTGCGGACCCACCTATGCACTCACACACACACACACACACACACAAGACCCATTAATCTTCCGCGGTTCACTTCCAGGGCTACCCCACATAGCAGGACATTATCCAACATCATCATCATCAGCCAAACGTTATGGTCTGTCATAGGTCACAGATTGTCATGCCAATCTACAGTATATGAGGGCCAGGCCTCGTTAGTGTTTGACAGAATAGCATATCATTATGGACAGGAAATGAGTGAGGATGGAGTGGGAGAGAGAGAGAGAGAGAGACGGGCATACAGTATGTGTGTCTGTACATTATGCAAATGTTTGTGTGAGAATGTGACTGTGTGTAGGTGTAAAATACTGTATGTAGCACATGCATGCCCGAGAGAACTGCTACAGCCCTCTAATGACACACTGTATGTTTTTGTATACAGAGGCGCTCAAATATAAATATTATTTCCTATAAAGGCCCTACAGTCACAGAGTGCTCACAGGCAGACTGATAACATGCACAGGCCACTTCCATCATACAAGTTACAATATAGAGGCTAAGGTTACCACTCATTTATGCAAAGTGTCATGGAGGCCAATGTGATGTGATGTGCTTGCCTGTAACATGTGCGCTACAATGGAGATGGAGAGTCTGTCATCATCATCATCTGTGACGAGAAAATTAAAAAACTAAAGTTCAGTTTGCTAAGTTGTGATGTAGTAGACAACATAGAATAGTATAGTTTAGGGTTTTGGACTGGCAACAAACAACTTATTTTGTAAATATAAGGCCTGTATGCATTTGTACAAGTGTATTGTGGACTTTACAGAAACTCCTCCTTTGTAAGGCTACCTTTCCATACATCCACAATTCATCCTTTAAGGACCTACAGTAACCTCCTCTTGTCTATAATGGTGACAGTGGCAAAGAAAATACTCAGTAAGAATAATATGAATAACATACAGTATGTGCAAACTTCAGTAATGCGGCATTGTAAGCATCACACACCAAATCTGGAGTTGAAAAGCCCAACACCTGAGATGGATTGCGGACTTAGTTATTCGTAACTGCATAACTATGTATATTGCTTATTAAAGCCACCTCACACATTGAAAGAATAAAGATAAATCATACACTAAATGTCAACCACGTATGCCTTATATGCATGTGCCCCTACCACGCACAACGGCAGTGGGAAAGCCACCCATAACTGTAGCACCTTAACAGCATGTAGACAACATCAGCTCACATCACTTCCTCCTCCTGGATGCAGAGCACCAGCTCCTCGTTCAGAGTCAGAGGTAAAACCGTCAGAGTTATTATAGGGGAAGATAAAGGATGTTTATCTGCCCATTCTGTGGAGGGCCGGATGACAGTCCGTCAAACATTTAGAAGTTCTGCCGGAAGGTTAGTAACGACTAACGAGCCACACCATGTTTGGTCCCTTCTCAGGAGATGATTATACAGAGCTTGCTGTATGAATGTGTGTATGGGTGCCAAAAAAAAATTCAACATATTATATATCCTAGCTGTATGGGGCCACATTCAAATTGCTTAAAGATATCCTCCTGGCAAAGCACATCCTTTTTATGGGCTTCATAGAAAATGTAAGCGAGACGTTTCATGTCATGATTATCAATGCAAAATATAAATGTCTGAAAACTCTGGTCAATACCCAGTAGAGTAGGTAATCACAATGAATAAATATAAGTGATCAACCTGATATCCAAGCATTCACATGGTTCAGTGAGTTATGTGTTGTAAATGCTCAGTAAATTATTAACTACTTCCGTTTTCAGATCACAGAGGTAGAGTACAGCAAGGACAGCAGAATGAATGCAAAAAATAAAACAATGAAAACATCTTAAATAACAATATCATAAATTATAAGAATACCATAAATAAAGGATAGGCTAAATAAATTAAACACACATCAACATTGTGTGAGTCTGTTCTGTACTCCTTTGAACTTGTACTCCTTTGAACTTGTACTGCTGGCCCAGAGAAGGAGTTCCCTAACTTATTCAGCTCGGCTCGAGATTCAAAACAGAAGCTTTGTGTTACTCCCCAGAAGCCAAACTTACAACAATACAAGAATGAACCACAAGGTCTAAAGATGACGTGATGAGCTGTGTTAGCTTGCAGATCTGCTATTCTCACTATTTTAGAACATCTCTGAACATTTGTGTAGGAAACAAAACAGATTAATGTGCACGTTGCGACCAATACAATCGGGTCTGCAATGTTTGGGAAACACTGGCCAAGAGAATTAGGCATACAAAACATTTGTCCTTTTCAAGATGGACCGAAGTGCAAAAATGTCTGCATGTTCACATGTTCTGGCTTTAGTTCTGCCTGTATAGCAGTGTACTTACTGTATGTGCCCACTGGCACTGCCCACTGCCTCTGAAGCAACACTTGCCCGTCATAGAGCTACAGCGCCTTTTCAAATCACTCCTGAGGATATTAATGATTATGCCGATAATGGAAATTTGCCACAATAAAGTTATGCTGAGTGTTTTTATCGCGATACAATTTGAAATCCTATATCCTCCCACCCCTTTTATGGACCATTACGCCATGAAAGTCAATGTTGGTCTTATCGTCTTCTCTCCATCCCTCCCTTTCCATGAAGCTTTCCCAATCCCATTAGTGACTGGCCACACTGGGACATTATAGACAGTATCATTTATAATTTGCTCTGACACACTCTAGTCCCTTTCAATGATGCATAACATCTAATGGAGGACATTGATATCCTGGGGTGCACGCATGCACTCACGCACGCCCACAAACCCAGGTCGTGAGCTCTTACCTAAACACAAAGACAAGCCAATAAACAGACAAAGCTTAGCATTTTCAGTCCACATGCCTGCGTGTGCATGCGTGCGCACGCACACACAGATTGTGAGCTCTTATCTAAACAAAGTCACACTAATAAACAGACAAAACATGTTCAGCCCACACACACACACACACAGCTTTTCTAGGCGCTATGGCCTGCTAGCTTCTGTATGAGCTAGTGTTTTAAGTGTAGCAGCCAGTTAATCTGTAGGCCATCCATCCTCACTATGAACTGAAGCCAAAATGTAACAGTTTAGAGTATGCTTGCACTGATTAACCAATGTGAGGGGAGATGAGAGAGGGGAAAGAAAAATGCAAATGTTGCTATGCTACTGTATCTTGCCCGTATATTTAAACAGCCCTGTAAGTGGCACCTAAATGAGTCAGGTGTGCAGTGGATGCATGCAAAGGGGGGAAGCTGAAGCAAATTAAAGCTTGATTCATATTCGTGTCGCATGACACACCAAATCACTAGTTTTCTAGATAGAAACAAAGCTTTTTCTTAAAGTAACACGTCTATTTTCTGTAACACTGAATTAGTAGACCATAACATTGGCACATTCATCAGTTGTCAAATAAACCATCGGCTGTCAGACGAAACTCACTTGGTCGTCTTGTGCAGCATGATTCAGAGCACTAAGAAAACTATGAAAGTGGAATAAAATGTAATGACATCTTCATGGAAGGGAATTATTCATTCACAATATTTAAGCTTAGTGATCCACTCTGCGAGTGCACTCTAAAACAACACACTACTAATGTATTTAAATTGCTTGTCATAACAAAGACATAGTAAACATCCATCAATACACATTCAATAAGGCCTTATAGTTATAAGGCTTTAAGTGTCATGTCATAGTTATGACCATATAATGTCCGTCTTATGCATGACCATCATAGGTAACAACATATAGCTATAGGTCAACATACAGTAACCTATAGCTATAAACAGGTACAGTAACTGCTGGTAAGGATTGCCGGCCTGAGGAGAAAAAATGTGGTCGTTTAAATTGGCTGTTGGATGCTCATTCAATGCCTCTTTCCTAAACCCATTTATTTTTTAGAATAAGTAAGTAAGTAAATAAATAAATATGACTGGGTTCCTGCCAAACTGTTGAGTTGATAAACAATTACATGAAAGCAATTGTGGCCATTGACTGTGTTGAATTCCCATCCAGGAAAGGGTTGAGGTAAAAGCCAAAACATAAAACGGACGTGGACAGGCGAGGCAGGGGAACAGAAAGAGAATAATACATATTGGATAGCAGACCCTTGAACTGATACCTACTACTGGAGCTGCCAGCTTGGATATCAAATCAAACGTGGAGAAGCAAAAAAAAAAAAAGGCAAATACTGTAGCAAAACAAATCATGACCTCCACTATAACTCCACTCTTTTCTGGCAATGGATACATATAGTGGCAGACCATACAGCACTGTTTAGTGGGGGTGTGAGAGAGCAGAGCAGATAAGAGAAGAGAATATATGAACAGGGTAAATATAGCGATCATATACAACATATGTTTAAAAATGTATAAAAAGCAATAGAAAATAGGAAAATATGGGATTAATGCATATTTCAAATGGTCAAAATATGGTATCTAAAGTACATTGGCAAAGACACACTTCGATGGTCCAAAGTATGGGTCGAACAAGTTCTGACATGCAAGAGAAACGTCCAGTTAGCTTTCTGAGGAACCATTAGCAATCACTACATGACACTCTCTCTCTGTGTCTCTCGCCCGCGGTCTCTGAGGCTATAATGAGCGGACTGCTACTGTATGGTCATTGCTGAGTGATGTGATCTAGTACTGCACACGCAGACGTCCAGAGACTTAATATTCTTACGATCGTCATGGGGGTCCATGACGATCAGCCCTCAGCCCTCCTCTTCCGGTGGGACGCCTATGTTTTCATTCCCACTAACAAAATGTTTTACACATTCTGAATGCCCGTGCTGACAGATTCAGTGGCACAGCTCCGAATCTGTTCTTGAGAGACTAAGCATGCACTGCTTAATGTCCTTATTACCCTAGTACATCTGCCTAACAACCAACATATCATCCCCATGCACAACACCATGACTAGACCAGTGGTTCTCTTATTACCCTAGTACATCTGCCTAACAACCAACATATCATCCCCATGCACAACACCATGACTAGACCAGTGGTTCTCTTATTACCCTAGTACATCTGCCTAACAACCAACATATCATCCCCATGCACAACACCATGACTAGACCAGTGGTTCTCAACCCGTACAGGCCGTGACCCCAACATATCATCATATTTGAACTGCGACCAAACCAACCAAATAAAATAAAGTAAAGTAAAGTTTAAACTACCGGTATGCTAATAGTTAATATGATTAATGAAATGTGGTGCGCAAAAGAGTACACCGGATTATTTTCATTAGCTGCAGGTGTATTTACCCTGCCGTTGCACACCTGTGAAAAAGGTCCATTCAAGTGAATGAGCAAACAGTAAATGTTGTGACATGAGGCCGACCTGCTGAGTACACAGCATTGACTGAGAGGACTTTTAGGCAGAAGATAAGCGTTGTGTGTATGTGTGTGTGTGTGTGTGTGTGTGTGTGTGTGTGTGTGTGTGTGCGTGCGTGTGCGTGTGCGTGTGCGTGATTCAATCTTAAATCACTCCGACTCCCTCTTATTCCTTGTGTAGTAATTGAAGCATTTATTTTAACCTCATCTCTCAGCTGAGGACTAATGTTTTACCAACTGGCTGTAAACAGCTGTGTAGAGCTGTGCGGCAGGGTAGTAAAGCACATTTTGAATATTTCATAACCAAATGTGTAGGAGGATTCAAATTATTCATTGTACAAGCAAAGAGTATACTTCTGTGGCTGTTTTAGGAATCTGGCCAGACGGATGCATTTGCACCTTTTTTGAAATACCGGAGTAGCTAGTAGGGACACTACTTAAAGGATAGCATTCTATGTCTGTAGAAAACAGACACATGGAGGCATGTGTCTACACTCTACAGTAATGTCCTTGTCACTTTGCCCAACCTTTTTAGCTGCTAAGGGCAGAAGAGAGCTAAAAAGAAGCCCGCGAACCTTGGCCATGTGGGTCGTGTTGCTACAGCAGGCCAACGTACAGTAGTGAGACAAAAGCATGGACATGAGCTTGTAGATGTGCAATTTTGTAAAAAAAAAAATGTGAAAATGTGTGCAAATCTTTGATTGTATATGTAATTTTTTAACTCAACTTGCTGCAAATTGTAGAAGAATATAAAAAGTAGTATATTTTACTCTTGTATACTGTATATACTCTTATATTCTTGTATACTGTATATACTCTTATATTCTTGTATACTGTATATTGATCCAGCATCCAGCCTGGTAGGTCTGGGATGTGCGTGTCTTTTGGATGTTCATCAGTTTCTCTCTCACCACTATTTTTTAATTTATTTTGTTTTCTCCGAAAACTGTTATAGGATTTAGAAGACTTTGGTAGAATGGGCTTTAACCCATTCTGACCGGGCACCCATTTTGGTGTTAGCATCATGTTATGCTTTACCTATTGAAAAATAGCAGATCTACAAGCTCATATCGCGCCACCGAGTGGCGCGATACGAGCTTGTAGGTCTGCTATTTTTGAAAAATTCGAAGAACGACTGACATTTTTAGAATCTGATCTCAGGTCAGAATGGGTTCATCAGACCAGTGTGTGTCCAGTGGAAACCTCGTATGAATCTGATCTCAGGTCAGAATGGGTTAAAATGCTTCGACAATGGAATGGACATTGTTGCTCCATCCATCCCCTCCAGCTCCCTGGTTCATCGGCCCGTCTGCGGAACTGCAGGCAGACTCTAAATTGTTCAGTCCTGGGCTCCACTTCAGTATGACGATGGATGAGCTACAGAATGGGTGGCTGCCTGCTGCTACACTCTGTTAACTAAACATTAGCTTGTGCAGAAGCTAGCTTGGTGTTTCCATTTGTACCACTCACGTGTAAGGACACACATTATGCAGATTACGCACACGCGTGCCACGCCAAGAATGGCAAATAATCCATTAATCAAGTTCCCGGAACTTTCTTGTCCATGTTCTCTGCTCCATGCACATTATTATTCACACACAGACCTTATCGCCCATAAACCCACCCCAAAAAACAGTTATTTCACAAAACGGTGACTAATGATTGCAACTCAGATTGTGTGTGAGAGTCTTATGTTGTGAGTGTTTTGAGAATTTTAACAGAGAGAGAAACAGAGAGAAACAGACAAGACACACAGAGAGAGGTTGTGCACATGGTGTTTGTGTGTACCCCAAAGACTGAGCATTGCAGAGGAAACTCTCAATACTGTACAAAAATGTGTGTACCGTGTAGATGTTGTGTGTGTGTGTGTGTGTGTGTGTGTGTGTGTGTGTGTGTGTGTGTGTGTGCGCGCGCGCGCGCGCGCTTGTGAACACGTGCATGGTGGTGTGTAGATAAGATTAAGTTAGAAAGAGAAGAAAAAAGAGAGTGTAGTGAGAGAGAGCCTAGAGCAGTGGTTCCCAAAGTGGGGTCCACCCACAGGGGTACTTGAGGGAGTTCCAGGGGGGACCCAGCTAAATGATAATTTGGAACCAAATGCGTCTGTAACTCAGAGAGCGTACAAAATGGACCCTAACGAGTTAAATTAGCATTGATTTTACAATATAAATTGTGGGTCCAAGAGATATAAATGCTATTAAATAGTGGTCCGTAGACTAATGCATGTCAAACTGGGGGTCCTTGAAATTAAACGGGTTGAAAATAACTGCTAGAGCTGTAAAAACCTTCTCTTATGGGGGTCCATGGCATGTCTTTTCAAATGGGGGTCCGCAGGCTAATTAGTGTCAATTTGGGGGTCCTTGACATGACAAAGTTTGGGAACCCCAGCAGAAGTCCCTAAAAATAGATCCAGACAGCAGAAGAGCAACAGAACTATTGTCCTGGAGACATAGAGTACAAGTCTTCAGCTCAGCTCATCTTTAAAACGCAGCTCCACACATAAATACAGCCAGGCGGTTATGCAAAATGAATGTTGCAGTTAAAAGTCCAGAAGTTTGCAACTCTAGAACTAGCATAATACCCTCTGAATAATATTCAGAGGTTTAAAGCAAATATAGGCTAAAGGGCATTAAACTCGATTATGCCTTGGGAATTAATAGATTTTCTGTAATCAGTCATGAGGCAGAGTTCTATCAGGGGAAATAGCCAATGGGCAGAGGTTCACATAACTGGTGTGCAAGAGCACATGCGTGGTCAAAATTAAACGTTGCATGGCAGATCAAACAGAAAGAAGCGCTCTTAGCCTCTTGCGTTCCACCGCCGGGACCAACAATGTATTTATAGTCAGTTACTAGCTCTGGTGTACTTCAAATGTCTATACTATCCATTTACTGTATGTACTGTACAACTAGTGTTGACTGATCATCGCTGTACGTTTCTGAACCAATCAGAGCGTTGCATCCCTTCGGGCGATGGGACGGTAGCTCTGCTACACATGCAACGCATGGAGTTTGTTTAGACAGTCGGCCAGCTACCAGTTTTCTGCTATGTGGCTTATTATTAACCTATTTTAGCATGCTGAAGTTTAAATGGATGTCATCTCGGATGAGATTAAAAACAGAGTAGGTCTGTAATCAACAACAGAGCTGTGTTTGGAGGAACTGCAGCAATGGGAATCAAACCCGACACGCCTTCACACAACACGTTTTTGTTCAAAGGAGATCATTCAAATTGGCTTTTTATGGATCTGATGACCACGGATATAGTCTAAAAGTGTGAAAAAACATATTTTTTCATTTCACTAGGTCTTTAAAGGAACTCTGTTCCTGTTGAAACCAAGCTGTCATGACAAGCTGCTATACTGCTGCATGAAAACAAGAATGCAACAAGAAACAAGAAAGTAAACAAGAATCCAGGTGAATTTAGAGCATTTTGGCCATTATTTACCACAGTATATGAAAACCACACAGCTGTGACGTAAACAATGTAGGACGACACACTTTGGAAGTGTGTTAAACATTCGCAGCATACCAATAGGTGAGTGGAATTTAATCTGGCTCATGCTGGCTGGATAAAGTAATGTTGCGATGGAGGAGAGATAACCTGTAGCTCCACTATAAGGCTACTATAGTGTGCAATAACACAGGTGCAGGTACACAAGGATTCGACCGGCGTCTTTTCTCTATTCTCTTTACTGTTATTCATTGTGTAAATACCTGTAGTACTACACACACTATGCAGTATGATGTATTTGTTAATGAAAAGAAGCAGTCTGCCGTCATACTGTATGTCTGACGTTTAGACCGGAATTAAAAACATTCACTTTGAAAGAATATATATTCAAAGATTTGCGCCACATCTTTACGATTTCTCAAAAATAGCAGACCTAAAAGCTCGTAGCTCTGCTGTTTTTCAATAGTTAAATTATAACAATGTTTAAAACACCAAAAGGGGTTCCCGCCCAGAATGGGTTAATGGATTCTTTGCTTTTAAATGTGCAACAAATATGCATATGGCTCTGTCACACTTAACTATGTAATGTGCTCATAAAATCAGACTGAAACACTTTTATTGTAGCCTCCTACTGTATTTGGTCATAAAGACCCATTTGTACATCTATATAAAACAACATTTTAGGGTACAAGCAGCATCTCCAGACGCTCCCCTGAGAACTAGCCCAAAAAGGTTATGTGCATCCCTGCTAATGGGGATGTTTTATGAGAAAGCAGACATTACGGGAAACCAAAATAATCAAAGGACATTTACATTGGTGTTTTCAGACTCAGGAAGATAATGAAAACAAATATTTTACTATTTCTCCTTGACAGGGTTAAACTCTCACGTGGTCCAACTGACATGCGAGAGAAACCTCCATTTAGCTTTCCTAGGCACCATT
>NC_137863.1:35520414-35547914 GCF_963924005.1 Protomyctophum bolini
CAAGGACAATGTGGAAGTCTACGTTTCCAGCTTTGTGTCTTGATACAGAGAACAGCAGGAGATTAATTGCTCTCTCAAACAATAGGAAGGAGAATTAAAACCATTACTTTGCTCGCAGTAGGGGTGAAAAGGCTGAAAGTATGGCTCTAATTAGGCGGAACAGTGTGTGTTTTTGTTGAAAATATTAATATATAATATATCTTCCCCTCCCTTGGACTTTAGGGGCATTTTGAGATTTCAAGGAGCTTCTGCTCTTTGACTTGCCCTGGTATATTTCTGGCACTGCTGAAACTGTACTTAATTACCCCACCATGCCACTTCATCACGCGTCTCATTGTTTCAGTGTTCCAAAGACATGAGACTGAATGACAATGACTTATTCCAGAGTGTAGGGGTGTGTATATGCAATATTGATATGTCAATGTAATGAATGATGTGCACAGTAATGACAATGGAAGGGTTTCATTGGACAATGCTGTAGTGTACACCCATCTGAAATAAAATAGAACATTACCGTAATCTCTCTCACACACACACACACACACACGCACAACTGAAACCCTGACACTTTCCATGTTCTACCTGATTTCTAATCAGTCACGGTGTTTTCATTCTGAAAACCATGATTAACCCACGCCCGCTATACACTACACATGAATCTCGCCAATTACTGTGAGGAGGCGTGTTTGCAATAATGTGTTACTGTAAATAAATGTGCAATAACGTAAACCCTGAGCGGGGCAGATAATGATGTCAGTGTAGCATAATGACAGACAGGAGACGGAGGGTGTGAGAGGGTGAGCACCACGTCATGAGGCTGCCTCTGGTATTAGAAAGCCTCGAGGGCTTTGAAAATGGGACATTATAATTGTTCTCTGGGTAATTTCAGTTATTTGTACCACGGAGAGGAGAATGCGAGACGTGACAGAGACGGCTGTCAACGGAATGTGTAATATCAACCCACCCCCTTCTAGCACTGACAATGTCATGTGATTGGAATGTAATTGCAAATTTGTCATCTTTCTTATTAGCCATTTCTCTTAGCTAGATTGAGGATGTGTAATGGGCCGTCCACACCATACACGATGATAACAGCTATAATTTTAACTATAAATATGTAATTTTAAATGTCATGGAAGGAGTCCACACATAAGTATGATTACAACATCAGTGTACATAATTATCGTTATAATTACAATTATCATGCATGGTGCGTGAGTTAACACTGGGTCAAGTATCTTTCTCATGGACACTCATCGTTAAAAGGGAGTGTGGCATTGAAGAAAACAGCCTCTAGTGTGTGTGTGTGTGCGTGCATGCAAGAGAAAGAGAAACTGGAAAAAGTATGCTAATGCAGTAGAGGCCCAGTAGACTTGTAAGAAATCAGCAAGATTTGGCTTTTGGTGACTAGTTTCTGAATTTTGGTGTGGCGTTAGGTATAAGTATAAGGTTTTTAAAAAGCTATGGAAACACGTTGGGCCCCCTAGTGGTCTGTTTGCACAGACTCAAATATTGGATACGTATATGTAGGTATGATTGAAAACCAAAATAATTGATAAGAGATTATTTTTTTAACATACTAAAACGAACAACCAGAAAGGTATCGTTTTCAAGATGGCGTCCACAGTGGCTAAATTGAGCTAAAATACCTATAAACTGGGATTTAATATGAAAAAAAATCATAACAATTGCACTTTGTAACTACTTTTTTAATTTTGGCATGGTGTTAGGTATAGGCATACGGTTTTCAAAAACCATTGCAAACTAATTTGGCTCGCCCACTAGTGGTTCGGTTTGCAATGAAATCACTATTAGATATGTCAGTATATGGTTGGAAGAGATTTTTCAATGGATTCTGTTACCATTGGGTGTGCTAAATAACATACTAAAATTTTACGAACTTGAAAGGCATCGTTTTCAAGATGGCGTCCGTGATGGCTGCCGGGAGCTTAAAAGGCCCGTTTCATTCCAAAGTTGCAAACCGACCACTAGAGGGTGAGCCAAATTAGTTTGCGATGGTTTTTGAAAACCTTATGACCATACCTACAGTAACAGCAACAGTAGTTACCAAGTGCATAATTGTTAGGATTTTTTTTAATATATTAAATCCCAGTTGATAGGCATTTTTGTTAATTTTAGCCGTAGAGAGAAGACTTCCGCACACCTGGTAGGCAATTTGGAGCAGGTGCGATGATGACAGAGAGTATGATCATGTGAAAGGAGGGACATCCGCACACTGCCACTTGCTGGTTCAGAGCATTTTATTGAACAACGTTTCGGTCTTGCGACCTTCCTCAGGCTGTGTTAATTTTAGCCACCATGGATCATTTTAGCCATCTTGAAAACGATGCCTTTCTGTTTGTTCGTCGTTCCTACATTTTTAGTATGTTATTTAGCACACCCAATAGTAACAGAATCCATTCAAATATATTTTAGCAATTATTTAGATTTTCAACCAGTACCAGTTGGATACAAACCTAGTACGTATCCAATATTTGAGTCTGTGCAAACAGACTATCCAATATTTGAGTCTCCACATTCGTTCTGCCACCTCATTAGAGGTTTTTAAGTCCCTATTGAAGACTCACTTTTTCTCTGTGGCCTTCGACAGCGCCCGATTATGTAAATGTTATACTGTCCATAGCTCTATTTTCTTTTCATAGTTTGTCTCTCTGTTCCTCCATATTGTTGCACTTTTGTTATGTACTGTTCTGTCTTTTCTATTTTTATACCTGTACAGCACCATTGGTCGTTGTGATATGTGCTATATAAATAAAGTTTGAGTTGACTTGAGTTGAATATTTAAGTCTGTGCAGACTAGGGGGCGCGCCCAATGCGTTTGCACAGCTTTTTGAAAACCTTATACCCATAACTAATACCACACCAAAGTTCTGAAACTAGTCACCAAAAGCCAAAGTCTGCCCAAATGTACAAATATACATAATAGGACAACTTTTAAGATGAAAAGTGGATTGTTTTTCATTTATCAACATTGTGGCTTCTAGCAGCATGCCCATGTTAATGTAATGTTTTAAGTCTTGAAGAAACATGGCTGCAGTCATCAATTACATAATAATCTTATGTATCTCTATACAAAAGGATGGTGGAAATATCTATATTTGTAAGTTGTGCACTAGTTAAATTTTAAGTTTAAGTATGTATGAGTGAATGTAATGAAATTAGAGTAGGATGAAAGTAGGAGACAACATTTGAAAGAAATTAAATTGGGAAAAAGGGGGTTGAACCACTGATTTATGAGTGAATAAAACATTTGGCATCTTGTGTCTTGCTCTGTTGATGTTGTCTTCATACTGAACTTTTTGAGGTGAATGTTACCCAAAGGACCAAACTATACTTTTTGGGGTAACGGAGTAACCTAACAAGTTAGTTTTGCAATAGAGTATTTGTTTACTTTGTTACCTTTTCAGAAACAATGGTACTAAGTTACATTTAAAGCCTGATATGTCCCTGTTCTTTCTGTTGCCACAAAGGAAAAGGAAAATACATCCTGACTCTCCGTCAACGGAGATATGCAGGTACGCACAGTCCAAGGTGTTACACAAAAATTGGTGACCTGACCAATGCATTGCAGTCAGTGGTGATTGCGTCATTTTACCATATTCAATTAAGTTACCACTTTTGGTGTGACACAAGGTTCACACTGGTCTTGTTTACATTAATTTGTCGCACGTGTGTGACACTTATAATGTCCACATCAATCAAGTTTGTGTTGTCATACATATACATCTTTTAATGAGCTAAATATTGATTCTGAAAAATGTGTAATCAATACTCTATTGTTGCATTATACCCTCTGTGTGTCTTCCTACGATTCTTCTGTCATCTCTGCCTATAGACACACATACAGGCCACACACACGTGCACGTACGCATGCGGAGCGAGCAGTCGGCACGCACATGGTGGACGGTGGATGTCACAAACGTAACATGAGGACTTGCGAGGCACGCCACTCAGAACATCCACACCAAACTTGGCACAGACACTGGTCCAGGGGTCTGCCACACGGCTCCGTGCGGACCGTGCCCCTGGGCGCCACGGGCACACCGTTACTCCAATCCGCAACAAACTTGGCACAGTTCAGCAGTCTGCCATGACAATAATTACACCAAGCACAGGGCCACATCAGGGGCCCGTGGGGTACCCAGGCAGACAGAGCATTAAGGGGAATGGAGAGGTGGTCGCAATCGCGGAGTCTGAGTTATTGCAGGACCTTAAATCCTAAAAACCCGCGGCACGCCGTCAGGCAAGCTCAGCAGCCTATGGTGCCCAGACAGTTGAGCTAACCATACGAGCCGAAAACCTAATTTTAAATAAAATGGGTTTACTTGAAAACACAGCACTCAGCAAAGTCTCTTCTCCATCATGTAAATTACCAAGCTATCTTGCACCACCAGAGCACCTTCTATCAGCTCACAAGTAAGTGAGTGAGGCATGTTTGCTTTTCTGGTTGGCTGAGCAAGAGGAGTGAAACGAGCGTGTGTGTGTGTGTGTGTGTGTGTGTGTGTGTGTGTGTGTGTGTGGTGCATTGGACAGGAGAGAAAATGATTGTGGACACCTGTCGTGAAGGCTGACAAATCTGTACCCCCTTGTTTTCAATTAACCCTTGTCGTCACACATCAAGAGCTTGAAAAAAGTGTGTGTGTACTGTGTGACTGTGTGTGTGTGTGTGTGTGTGTGTGTGTGTGTGTGTGTGTGTGTGTGTGTGTGTGTGTGTGTGTGTGTGTGAGTGATTGACTGGCATTGTGTTGCCTTTTTGTGACATACAGAACCAGAGAAATATGAGTCTGTCTGCAGAACCAAAAAAGATGGATAACACACACACACGCACACGCACGAGTTCAAGCAAATGCACAGTGCACACATACATTACAGAGTCCTGATCAATAGCCTTGAATTGCTAGCGCTACAGCGATCAATACATGGTATTGTGTTGTACTGAGGCTGTTCTGCTCTTATGAAGCTCTCAGCCTTCACTCAGACACATCACAGCTGTGTGTGCGAGCGTGCGTGCGTGATCTAATAACAAGGAATAAGTGACTGCATGCAGAATTGGCAGTGATGACCATCCTTGGTGGGATTTCATGAAAAACATAAAATAAAATAAATAAAAGTAGCACACAACATGCTGTCAACACACAAGCGACACAAGCCAAATTAATTTAGTGATGGGTTAATCTGTTTTGAACGGCAGCTGTGAAGCTACACCTGGCTCTCTCATATAATGGAAAGGCTGGGCTTTTACAGAACAAACAAACAAACACAAGAGAACTTTCAAACTAGGAAGGGTATGGCCTGCAATGACATGCATACGATCTGGTCATCCCAGCTTAGTAAGACGTCGAGCCGATTTTACTCTATGGCTCCGAGACATGGACAATTTCAAAGAAATTAGAGACACGGTTGGATGGCACTTACTGTGCACCCGCCTTCTAAAGAGAGCGCAGAATCTCTCTTGGAAGAGCCACCCATCGACTAATCTAATATACGGCAACATTCCCCGTGGTTCTTCACTAGTCCGATCCAGAAGAACACAGTTTGCCGGCCACTGCTACAGAGCTGATCATGAGGTTATATCTTCCCTTCTTCTCTGGAATCCTGCCTCAAAGCAGACCATACGTAGAAAACCTGTCGTTCCCTGATGCCATCGCTAGGGACACATGCATCAGTAAGCAGGAAGTGGGGATGGCAATGGAGGACTGTGAAGTCTGGCGTGGTCGTAAAATGATGATGATAACATAACTTTATACCTACAGACTTCAGGGGCGTCAGTTGGGGGGAGACAGAGGGGCCATGCACTCCTCCAGTCATCACAGGACAATGTTAATAATGCAACATCGGGTGACAGGAGGTGAATCCTATTGTTTGCTATGAAAAACTGCTTAAGAACAGAACACGTAATTACCATGGCATGACCTAGTCCATACTCTCAGAAGATTGGCCTTATATTATCAGACCACAGACTAATAATGCTCTCTATATGCAGGAAGTTAATCAGGCACACGCACGTGTGTGTGTGTGTGTGTGTGTGTGTGTGTGTGTGTGTGTGTGTGTGTGTGTGTGTGTGTGTGTGTGTGTGTGTGTGAGAGAGTGCGTGCGTGCGCGCGCATGTGTGTGTGTGTGTGTGTGTGTGAATGTGTAACATCTATCAGTGTGTGCACGCGCTATTGCGAGTCTTGCTACCCTATCAAACTCTTTGTCAAAGTAAATTATACACATGCTCATCTAAATAGCTCTGTACTAAAAGACTCTGTGAAGCGAAGCAGCCCAATGAATATAATGTAGGACGCAGTGAGAATTGAAGTCAACAGAGCGATACAAAGCGGGACCTGATGCAACCTCGCTGAAATATATGTATATGCTGTGACTGCCTTCCAATCACTCTCTGACCCAGTAATGACAAGATGAACGGCAGTCAGGAAGAAAAACTTTCTGTGCCTACATTGAATAGTGTGTGTGTGTGTGTGTGTGTGTGTGTGTGTGTGTGTGTGTGAGAGAGAGAGAGAGAGAGAGAGAGAGGAGGGGGCGGGGTTCAAAGCCCTGCGGTCAAATGCATTATGTGGCATCATCAATTCATCATCATGTAGGGTGGAGGAAGAGAGATGGAGGGAGAGAGATGGAGGGAGAGAGAGAGAGAGAGAGAGAGAGAGAGAGAGAGAGAGAGAGAGAGAGAGAGAGAGAGAGTATATCGCGCAAAGCAGAGAGATGTGTAGAACAAGAAGAACGAGAAGTTTTATAGAAGAGAATTATGATTCTGGATCTAAAAACCTCATGTGGAACAACAGACTCAAAGGTAACATTAAAACTGTCCAGCAGAACAGCTGGCATACGGCAGGGGTTCTCAACCCGTGCGTCGCGACCCCTCGGAGGGTCATAGAAATGAAGAGTTTACATAGAACACATAGTACATGCATAAACTATTATATCTGGTTTCAGTATTCATTATTTCATTTATGATATATTTTCTCTATTATTAAGGTTCTTTTGCAGTCAGTTTGTATTGGGGTGGGGAGGGGGGGCGGGACTGGACGGGAGTCGCAAGACACGACCAAAGCATTTCCGGGGTTCCCCAGCCAAAAATGTTGAGAACCCCTGGGATACGGTACTCTTTTACTACTTAAAGTTTACATCAGTAAGTATTGAAACAACCCTATATGGTTTGTATCTTGTATCCTAACCTTTAACTTCACAAAAACTATGCCTAAACCTAACCTTAATCCAAATCATTTTTAATGATTTTTGGCTTTTTCTGCCTTTACTGATAGGTTGAAAGTAGACTGACAGGAAATGGGGAGAGAGATGGGGGGAAAGACAGGCGGCAAAGGCCGGCGGGATCGGGAGTCGAACCCACGGCACGCCGTTTCAAACAATTGAAAATGGGACTGACATTCAAGATGGTAAATTCAGCTCTGCCCTCCATGCATTTACTTGACTGATCACCTTAAAAAGGTGAGCAACTCCCACAGCCACAACACTAGAGGGAGCATGAATAATGATCTGGTGCCACTCACTTTTAGACCAAATATGGGTAAATGTACTGCTTCCACAACACTGCCACTCAGGTGTGGAATGCCCTGCCCCCTTCCCTCAAAACAAGCAAATCACTGGTTTCCTTTTAAGGGCTGAAACTTCACCTGTCACTGCCATCATGTCAAAAGGGAGAGAAGGTGATTCTCCCACCTCTTTATCCCCTTCTCCAATTTATGTCTATGCCAACCTGTACATAGATGTAATGTTTTTTGAGATATTTCATTATGTTAGTGGTCGAACACGCATCGCGCTCTCAGGCCAGAGCCTATATGTGGCATGCGCCTGGACCACTTGGCCAGCGAGTGCCCTTTAGAATTTTCATTTTACTCTCCCGTCTTGCTTCTAAACTGCCATAAGTGCTGTAACAAGAATGTACTAATTTATAAAAACCAGAGGGGAAAGCTGACAAATAGATACCGTAAGCACTAGCAGCTGCTCACATGTAAACAACGCCATATCAGGTCATCTGTAAGGAGGTGGAAGAGCACCTCCTGTTCAGTCTGTGCTTTCATCGTATTTAATGGCATTTAGCAAACATAAATGAGATAACATTGTACTCCGCTCAGGTATGACTATAGGTAAAAAAAATATATACAGAAAACTCCCTGAACGTTTCACTCTGTATTCTGAGTAGCTATTGAAAAGTCAGGGAGTAGGGAAAGGGGAAAAAAAAGAAAGTCTGAGGTTTATGTAGTCAGTGGAAGGAAAAGAAACATCTCCAGAGTCTTGGCTTCTGCATGGTCCAAAAGCTGCTAAGCTAATTAGCCCTGGTCTCAATCTAATCTCTGGATGGCTGTGAGCTTCTTCTTCTCATGTCTTTCAGCCCACGGTAATGGACAATAATTAGCACCATTGATTTTCTACACTATGGGGTAGGAACGAGGGGGTGGAACAGAGACAGAAGACGATGTGTGTGTGTGTGTGTGTGTGTGTGTGTGTGTGTGTGTGTGTGTGTGTGTGTGTGTGTGTGTGTGTGTGTGTGTGTGTGTGTGTGCCTGCGTGTGCCTGTCTTCAAAGAAGATAAAAATGCAAAGTAGAAAGAGACAGGTAATGTAAGATGAATGACAAGAGGAGTGAGTGAATGACAGAATGAGGAAGACAGCAATACACAGAAAGCCTGGGCAAGAATAATGATGCCGAGTGGCGGAGAAAAGATGGATTTAGGCCAGGGTGTGATACAAAGACAAAAAGAAGAAAAATAAATAAATAAGACTACTTTAAAAGTGAAACGTGAGCATGATGAAATACCATCATTTTCCAGACACAGAAGAAGAATAGAGAATAGAGAGAGAGAAGCCAATACATCACACTAGATGCTGTATGGAAAGGAGCCGGATGGATTACTTGAGAAAATGATCGACAGATGAAACATGACCACCACCAAAGCTCAACCGTGAAGAGATGCTAAAAATGGAGGGTGGGGAGAAAATAATGAATGGAAAAGACAAAAATATTCATGTCATGCGATTGTGTCCTGCACCCCAAAAACCCAATGTCAAGTTGTAGATCTGTTATTGTCGGCACGGGACATTATGAACTTGTAGGTCTGCTATGACTGACATAGAAACATAGCTTTTTCAGAAAACTGTCAGGATGTAGAAGACATTTTTTTAATCTGATCTCAGGTCAAAATGGGTTAACCGGGACTTCCAGTTTCTATACTTGGTCCTCTTGTTTTGATTTTTTTTTTTTTTTTTCGTTTTCACTTCACATCTTCACTGAAAATGGGCAATCTACAAGCTTGCATTGCGATGCATTGTAATAATAATAAATTATAATAATACATTTTAGGCGCCTTTCAGGGCACTCAAGGTCGCCGTACAACAGGTTAAACCAGTTTATACAAACATAATTATTTAAAAGCAAAACATAACTAAGGTACAGCTTGCAGCAGAGGTCAGCCATATGCCTGCCTAAACAGGTGGGTTTTGAGGTGAGTTTGGAAAATGGTGATAGAGTCTATGGGCTGTATTTTGCGTGTCTTAAGTACCAGGTCTTATTCCCTAACTTGGAGGCGTGATCAATGCCATTTGGCTATTCTGAGTGTCCAAAGAGCATTGATCACGTCTCCAGGTCTTTAGTTTACTCAGGTTAGGGAACAAGACCTGGTACTTAAGACACGCAAAATACAGCCCCATGTTTCTAATAATTGTGACCTTGCAGATCAGGTATTTCTGTTGAATGTTTGCCTCAGAATAGGGACGCTAGGGTCATGGGTAGATTAACAAGGCTACGGTCCCTGGACATGTTACATGACTGCATTCTGGGTCCGTTCGGTTCTAGAGCCTGCAGCACTTGCATGTTCAGCACAGTATTGTAGCACCAACTACATTTTATGGAGAATTACTATGTCTACTATGTCTTAAAAATATATTCCCACAAGCCTCAGTCCAACACAAAAACAGGACCACATACTGTAGTAAATATTAGTCATAATAATCATTAAAGCTGCAAGCAGTGGTGACCGGGCCCTTGCGCGTCCGTGCACGTTAAATATCGACCAATCAGAACTGGGAGCAGAGCTAAGTAACTCTACTGAAGGACAAGGATTTTCAACTGAGTCCAGTTAATACCAGTTAATAATACCCTGGAATCACAGACTTACTTCTGGCCTTCTTTGAAGGGTAGTTATTGATCCCCAGTCCAACTGCCAAAAAGTTCTGACTCAATGGTCATGATTGACAGCATGTTCAGTCTCAGTCATTTTTGTCCTTGGTTCATTTTGAATCCTAGACATTAGTGAAAATGACTTCTTCTATTGACAGAAAGTGTCAGAAACTGTCTTAATCTAATGTCTACAATGCCTCTGTCATCTCGGTGCTCCTGTACGGCTCGGAAACATGGCCGCTGAACAACACCCAGGCGGCCAGGCTCGATGGCTTTGACTCCAGAGCCCTCAGGAGGATGGAAGGCATCACGTGGAGCCAGCACGTTACAAATACAACTTTAAGAGAACTAACCCAACAGCCCCCAGCATCCCGCCTTGCAGCAATGCGGCGAGTACCTTAGAGGACCTTAGAGCATGTAACGTGACTTTGGCACAACACCTTGCCAACAACAGACCCAGATGGAGATACCTGGTTGCTATGGTTGGCTCTGCTGGCCATGAAGTGCAAGAGGACTAATTAAGTAAGTAAGTAATCCACAATTAATCATTGTTTTAAGAGGCACTGTATTGGTAATGGCGGGTGTGCCATTCCCATCCCGTTAGCTATCTATGCTGAATCTGGATCAAATGGAGTGGTCCAATGACTGCCAAATAAAACATTTGCTCTGCATACATTTTCCTCTTGGGGAATTCTGTACACACTAACTGCTGGTATTCAGATTACAGAATTAGGACAAAGATGGGAATCTGCCAAGCGTATTATCTATTGTGGCTGCCAAGGAATCAAATTATCTTCTTTCTGATAGCTATTGTAGCTAGTCTGTATTTAGGAAGAGAGAGAGAGAGCAATTATTGTAATAATGCGACAAAATGAAAAGTAACTGTTCGATTCCCAGCAGCCTGAATCCAACAATGAATGTGAAGGCAGGTTTCAGTTGAAACAGAATACATGTTACAGTTACACACTGCGAAAACTGCCAAATAACCACATTTAAAACACTAAATAGCCTTTCAAGAAATCAACGCCAACACATTAACTTAGAACAGGGAGATACAGCTATAACAAAACTACTAACAACTGACAAAAGAATTAAGCATAGAGGTAATGCGCGTGACATCATCCCCAGAAGTTATGCGGGAACACCTACTGAGTGTGGCAAAAAACTACTTTCTGGCCTTGACAGCTGTACATCCAAACAGAAATCTGATTTCCGAATCTGATTGCATTAAACGACATTCAACTTGATTTGCCACTCGATTTAGTACTCAATTCATGCATGCGCCATACTGTATAGGATGGATCAAACGTCTTAAAGGAACTGCACATCTTTTTTTCTCCCAGTGTAGGAGACAAAAAAATAAGCTTTGATAATTTGGCGTGGATCGGAGAAAGCAGAAAGGAAAGCTATTTCTTTCTTATTTTAAGGACTGCTGAAGTGAGAAAACGGATGACGAGGACAGGATAGGCTCCATTTGTCTGACGCAATACAAATATGGACATCATACATTTCCTTCACAGTGGCACAGGAGGCACTTGACAAGAAAATTGGAAATGTTCAAGGGTTGTCTTTTGTCTACACAGAATGGAGGGAAGTGCATTGAGGGAGAAATAAATCAATATTTTCAGAACATCTAAAACGAGAGAGAGGGAGATAGGAGAGAGAGAGAGAGAACCAAATAAGTTAAGATAATAATATAATATTTTATTAAATTTGAGTTGTTGATCCCAAAGTTTAAAGAGTTAGATGACAATGACAAACAACTAATTCTGTTAGGAGAGGGACATGCAGTCACAGTATGTGACTGCATTTCACAAAAAAGGGACAAATAGGCCTAGCAAACAACACTCAATGTGACGTTATGTTGACACTACCTTGACACACACGCACACACACCACGGACACATTATGACAATATTTGCATATTGTATTGTGAAAGTTAATGTTCTATGTATATGTTTGATATTGTTTTCTGTTATTTCTTTAAATTTGTGTGAATAGAGAGAGAGAGAGAGAGAGAGAGAGAGAGAGAGAGAGAGAGAGTTAATGAAGTTACTACAGGATCTGTTGTACCGCGAAAGGAACAGGATGATAAGGGGAGGGGAGGAGAGTACAGAGGGAAATGGCTTCTGTAAATGGATGGCAAGAGTGAGAGGGAGGAGAAGGAAGGATAAAGGGGGAAAAAAGTGTACAATGTTCTACAGTATGTGTGGAATGAAAGGAGAGAGGGCAAGGTCAAGGAGTCAGAGGGGGAGGATGCTGCTGGGGCGATCATGGCAAGCAGGACAGACAGATGGTGCATAATAGAAGGAGAAGCAGGATAGAATGACAAAAGAGAGGTGAAGGGGAGAGAAGTGGGGATGAATTGATAAAGGACTCGTCTGAATGTACCGGTAATCCCTTTTTTTGCCAATGCCATGCATAACATAATGTGTGGAGGAGAGACGCTTTGTTAGAATGGGCAATGATAAAAATTATAGAAGAAGTCAAGTACTGCTCAATAAAAATCTAATGCAAATTTATTCCAGTTAAAAGGTGTTCCTGAGAGTCTGGATCTGGATACCATGCAGACGAGGCTCACCAAGGGAGCAATCCATTATGTTTTCATAAGGAAATGGTGCCTTGCTACTTCTACACCCACCAGTGGGCCAAACCTTCTCATTAGAAATCAGGCTGCATTTAAAATGCATTAGGACATTAAATTAGTTCAGAACACAGCTTGGGGCTAGACAGCGTAAATTACACCATGTTTAGTCATTAAAGTAAGCACCAAACTTTATACTAGAAAATAAACAGAATGGTCCATCAAATATGCAACTTTGTTGCCAAAACTATTTGGCATTTCAGTGACACTCAACTGTACATTACATAATATATCCGATACTGTAGCGTACATTGCCATAATTAATACATCCATAATGGGGCCAACAGTCCTACAGTCATTAGTCCGACAACACTGTCGCTTCCAACATGCACTGCAAGTTAATAATTACGACATCCCATTACTCGGACTACGTGGCTTTCCGTGAGGTTAGGGTTAGTATCGGGGCGACGTCGGAACAATGACATACTAAGTGGGAAAATTAACAGGCACCAACGTCTTTCATTATCAATCAGCGATCACATTTCTGTCCTTCCCCCATGTGATACATACTGTAGGCTATGTCATACGATGTATGGGGAAGTAGAAAAAGACAGATGAATGTGTTCCAGTGAATATGGAAAACTATTCAGTTTGAATCGTGAATCTCTCCACCATGGCTTGCTAACTGAAGACGCCATGCTCGTGAATCTCTCCACCATGGCTTGCTAACTGAAGACGCCACGCTCGTGAATCTCTCCGCCTAAAGGCTCACTCAAGTGTGCTTCAGGCCTTGGTGTTGGTGTTGGCACACCTGCCTTGTTGTCAAGAGCCGTAAAAAGTCATCACGCAAAACCATTCTTTATTCAGTTAAAAGTTAAATAAAAAAAGTGCAATCCCTCCCTCCCTCATTCTGATTCTCAATCGTTTTAACGCAACCATTCTACCGTTTTCCAAATCCACTGTGACAGAACGGCGGAGAACAAAAGAGAGTTACTGGATGGATAGAGGCCATTTCCATTGCTTTGGCACATGCATGCACGCACAAACACACACATTCACACACATCACTGAAATCGGTTACGAAGTGATACCAATGGACTGGTTTGTGTGTGTGTGCGCATGTACACGTGCGAGAGAGAGAGAGGAAGAGAGAAAGAGAGAGACACAGACAGACACGGCTACACTATGCTTACACTACATGTCTTCATCCATTGACTGGACAAGTGGACATGTCTCAGCATGCAGTGCAATACTGCATCAACAAAGAAAATGCACCACCCACCCACAGACCATGTTGCTCAAACCCCTTCTTCCATCTGTTGTCAGCTACAGCTAAAACAAACTCACAGCTACATGTGTAATATAAGAAGCAAATCACTTCCTTATTGACGGGACCCATATGGTCATCAGGGACCGAAGAGCACTTGTTTTGTATCGTTCCAACACTTCTGCATACTCTTTGATCAAATGCATGCATTTAGTGAGGCTCTATGGCAGCACAGATGATGTGCCAAAAATTCTTACTAATGTCCTATTCGCAATGGTCTAGTTAGTATTATGTAAGGACCTCAGGTCATTTAGAAATTACTTACATTTTTTGTGCACTGGATTGTGCGTCTGTATTTTACTCGAAATTACGGACATCATCCATTATCCTCAAAACAGAAAGACCATTCAATTGTACACTTAGCACAATGAGTGCCACCTGGTGGATAAAAGTGGTGGCGCTTGGGTGCCACGTGATGAGAAGCAATTATACTATGACGTCTGGTTAATTTTAGGATCGATTTTAAAGTTCTCCTATTTGTTTTTAAAAGTTTAAATGGGCTTGCCTCCCAGTATCTCTTCCAGCTTGTGACACCTTACACCCCAGCTAGAGCTCTGAGATCGGCTGATCATCTACTAGTAAATGTACCAGGGGTGCATGCACTTTTGCGACAGCAGCCCCCAGTCTCTGGAAGAGCCTGCCCTTCTGTAGATCTGCCTAGTTAGTGTGATTGCCCTGAGGGCAATCATACTATAGTTTTACTGCCCTTTTATTTATTCTTCTTATTATTATTATAGATAAACTTTATTTTGGCGTGCTACTCCTCCCACAGTTTGTCGCATTCACTCGAGCCATATGTCAAAACGACGGGCTACGTCGTGTGCGTATAATTTGTTGGATACTTTAATTGATATGAATTAATTAGTGCATTCAATTTCCCCATAGACATGAATGGGAAAATGCAAAAACTCACTTTCAAGTATTTTTTCCTCTGAGACCGTAAGGGCTATACTTACAAGACTTGGAGGAGAGATTCAGAATAATTACTAAAATTAATTACCTTAGAAGTATACCGGTCGGCCTCATGGTGGCGCTATAACAGCCAACTTTACGTTTTGGGGTATAACTCTTGAACCGTAGGTCATAAAATCAAAAAGGAATCCAGGGAAAGTTTTTCCCTGGATTCCTTGGGTCATGACGCATCTCCCCATATAGGCCACGCCCATTTGCGTCTAGATAGATTTCCCGCCATTTTGAATTTTGTTCAAAACACACTTTTTGCTCCTACTCCTACAGATTTTGTCCAAATCTCACAAAAATCGGTACACATGATCTCCGGTGATATTTCTTATACTACTAATGCACAAGGCGCAGTGTTTTTTAAATGACTTTTATCCATTTATTGTTATTAGAAAAAAAGAAAAAAAGAAAAAAAATTAAAAAGATTATTGAAAAATACAGCTTTGAAGATGTTGCAGATTGTAAGAAACTACCAGGATGAGTAAGCTTCAAAAATACATTTACAAGGTTTTTAAGGCAACACATACTAATGTGTTCCAGACGTGATCGGTCAATAAATGCTAATAGGTGTGGACAGACTAATAGCGGATAAGGGATTAAGAGAGACCAGGATTTAGTCCTAAATGAGGTTCGATCTCTGGGGCCAGGTCTGCTCAGGTCCGCTGTTGTCCCCCGGGTAATGTGATTAGAATCACAATGACATCTATGACCAGTGAAGAAATGAAGAGAGTGGATACATGAAAGCAATTACTGTATTATGCAGATGAAGATTTAGCATTTAACTCTCTGTGAGGCTTTTCTTTCTATTTATAGTATTACTTATCTATTGGGCAGCAGGAAAGACAGGATTAGCTGGATTTCATTTAGACAGTGCATTTTTACATTTCATACAGCCGTTTTGTATAAGCCTGTGTGGACGTGGCATAGTGATTGTGTGGGTTTTAAGTTCGACCTGAACTCATCTTATTTCATTTCAATAATAGTACGATGCCCTTTGGGAACGATGCCAGTTGGATACACATGCCCTCCGACTTATGCCATTATTGTACCCATTGTCAGAGATCCCATTAATATACCCATATATGGACATCCCTGACACCATCAGCATATGCCCTCTTTTGTACCCATATATGGAGCTGACTGAATTGTTTGCACCTGATGCCAGGTTGAGGTTAGACAACACACTCCATATTTGGGCGTAGCTCCATTCGGATCAATCAATTATAATTGAAGTGGGTGACATCAAGCATATTACACAGTCATATTACAACAGTTGCAGCAATAATAATTTCATAATTTAAATTAAAACTGTATATAAATCAACTGTAATAATAATCTTTAATGAAATTATGAATATTTCCCATGACAAATAGTAATTATTTCTACAGTGCCATTTGTACTTCAAATATATATAGTAGAGCAGGCATCATATACTGTGGTACTGTTGTGCTGCACTGCTGGCACAAAGGGAGGGATATTCCACCAGCCTGTGATAGATAGATCTGTTTACTGTGATCACAGCGGAGGAAAGTGTTGACCAGGCACACTCCACTGATCAAATGAAGATTGCAAAACAAACTACTGAATAACTCCTGCAGCAAAGTTTGAGCAAACTTCCTCCAGTGTGCAGACTGTGCATTTCTATTTCTAAATCTAATCTACCAAATTAATCTGACTATTAACTCAGAATGCATCAGTTTTAGATTTGTATTTATTTCTTTGTTTCCTACTGTGACAGTTGTTTTTCTACTCTGACAGCTGTATTGCTACAGGCTGCGGCAGCATGTGACGGCTGTACTGGGAACAGTAAATCAGCTAATAAATCACAAGGCACAGTTCTATGAATCATACATACAAAATCATGATTACATATTCAGAGTGTACCACTGGGCTGCTCTGGGCTGCAGTCTGACATGCTAAAGGCAGGAGGGAAACTAAATCTACTTGTTTCCTCTTCTCTGTCTCTCTTTCCATAACAATACAATGACACAGAAATGAAACAATGTGCAACTCGATGAATGGTTTATTGTGTTTTATACACATCCAAAAATCTAACCCCTGATTTATACTTAGCTGTGTGTAGTGTTGCACATTGAAAAATGTGCCTGCTGCTCCTGCTGTTGGTGTTGGTATAACTTTGGCTCCTTTGCTCAGCAAATTATACTGCAAAAACTAATGCATGTCTCTACAATATGCAAGGGTTCCAAAAGAAAGGGTTTCATAAAAGCCTCACATTCTCTTGTTTCTAGGATATATCCTCGGCACTGTTTGACATTCTCTCTTCTACTTGTGCAGTGGTTGGAAAGAGCCTGCATGCCAATTTTGTTGAAAATACAGTGCCAAAACTGACAAGCCAAGAACTCATTACTTCTGGCATTGGATTTCCCCCGCAGCACAATTAATGTGTTAATTATTGCAAAATGTATAATTTGTCAGATGGCTCAATAATGTATTTCTCTCCAACAGAAAATGTAACAGATTTATGTTTGCAATCTTGTGTTTTTTTCCGCTGTCCCTTTCAGCGACATAATTGAATCCTGCCCCATTTTTGGGGAAGAATCTCATGACTACAGTACATCCATCTGGCTATATGGATGAACAGCACTGAATACAATAAGTCCATGTGGGCTGTAAGTATAACTACGCTCCCCCAGTAGTGCACTTTTCCATTGAATCACTCCTCAGAGTTCAACCTTCGCCATCACATTCCATTCCAACCACTCAGGGTAAAGAGCCAGCAAAGATATTATTTTTGGGAGGCGAACACATGCCATCTGAGTGTTATGATGGAAGATGGCTGTAACTGAAAACGTGAAAAACAATTGGGTAACAGTCAGCAAGCATTGCTTCATGAAAATGTGTTTTGTCCTGTGATAAAAACAGTAAACCCACGTTTACAGCATAAGAATGATTGGCTATGGACTATGGAGCTGACAACCAATAACTGCATATCCATCCAGCTCTCTCACAAACACACACACACACACACACACACACACACACACAGCCGATCCACTTTGCTCATTTCACTTAAACAACTACAGTTACTGAAGTAACCTTGAGATCTGCACTAGTACACCTTTCTGTTTGGTCTGTAACCAGAAGGAGGACATGAAGCCAATTAAGGTAAAAGCCTGGTAGTCCTACTACTATTGAAAAGCAGTCAACATGCTATAGCTGCTGACTCTGCAGAACACCACACCCAATTAACTAAGCACAGAGATGGTAGAGTAAAGGGACTGCCTTTATGATCACTAAAAATGGGCTTTACAAGTACAATATACTTCTCATACACCCATACATTTCACACAAATCCACACAATGACAGCAGAGGCAATCATGCAAGGCACCAATCTGCTTGTCGGGATCAGATAGGCCCCGTTAAGGCTGGCAGCCCAATCCAGCCTAAATCAGATTTTTGCCATGATATACAGATTGGAATCCGATTTGTCTTGTGAACAGAAGGAAGTCACACGGAATCAGATTATTACAAATCCCACTTGAGATACGCATACAGGTGGTTTTAAATGTGATTTAAATCTCATTTCTAAAGATGTGTCTCGGTCTGAACAATCTAACCTGCTCCAGTACCATATCGAGCTGTCCAAAACATCACTTGCAGCGCGACCCAAGCGCCACTGACGTGCAAGAATTTATTTTGATCTACGAGTGCGAGGGTGAATAGTAATCTAAAGAAAACGGCTGTATTGTTTTACGGAAGAAATAGCAAGTTGAGATATGTCCATTTTCCACCATTTTCATGCATGCACTTGTCTTTTCTTGTCTTCGGTTGTTGTCGCTTGTCTGTTATGTTGCATTTCTTGAATGTAAGCAAGCAACTATCACCCAAGCAGAAAGGTTGCTCACGGCGGCCTTGGGTTGATGTTGTTTAAGTAAGTCTGAACAAACAGACAGATCCAATCTGATCACTTACAAATAATAGCGTGAACAGTCAGTCCTAAAGAGGAATGAATCGGATTTGACTGATGTCAAGTGTTTTTGCTGAAAACAAGCTATATTCAACTGCCGATAACTAAAGAACTTGAGGGGCGCAATCCCCTCCTATGCCCAGCTTTGTGTGGTTGTGTGTACCTAGCCTGGTCTAGCCAGCCTGCTTTCTGGTCTAGAGGGGGGGCGCGCACGCAAAGAGCAACCGCTGGAGAATATTGGTTCACCACAGAGCCACCACTCAGGACGTCCCTCTGCACTGTAGTTCACTCACACTTCTCTTCTCCTAGACCAGGAAATGTCTCTCGTTCCCCCAGGCTTTCATTTGCTGAGCCTGGGTACCGAGGCTAGTGTGTACCCTATAGTGATGATTTGATTGGCTGAGCACGGAATGTGATGCCCCTCACTAAACACAAGTCAAGTGTGATTTTTATCATTTTATCAGGCGCTTTCAATAACCCCCCCCCCCCCCCCCCGACATTGTGGTGTCAGGATAACAGCCTCCGCATCAGCAGAGGAGATGATGGGAGGCTGCTGGGAGAAGCATGGTGGAAAGAGCTCCTCTCGCCCCACCTGCACATCCCCACGTGGGCTGAAGTGGAGACAGGTAGCAGAAGGCTCTCTCTCCTATACTCTAACCACTATGCGACTCGGGGCTAATCTGGCTGGCGGTGGTGATTCTCTGGGCAGCCTGTCCAGTATTCTCTTAGAAGCTTGGCAAAGGCTTGCCAAGCTTCAACATTGACCAGGAAATGGTGGATAATTGCCTCTCCTCCATCCAGCACATCCAGCTCCCTCTCTGCACCCCAAACGTTTCTATACCTCCTTCAGAGGTATACGTAGGTATACTATAGAGGGAGACATACAGTACTGAACAATCCAGAATACAGCAGTCAGAGTAAAAGGGATATTTCACTGGCATGCCATTTTGTGAGCATTTGTGAACAGATTTTTTAAGTTGCTTGATTCAGTATTTACAGATGATTATTATTATTTTGATATTAATTTGATCAGACATGCCCCATTCCTATACAAACCAATTGTAACTTCAACTATTTTATTAACCATGTTAAATGCATCAAAAACACCCGTACTTAACTATCATATAATTGGCCTTCTAATGCGTGAGGGAGGGTGGGGGTGTGCTTTTTCAATTACTTTGACTATTTTTGGGGGAAAACTGAAATACTATATCAAATAGATATTTGAAGATCAACAACTGTCTGGGGTGCACGCAAAAGCCTGAGTAGACATTCAAATTACCCTTTTAAAAGCAGGTGAATTTGGTGCATCCCATGTACTAGTACGTGCACTGCAGTGCCTGGAGCAGATGACCATACATTATAAATAATTATTACATGGCTTGGTTGAACACTTGATTCTGATTAGTCAATCGCAGAATTCAGCTGTGTGTTATTTCTTGATAACAGACTGCTCCGCTCTATATATAACAGTAAACACACGCATCGTCATTTACAGCTAAACATTGCTCTCAAAAATGTTTTTAAAAACATTTGAGCGAGAAATAATGAAGCAGTACCCGAAAATGGATTCTATTTGATCAACTCACTTCCTCTGACAGTGCTGCAGATGGGCACACGCGACACGAGGCTGCTTATACGTCATACTAAACATTTAAAGTATGAGGTATAAAGTACAGCAGCCTTGTGTTCATACAACAGAATGTTTGGGTAATGTTGGGTAAGACTGACGTTATGTATCTTTCAGGACCTTTCACTGCTTCGTCTCAACCATTACTCTATGGCTCTGGTCTCATTCACCGCGGTGTATTTTTTGACATTCCGTTTCTCTCCAAAGTTGAATGTTGCCACTACTGTTGGGGCAGCCATAAACTACACAGGTTCATCCCCATGTTCTGGGCATCTTTGTAAAGTTAGTGTTAGTAAAAAGCAGGTAAAAGAGTAACGTTTGAGCAGACTAACATCAGTCACTTTACCATTCAATGTAGCAGAAGACCTGCGAGTTTACACCGCAGCTATGTCGTCTCCGCCTACAGGAAATTTGCTGCGACCATGACACCCGTTTCTGTATTAGTCTATATGAAGGGGCAAGCAATTCCATAACGTAGGGGCAGCTGCCGCTGGGTTTTAGGGCACAACCAGAAGCAACTGATTAGCCAACCTCAAGGTTCTTCTAGTTGGGGTAGAAGTTCAGAAATGTATGGAGGACCTAAATGGTAAATGGTGCATTTATATAGCGCCTTTATCCAAGGCGCTTTACATAGATTGTGCATTACATTCACCCATTCATACACGGATTGCGGCGGAAGCCATGCAAGGTACCAACCAGCACATCGGGAGCAATTTGGGGTTCAGTGTCTTGCCATGTCGAAGGACACTTCGACATGTAGACCGGAGGAGCCAGGATTCGAACCGCCGACCCATGGATCATTGGACGACCTGCTCTACCTCCTGCTCTACCTCTTGAGCCACAGTCGAGGACCTAGGCCGTTTAGGCATAGGGAGCCAGTGGAGTGAGACCAAGACGGGGGTGATGTGACCACGTATTTTCTTGCCTGTGAGGAGGCGGGCAGCTGCACTTTGCACCAGCTGCAAGCGCCTGAGTGACAACTGGTCAATTCCTGCATAGATGGAATTACAGTAATCAAGGTTCAAAGCCATGAATGTGTGAATTACCCGTTCCAAGTCTTTTTAGGGAAGATCGGCCTTTATCTAGTGTGAGCTGGAAGATACAGTCCCCGTATTGCGGGGGTTATATCGTTGGCACATCTGCATTAATGAGCATTGCCTAAGAATAAGTGGCCAACTCTTCGACTCAAATACAGCCAGACTCCACCAAATTAAACATCAAGGTCTCCTGTGGCCTGCTGTCTCATGTTTAAGGTAGCATGGCTGTGTATGGTAATCCAGCCTTATTATACTGCACATCCTCTGCCAAGCATGCCCGTCTCCTAGAAACTAATTTAACTCCAGCTATGTGCAGGAAATGGGTCCCAAACAAGCCTTGTGTTTTGGATTAAACATGAGAAATTAATTAAATATTGTCAAAAAATATGTTGAATATGTTACTTGTTGTTCCACCTAGCATATAAAGAGGGTACAGCTAATGAGAAAATGTGCATGTACATTTACGAACAGAACACAAGTACACAAACACGTGTACACGAATGCATGCACATGTACACGAGAGAGCGCACACACACACACACACACACACACACACACACACACACACACACACACACACACACACACACACACACACGGTGACATCAGAAAATGTGCTCATTAATTCATAAAAGAATACCGGTATGCAAACTAACGGGATTTATTGGAGTTTCTTCTCATTCTGCCTATAAAATTGGCCTAATCAGGATTTATTCGTTTCTTCTCATTCTGCCTATATATATAATTGGCCTAATTATAACATCAAACAATGGTGCTCTGCAAACAGTTCAGCTTAAAATAAACACTAACATCAAAGTGTGCCATCACTTTCCCACTCAGTCAGCTGGTGAACTTTCTTTCCCTTGTTCTTGTGATCTCTGATGCTACAGACAAGGTAAGTAGGACTGTAGGACATTATGACCAGGGATAGGAACAGGGATAGTGTTGATGTTTCTCCGTTGTTCCTGATCTGTTTTAGATCTGTTTTAGAACCCTTTTATGTGGTAAAGTATTGTTTAGCTACGGCTAAAGCTAAATAGAATGAACCTGTGTGCTTGTGCTTGTATGTTGTACTGTAGTCAATGTCTATGTCAAATACAAAGAATAAACAAAAAATATAGTGAAACCGAATCATCAAGGACATAAAAATAAATCACACTCGTGTGAAGTGAGTGTTGCAACTCCATGCGGGGGTCCCATGGGGGGTACCCGGAAGTTTTTTTAATCTGATGTACTTCCACTTTGGTTCTTTGTATCTTCTCCCAGAGGGAAGAAGTACAAACTCGCCATTTAAAACATGGGTAACATCGCTGACAATTTTTTGAGCCTGTTTTAATGTACCCTGCTCATAAATAGACTGCACCAATCTGAACAATTTGGATCTCAGTTGCACTGAGAGATTACCGAACCAAACTGTGATGACAAACCTGACTAGGCTTTCCAAGACTGCTCGATAGAACATTAACATACATTTTTGGTCAACACCATGAACCCTGAGACGTCGAAGGAAGTGCAGTCTTTTCTGTAGTTTACTACAGAGACTGTCAAATGTGTATTCCAAGTTATTGAGTTGTCAATACAGATCCCCAAGTATTTATATGAGGTGACCTCTGAGATGGTCGAGTCATGGATGACCACAGGCATGTGATCACCAATACTCTTGGGGTCAAACACCATCTCCTGTGTCTTCTTAACTTTAAAAACTGTCAAAGTTCTGTACCTCTAAAAAGTAGTCAGCTAAATCCCTATCCTTATCCAGAAAGGGTTAAGATGACAGTATCATCCGAGAATGTAATGATGTAATTGTTCGGGTTGCCACAATTACATCATTAAATTCTCGGATGATACTGCCATCTTAGCCCTTCTGTGTGTGTGTGTGTGCGTTAGGCTGCACAACAGTGACACTTGGTGGTTAAAACCAACCAAACGTTATGTTCATGCTCGGACACAGCCAGCCAGCCAGGGACGAACCCAGGGACGGACCCAGGGACACGCATAGCTGTCTATAGGAGTGGTTGCACCACTCAATTTTTTTTTTGCAGAGCCTGGGTGTCGATGGTCGCTTAGGGGGAGCTTGTTTTACAGGTTAGGATTAGGTTTCTGGTTGAAGGACTTCAGTGTTTTGTGAGGTTAGGTTTAGGCATATTTTTTGTGAGGTAATATAACCCGGCCCTACTAGTAGTAGCCGGCGCTGTAAAACAAGCGTCCCATCAGCACCCATCGAAATGCAGGCTCTGATAAAGTAGTGTCAAACTTTGTCTATCCTCTATCTGCCTGTGCGGTGCACGTGATCGAATGCACGTATGCGTATGGCGTCTCTCTGATGTGCAGCAAGAATAATTATGTTGACATGTGTAATTTGTTGGTGTCACTGTTAAATCAGATGGACTTTTCAAGTTGTGGTTGCAGTTGGAGAGAGAGGGCGAGAGAAAGAGGGAGAGTGAGAGGAGGGAATGGAAGAGGAGATAAAGCCAGTTGCCTGAAGCAACACCATGACAACAGAGTGTAATGTCACCAAACATTAGATTAATGTTGACACTGAATGCTGCAAGTGACAGAGAGAGGCTACACCGGAGGTGTCAGTGTTCATTTCACGAGTCAATTTGGTTACATGTATACATTCTCCGGGTTACAGATGGATAAATTATCAAAATTCTCAATGGTTTTACTGTGTACGAAAAGTACACAGTCGAGAGAGAGTTATGAGTGAGAGACGAGACTGACAAAGAGGGGAGGAAAGATGAGGATAAGAGAGCAAGACGGATTGAGAAAGACATCGAGAGTTCGAGACAATGAAACTTGTCTTCTGAAACTTCACACAAACCCTATAAATGTCCCCTCGCCCTGCCCCAACCTCTCCAAATGTCTGAAATAACACTGCATTATAGTTTCACTGGCATGTACAATAGATTCCATTATGGTTATCATGGCACAAAAAACAGATTCAGACAGCAACACACACGCACACATAGACACCACTTCTCACTGCCATGTGCACGTCACGTGCATAAATGACACACGCAAACGCTCTCCTTCTGTTCTCTTTGTCATGCACAGTGTGTGGTTCCCATCAAGTCCAAGTCTTACGTGTCTGCCCGTGGACTTCTTTGGCACCAGCCACAGCCTTTATGGGTCACTATTGAATTTCTTGGACACTGGAGCGCATAAACACTTGATTATGCTCCCATTCACCATTGTGGGTCTGATTGCAATGCAGCACCATGGTAGCTGTGTGTGTGTGTGTGTGTGTGTGTGTGTGTGTGTGTGTGTGTGCGTGCATGCGCGCGAGAGAGATTACATAGACAAAGAAGAATTATCCCTTTCTCTAAACAAACTGCTACCAGCAACATTAGTGTATCTCAGTAGGTGTAAGAACTTCTCTCATCTGCATTGTCAAAGCGTATTCATCCATTCAAACACAAAAGGGCAACCGAGTCAGAACACTGCACGGATTAAAAGGAGGACAAATTCAGAACGGCCAAACTCACCAACCAACCACTCAAAACGTTCAACTTGTTTCTCTTAATTTAATTTGGGTTCGAGTCGTGACTCGAGAGCCATCTAGAAGTGATGACAGCAGTAACAGTAACACAGCAGTTAGTCTGGAAGCCTCACTGTGTTGAAACACAGAAATGGACAAAGAGCTAACAAAGCGGTCCAAAGGCTCCATTTTAAGGGGACCCTTTAGATGGACACACAAACATTCACAGCAGAAACACTCACCCCTGTCTCTCTCCGTCCACAAGGATTCGAACCAGGATACCAGTGACAGCGACTAGAATGGGGTAGTGGTCGACGCTTTCAAGTCCTGCAACAAACGCACATATACAGTCTTATTAACTGGTGTCCGGATATAATTACAATAGTGCAATCGTACGACAACAGTTTCCAGCATTATTGTATCTCTTTTCATGGGGGCTATAATTTTAGCCTCACGAGAGCCCGGGGATTCCAAGATGCTCATTCGGTCAACCTCTTGGATCCCAAAAACTACTGGCTAAAATAGCCTATTGCTTTGATCCTTCATTCTCCCCAGGTGGGTGATGACTTATGTTGGTGACCCCCATGGCATTTCCTCTAGTGATATATTTAGGCCAAACATTCTATTTTAAGCGTCCAAGGGTTCACTATCTGAGCGTGGTCAAACGAGTACAGCTCCCCCCAGATGCGTTGACCCAGGTGTACGTGACCTTCATCAGACCAGTGCTGGAATATGCTTCACCTGTCCTCCCAAAACACTTTACCAGAATAAATAGAAACAATTTTTATGTTTTAATGTTTGATGATTATTATTTTTTTGTTTGTTTTTTGTTTTATATTAAAGAAAAAATATAAATAAATTAACAATTCATACCGATATGTAATGATGTTTTCTAATAAAAAATAAATCATTTTTAAACTCTCGGACCATCCTCTGGCCCAAGGTTTTTACAATTTGTTTGTGATCCCATGGTTTGGGTGTTTGTGATCCCATGGTTTGGGTGTTTGTGATCCCATGGTTTGGGTGTAAGGACAAGCATATCCTCAGGAATGGCGACGAAGGGATCACTGTTGCAACGGACACAAAATGTGTAAACAAATGAAATGTGGTCACCTCACCACCGAAAATCCAGACTATGAATAGGCCATATTGTTACACTTTAGCCACGCTAACCATTACATTTTCAATGGGTTTTATAACTATGGAACAAAATAGTGTGTCCCTTTCAAAATATGCTTTTTGTGTAGCCTCACCTGCTCCGTGCTCAGATTTGCAATGGTTTATTATAATTACATATCAAACTTTCTCTCTTGCGCGCGCGCCCACACACACACACACACACACACACACACACACACACACACACACACACACAGTCTAATCTATTTAAGCCTAATGACAGTCGTCAGTCGCCACTGTCCAATGTCAGATAAGCAAATCTATTTAGTATTTATCAGGCGAGACTACCATCATCGGTGGAGTGTAACATGTGAAATACTTCACCCCATTTCCTTTTCCCATCCCTTTTCATCAGTATGGCCACCCTGAGCTGAAAGCTATAGCGTAACTGTACAGCAGTGGAATGCTCCACGATTTATATCTCATAGACCACTCTTCTCGGATAGAGCCTAACTCAATTTCCTGCTGTGAAATTTGCTTTATCAGCTCGGAGGTTAGAGAATATAGAGCTAGCTTGGATGTCTTCTGACGTTTTTATTTTTTTGTAGGACACCACAAGCATTGGCTTCCCTTGGCCTTTGTCTTTGCCTGTTTCTCCGACCATACGTGACTGAATAGGAAATTAATCTCCCCACAAGTGCCATGAAATGCCTGACTCAAATGAACAAAGAGAGAGAGGAAGATATCTTTTGGCGAGGACCCTGCACAATCTGTTGTGTAGCGTGATGTCCCCTCATTTATTAACCCATTTAGGCCTGACGTCGATTTTTTTTTAAAAGTATTCTGAAAGAATATATATTCAAAGATGTGTGCCGCATTTTCACGATAAAAAAATAAATAGCAGACCTAGTATAACATAATGCTTAGTTAAAATACCAAAAGGGGTTCCCGTACAGAATTGGTTAAAGCCTGAGCACCCACCAATGTGAGACCAAATTGTAATGCAATTATTTTTTATTCTCGTGCTAAATTAATCACATTTTGTCAGGGCAAAAGGTGCTCAGAATACTTTCCACACGAAAAGTGGTGACACATTACATATTTCATAGGTCTTGAACATGGGTGTGGCAAAATGGCCTGATAGCACCCCTTACAAAATGTCAAATTAAAGGCCCACATAACATAATAAGGGTTACACCTCCATGTACTAGATTCAGTAGAAAGCACCATGGGAACCATGACCTGAACCCAACAGCAAGTCGGTGATTTTTAATGTAT